>NW_025335856.1:9858904-9894315 GCF_004798865.1 Varanus komodoensis
CCAGAAGGTGGTGCTGGGGGACTATGGCTCTGCGCCATGGCAGTTATGCCATGGAGTTCCGCAGGGTTCCATCTTGTCCCCCTTGCTATTTAACATCTACATGAAACCACTGGGAGAGGTCATCAGGAGGTGTGGGCTGCAGAATCATCAGTACGCTGATGATACCCAGCTCTACCTCTCATTTTCCACCAATCCAGGTGAGGCAGTGACTGTGCTGAACCGGTGCCTGACCAAGGTAATGGGCTGGATGAGGGCCAATAAACTGAAGCTCAATCCAGGCAAGACGGAGGTCCTGCCTGGATTGAGTGGGTGGTTCGGGACTCAGGATGGGGGACTTGGGCCTTGTCCTAAATGGGGTTGCACTCCCTCTGAGGGACAGGGTTCGCAGCTTAGGAGTGCTCCTCGCCCCTGACCTGTCTTTAGAAGCCCAGGTGACAGCGGTGGCAAGGAGCGCTTTCCTTCAGCTTCGGCTGATCCATCAGCTGCATCCCTTCCTGGAGAACGATTGCCTGGTGACAGTGACACACGTGTTGGTAACTTCCCGATTAGATTTCTGCAACGCGCTCTACGGGGGCTACCCTTGAAGATGGTCCAGATACTTCAATTGGTGCAAAACAGAGCTGCCAGGCTGCTTACAGGGACTGGGCATTGTTCTCATATAACCCCAGTTCTCCGTCAGCTCCACTGGCTCCCGATTGAAGTCCAGGCCCAATTCAAGGTGTTGGTTACGACCTATAAAGCCCTCAACGGCTTTGGCCCTGGGTATCTAAAGGAATGCTTGCGTCCATATATGCCCTCCTTCCCCTTGAGATCAGCAACAGATGCCCTTCTCTGGGAACCCTCTGTGAATGATATTAGGAGGGTGAGTACCCGGAGGAAGGCTTTCTCTGTGGTGGCGCCCCACCTATGGAATGCGCTCCCCAGAGAGGTCCGCCTGGCGCCGTCGTTATTTGTTTTTGGCACCAGGTTAAGACCTTTTTATTTAAGACCTATTTTAAGTGTTAATTTATTATGTAGGATTTTTACAAATTTTTAAGCCAAGATGCACCGGGGTTTTAATATTTTTAGTGCATAATTTTTGTATGATTTTGTTTGTTTTTGTTTTTGTTGTGAGCCACCCTGACGCTTTGTTGTGATGGGGGCAGCATAGAAATGTTTTAAATAAATAAATAAATTTCCTGGGAGTGTTAAAAAACCCATCCTTGTAGGTCTTTCCTTGTCCCCATGCTATGTGTATCACTATAGAAATGAAGGATGGGCTGAAGAGTGAATAGTTAAAACTAATAATAAATTTTAAAAATCAGACCTACTGGATTCTGTTCCTGGTTTGGAGTGGAGCTGTGTTGGCCAAAAATACTGCAGCTTATTTGGCAGCTAGGCTAAACTTGTCATGCTAATCCCAACAAGAACCATCTGGGTCTGGTGGATTGATCCGAGCTGGCAAATCAGTTCAAGATTGTGAGCCTTGCCTCTTTTACCAAATACGTCCCACTTTCCCCTTAATGCTCACTTACATCTGGTATGTACATAACAATTTACAGCACCACTCAATTGCCCACAGACCATGCCTGTTCTCTCTATAAGTTTACATACATTGATTCGTTTTTTTCCCCTCCCTTTTCCCCTCACTCCCTTCTCTCTCCTTCTCTCCCTCTCTCTCTCCCTCTCTCTCTCCAGTTGTTTCCTTCATTTTCTTGGGAAATAATTAGGCATCTCTATTTGTCAGCATTGACCCAGGGCTATAAATACACAGTCGCATATTGCAGACACAGTTGTAAATATTGTTTTAGCAGGTTTTATGGTCTTTTCAGCTGGAGATGCTTGGGGCCAGGGATAAGATGGTTTTGGAGAACTGGCTACTTTGCAAACCAAACCACTTCCCGAATGAATAAATACATGAAACACGTTGCATTACAAAAATCTGCAATATCCTTTATTTTGTCTCCTTTACAACTAGAATGTAAAAGTACTTCCTCAAGAAAATAACAGAAGTAATGGTTCATATAGATTTTAAAATAGCAACCACAACCACATTTATACCTCTATATGTGTTCGCTTGTTTAACCGTAACAATAAAAACTGCAGTGTATGAGAGGACAAGCCGCTGCCCTCACAGAACTTACAACATCAAATTTGGTGCAGGGATGAGCACAGATAAAGCAGTGGAAGAGATAAACGGGGAAGAATATAGATGCATTTTGCTCACTCCAGAGCATACCCAAAGCTAGACAAAGGCCAACTGAGGGTTCATTGGGTGGGATGTGAGTGCATTGGATGGGATGAGAAAAGGTGGCCCACCAACAGAATGTCATTTCCCTAGCAGGAGGCCTGTGGTACATGGCCGAGTGCTCAGTGGTACAGCACCTGTTTTGCCCAGAGAAGGTCCTAGATCTGGTCCCCACATCTCCCGGTAAGGCTGGAAAAATTCCTGCCTGAAACCCTGAGTGGCTGCTGCCAGCCAGTGTCAATAAAACCTGGGTAGGCACATGAAGGATCTGAATGAAAAGAAGAAAGGTTCCCAGTTTGCTCTGTTAGTGGCACAGAAGTGGAAGTCAAAAGACTTCCAGCAATAAGTTCTAAGTAACGATAGGACTGATGACATTAGCTTGCACTAAGTATGGGCAGAGTGGTCTACTGATCTAGAAGCATAACCCATGGTGTTCAAGATGCACCAATTATTCTGAAAATGTATTGTGGAAATAATTAATTCCACTTGTGCATACACCTCTTACTAGGGCAACCAGATTCAGAAAGGGACAGAAAGTACACTCTTCTGCACAGCTATTAAAAGAGCAAGAGAACCTGTTCTCACTTGCATCTGGCTATCCCACACTTCCTTTGATCTTATGGTAAAAGTGACTGCCTTTGGACTAGAACTAAGATCCTTTTTCATGTAGAAGAACTGCAAGTCATCCCATCCAACACTGAACAAGAGGCTAAAGATCAACCAAGTATTAGCAACAATACCGATGCTTGGAAGAACAAGAAGAGAAGTTGTGGAAGACTCCATGTTACATGGGATGGAAACGCATGTATGTCAGGAAGACTCATCATGTTATCTGGCAGGCTGGAGCACATATTAGTGATGTCACTGACAGATTATAGGGAGGGAAAACTATAGGGAGGGAAGTCAAGAACTTTGGGGCCCAGATAGTTTTCTCTTCAATACCTCCATTTCAAAGAAGATGAATGGACAGGGAAAGAAAAATTCTCTAGGTGAATACCTGGTTACACAGTGATGCTGACATGAGAGATGTGGATTCTGGGAGCATGGGCTACACTTCTGGGAAGCTGGACTGCCGGCAGGAGATGGGCTGCACCTTACAAGGACCAAATAGAAGGGTTTTCTGCCACAGCTTGAGGAAGTTTATTGGGACGGCTATAAACTAAATTCTACAAGGGAGGGAGAAGTACACCTGGGTGTAGCAACAGACAAAAGCTTATGCATCACAACAAACAGTGCCCAATAATGGTCTTCCAAAAATTCAGGAAGAAAGCTAGAATATAAAGCTCATGGTCATTGTATACTAATGCCAAGAGTATGGAAAACAAACAGCATGCACTTGAATTCTTAATACAGGAGGGTGAATTCAACCTGATAGGTATAACTAGAAGTCCCTTCCAGCTCTTTGATCCCTTTGGAGCCAACACATATATGGTAGACTTGTCCTCAAACAAATGTTTTGTAGGCTCAAATAATTCGGGGAGTTATAAGAGTATGTAACTTATGGCCCACTAAATACCATCCTGGATCTGTAGGTATTACATACCCCATCTTTGCATGCCCACTTAGCCCCCAATTAGGAAGGAAAACAGATGTGCCCAAAGCAGGCACATTAAGTATTGGAATTTTCTGAGAAGTCTAAAGCTTACATATCTCAAGCAAACTAGAGCAGATAAAATGAAGTATATAGTAAAGTATCATTGTCATTGATGCTACTTTTTTCCTCTGTCAACAGATATAAATGCAATTCAACATTGTTCAGATAAACTGAAATATAGTGGGTGGTGGAATCTGTATATATTTAATTACCTGACAGATTTTATCACCTCTCTATTTAAACAGTGTTATGCTTTATCAATTTTCATTTGTATGAATGTTGGCATTTGCACAAATTTGAAAGGTTTGTTCTGCTTCGGAAATTTGATAATAAAACAGACAAATTATATTTCTTTTATAACCTGAAGCTATAATTCATATCTTCTATTCTTGTTTGCTTCCTGAAGCTTCCATTTTATTCCTAGCAAAGGAAGGGTTAAAACTGACTCCACTAACCTCTTCCAAACAACAAGAAACTCTCTGTCAGACCATTTTGTTGTTTTGCTTCCATGTTCAAAAAGGATAAATAAATATGGGATAAAAGGACAGCCTCTTTTGGCCAAGCACTATCTTCTTTTTGTAGCTTTCTGCATCAGAAATAGCTGCAAAACAACAGTGTGATTCAAATGTCCTTGCCTAGAACAAAGCCAATAGTTTTCATACTTCCTATTTTCCTGGTCGCCCTTTATCCTGACTGATCCATGGAGGAATCCTTGCATATCTGTCATGCACTTTCTGCCTTGCAAAGCACTGCATGTCCTCTAGAACAGGTACAGTGTTTACCTGTCCCTGGCCCAGATTTGAGATGCTTGCCATTTTTAAAAAATGCTATGTCGATTAATTCTTTTTATCTTTATTGCAGTTTAGACTAAGGTGAGCTTTACACTGAGTATAAAATGTCATCTAGGCTTGATGGGCCTTTTTGGCATACGCTCTTTGGAGCATGGGAAGCTACCTTACAGCAGGTGAGATGATCTGTGTTGCGTATTGTGGCTGCCAGTGGTAATTCTGGTTCTTGTACATCACTTGCTCATGAGATATCCCAAGGATTGAACTTGGGACCTTCTGCTTGCAAAGCTCCACTGCCATGCTATGGCAGTGGCACCCCTTACCCACAGGACAAGCTGTGCGTTTGCCCGAGAACTAACACAATGCTTGTTTGTAACTGTCCATTTTAGGGAAAAGCCAACTGCTCACAGAAGCGGACAAGCAAACTGTTATTGTCTATCATGACTGATCTGTGTGAGGAACCCAGAGTGCCCCTGGAATGCAGCTTGGAAACCATCAAGCTGTGGCCCTCATGCAGTGCTGTTAAAGAACATTCAGTCACTTTCTGCAGACTGGAACATTGACCTGCCATCCGCAACCAGTGTCCATTCATTATTATTGTTTAACCTACCCATGAAAGAGTATTCCAGCCATGTTCATAAGCATTGTATTGTTGCATCCTGTTTTGTTATCCCAATACCATTTCCAGAACAATTGCCGGAAGCCCATTAGGAAACATTTACTGATAGCGTCTTGTATAAAGACCGAAACATTCATTTCCAGCATTACTAAAGTGAACATACAAAAACAACAGATTGTGTGAGAAGAAGTGGGGGAAAATCCCAAAAGAGAAAGTATGGTGTGAGTTTTTCTTTGCGACTGCTTAGGTTAAAGTATAAACACAAAATGGTGGTTGATCATTTTGGTTGATCATGAATCAGTGAACTTGGTCACTGCTCGGCCCAGAACTTGGTCCAGAACGTCACTGCACTGTCACAAATTCACTTTTTCCTTCCATCAGGATGGAAGCAAGTCCTGAAGAAGGCACATGCCTCCAATCTATTGGGCAAGGGAACCTTTGTCTTGCTATCTGAACTTTCAGTTATGAAAGAGGCCATACCCAGTCGCTTTTTAATGGCTCATCTTTTAGTAAGAGAAGATGGACTGGATTTACATCATTGCAATTTCTTTGTTTTATGTTAAATCGGGTAATCTGTTTAATTTACATTGCATGGCTGGACAAGGGTGCATTTTATGCAGAGCATAGGGTAAAATCCAGGACTGATGGGCCTTGTTCTTACCCTCTGCAGAACATGGGAAAAGAGCTCCAGCTAGGTCAGGGTAGACCAGTATCATCTATTCTATGTATTCTGACTGCCAGTGGCAAGTCTGGAATGTCTTCCTCACTGGGTAAGTGGAGACATCAGGCACACGGCATAGGGCAGCTGTGGCATATGGTATAAGGCAGCTTCCTCTGTATCTAAGTCAGACCACTGGTCAGTCTAGCTCATCACTGACTTGTCCAGGATTTCATGCTGGAGGTTCTACCTGACACCTTTGCAGTGCAAATCACATGCTTTACTACTGAGCTATGGCCCTACCCATAGCAGGTCTATGGCTCTGTCACTGAAGCTTCTTGCTACCGTAACCTCATGCAATCTATTCTATATGAGGTTGCCCCTAGTAACTATTTGGAGAATCCAATTTCCTCCTGCTGAAGGGATGGGTCGCATATTTTATCAATGCCCCAACTTCTGCACTGACCTCCTGTTGCCTTCTGCATTCAATTCAACACACTAGTTTTTGAACAATATTGTGTGACACATATTTCAGGTTGGCATGCCTACAAGGCCATCTTCTCGCCTAAGTTCCTTCATAAGCTAAGATCAGTTTTCCTCTAGCTAAAATAGTTTATAAGTTTCTGATTCATTACGATAACTGGTTTAGCAGAGACAATAGTGTACTGGTGTACACACCAATGGTTTTTGCACTGTCCTCTCACTAGAAAATTAACAGGGTTTCTGATGTTGCCCATCCAGATTTTGGAGGAATCTACTGGTTTGCTGCCTCCACAAGTATGCCCTTCCCTTGAACTCTTCGGTGACTTGTCCCCAGCTATTCCACACATTTGGCAGCATAAAATAAAATTGCTACCCCCACTGGGCTGGCATGCCTCTGTGTGTGTTTTTTTAACACACCCAGCCCAGCCTCTAGCTCTGGCTCTGCACTGACCAGCTTGCTCCTGCGCACGCCTGCAAGAGACAAGCACCGATCTCTGTTGCAACTGAGTACTCTTGGAGCATTCCAATAAAAACATCTCGATGGGATCACATCAAGATATTTTCTTTGACCATCGCAATCACACCATGGGGCATAGAAAACCCCGCCTTTAATGGCTGGATGTTCTTAGGGATGGCTTGACTGATCTCATTCTCCAGTGAGATCAATTCATTTCCAGTTCTCAGAAGAGTAGCAGGATATACCCACAGGATGTGATGCGTTGAGGGCTTTCGCGGTATTTATTTATTTTTTTCAATTTATATCCTGCCTTTTTCCTACAAAGGGCTCAAGGCAGCTTACATCTCCTCCTCCGTCTTATCCCCACAACAACAACCCTGTGAGGTAGGTTGGGCTGAGAGCCTGTGACTGGCCCAAAGTCACCCAGCTGGCTCCATGGCTGAGCAGGGACTCGAACCCAGATCGCCTGAGTCCCAGTCCCATGCTCTTAACCACTACGCCACACTGGCTCTCCCTATGGGGATGGGGAAAGTAAGGGATATAAGTCAAACTGGCCTGCCTTAATGAGTTATTGTAAAGAATACACCACACTGGCTCTCATACAGGGTATATTAGAAGGGACTCCAACACCTTATGATCAGGTGCACAGTTAACACAACTTTATGCCATTCTGTTCAAGGAGGTTGAGCCCTGTTGCAAGCTATAACCTGATTTCTAGTATGACACCCTACAGTGATCTCAGGATTACGATCAATCGCTTTGTTCTACTAAGCGGTCCTGATAAAGTCGAGAGCAATCCCTGGCATGCAGTGAGCCAAAGATAAGAAAGTCCCAGGTGCAAAACCAATTCCATTCCAAGATCTGCATTTTACAGAAGCTCTTGGGGTGGAGGAGGGTGGGTTGCACATTGCAGTGCAGAGTGGTCCAAAGGCAGGGCCAAGATACCCATCAAGCCAGATATGTTATCTTCAAGCTCTCACTGTCAGGACCTAAAATTAGGAGAAGCATTTCAAACTTTTAGAATGCGGAAAATGCACAAAAGTCAAGGAATCACCAAATGATCTGTGGTTGGGGGAAAGGGGCAAGGCCCTCTGGAGAAATGCATGGGATCCAGTTCAGGCCCTGGGGCACAGATTCTGCACTCCAGGACTGGATTGTGATGGAGATGTGGATTCAAAAGCTACAAAGCTCAGAAAGGATACTTCCAACCATGTTTTTATTGCGCAATTGAACTGCAGAAGTCTTTTTTTTTTTTTTGGCCAGGGGTGGGCAAATCATTGCCTTCCATTGGTAATCCTCCCACATTTTCCTACTGCCTCTTCTATATTTTTTTCTTGCCCCAGAAGGCACGTTGGCAAAGGCAGAATAGCTGTGCCATGTTTTCTGACTGGCACTAGGAGCCATCCATTGGGAAGCATCCTAAGTGAATCTAGCAGAGTCACAATCTCTCTGCCAAGCAAAATATATTAATATACATCACTCTTAGAGTGATTTGATATAGGATGACTAATGTATGCATAATGAAAAACCTACTACACAGGCCTGTTGTGAGGATGAAGTGGGAGTGTGGCATGTTAGCTGTCCTGAGCTCTTGGAAGAAACAAATTTAATTAGTAAGGTAAATATATTCATACTCCCTTTCAAGTATGGGAAAAAAAGAAGCCCAAGTGCAAACTGGAATGATCCACGCCTCTTCAGATTGAAGCCTGCTCAACAATCACTGCTGCTACTTTCGTAATTGAATGTGAGAACTATAAAATTCCTAAATGTCACATTTGGAGGCAGATTAAAAAGAAAGCATTTTCTGAATATATGTAAGATGAAAGAAACTTGTGAATGCAAAGCAAAACTAGAAACATAGGAACATAGAAGCAGACCAGTTCAGAATGTATCTCCCTGGCCATCTAGTCTGACCCCTGGCTCCAGCCAGTTCCAATCATGTAATCCCCAACATGTGCCTGTCCAGTCTTTTCTTGAAGACCCTCACTGATGGGGCCTCCACCACCTCCCATGGAAGCCCATTCCACATCCTAGGGGTCCTAACCATCAGGAGGTTCTTCCTGATATCCAACCTGAAACCTGGTTCCTTGAGCTTTGCCCCAACTAAATAAAACCCAATTTGACTCTGGTTTAGGTGCTGACCTTAACATTTGCAAAACTTAAAATAGATATCCTTCTGTTATAACAGTATATGAGTGACTACTGGCTTTATATGGCTTGACAGAAGAAAACCTTATGATGAAATAGAGCACTGTGACCTATCCAGAAATTATCTTATGCTTCATACAGATTTTCAATACAGCTCCCTGCCCCCTCCCTACCCTGCCCCATCTTTCCTCTACTTCATGGTAGTTTTAACTGCAATCATGAGTCTTGCTTTGGATGCAAGAGATCAGGCCCTAGACATGTCCATGTATTGAAGAAAGTGAGTTGGGGCGGGGGGTAATTTTAACAGAAGCAATTCACCCACCTGTGCTGAGGGTGAACCACAGGATATAGTCCTGTGTAAACCTCCAGAAATGCCTGGTTGACCACTTCTGGACCAGAATGCTGGACTGAAATGGACTTTGATCATGCCCAACAGGTAATTCTTATAATACTGAGTGCATCGCAGAGTAAGCATACTGTTATGGCATATCATTGGAGAAAATCTCCACGTCCCCCAAGAACACATCTACCCTTCTGAAGCATCCTTGGGTGTTGCTTCCCCTTCCTCGCAAACCCAGGCTGGCTGGGCTTGTTCTCCACCACCATTAAAAATGTTCCCCATCTTTCCTCCCTGGTGATGTCCCATCCATCTGCTCACTTGGGCTAGCATTTTTGATGGGAAAATATGTCCAGTCAGTGATTGTGGTCACCTAGTTATGGACCCATTGTGAGGTTACCCTCTGTAAACTTGCTTGTTTTGTATTTGTGTACTCTGTGTTTGAAGTCTTTTTACAGAGCACACACTTGCAAACACAAACTACTGGGAAAATTTTTATTAGAAAATCGATGCACAATCCCAAAGATTACTTGCAGCTTCTCTGTTACTTCTCAAGCTGCATTTGACACCTAGTTGGGTGATTTTTCATTGCAAGGGCTAAAGGCCTTTCAGGTTTGTTTGTTTTTTTTAATGCAAAGGAACTTCAGAAACTGTGCTCATGATCAGGAAGCAAGGAAGGGGCACCTTTTAACCCTTTTCTTCCTGTCAGTTGTCTCCTGCTTACACAGCTAACAGTGCAGTTCCAAGATTGTCTACTCAGAAAAGCACTGCCCACGCTGAGTTCAGGAGCTGCTACAGAAGAGCAAGTTCAATGCCACAGATCAGACTCCCACATCAGAGATGGGGAAGCATTGCGACTTAGTTCATTTTTTCCTCTAAAAGAACTTGCCAAAATTAATGAATTTCTTTATAAATGGGAAAAAACTAGTTAGGTTTTTAAAATGCAAAAGTGACAGACTTGTCCATCAGGGCAAGGTACTTAGCATTCAAAGATCTGGTGGATTCCTGGATATTTAGCCATGTCTCTGGTTTGCCACCCGTTTTTTCTGCAGGTTCTTCATCTTGAACAGCTAGTTGGCAGACAGATAAACGTGATCTGCTCCATGCTAGGAAGAGACGTGCATGCTGAATTTGAATGCAGTACTAATGCAGCCCAGTTTACACTGTGCTGAGAATGTGATCGTGTGTCACATGCAACTCCAGTTGTGGGAGAAGCAGGACAAGTCAGAATGTGGATATATAAACAGAAATGCCTCTTTAAAAAAAAGCTGTTGTTTTCAATCTATTAGCTATGCATGAAGGAATTATGTGCGAACCTAAAAATACAAGAGAGGGACTTAATGGCTCCTCTGTGCCTTTACAAAAATCAGGGAGAAGAAAAGGAGGACTGGGAGAGAATTGGGAAAGGCTGTGGTACTGCTCACTGCTATTCTCCCACCTCCTATGGGCTGAAGGCAGTGGGATCAGGACCCCCATCCCCTCCAAAAGCAAAAGCAATCCCTCTCCTTTGCTGACTTTCCTAAGAGTAAACAGCACTGCAAGCAGTGTGATCTGTTTCTAAGCAGACATGCAGCTGTTTGTAAGAGCAAGGGGAGAGAGATGCAGCAATGTTTTTACTGTCTAATTCACTGGGCAGAGCAAAAGATAAGCCATGGGGGGAGATGAGGGGGGCAGGAAAGCAAATGAAGGCTGATTGGGCTTACCTGCTTCTTAGAGCTGCCACTATTTAATTGAGCAAAACAGTGTCAGATTAGACACTTCCACTTGCTGTGCCATCCTCTCCCCCCAGCCCATGAATACACTGAAGCCACTAAGACTTCCCACAGAGCAGTATCACTAGTTTAGCACACACATGCACCTTGGAAGAAAGGACAACATATTAGAAGCTGTGATATAACTGTTTGAATAAAATCAGAATATAAGTCAGAAATAGTGTGAGAAAGATGGTTTGGGGTGTCATGTAGCATATGGGAGAATCGGACATTCAGATACCAGTGGAAATGCCTGTTGAGCTTGTCCCTAGATGTCGCTCAGCTAGATTCAGCAAACACTGTTTTGCTTGCTTTGTGGAGCACATACATTCATTTGACTGAGTCGGTGAATACCTGCTAGAATAACCCAAGTCTTCTTATTCTATACATCTAAAATAGATTTAATAGACTGTAAGAAGACACTTTTTTAAAAAATGTGGGGTCTGTGAACTCAACCCTGGCCCTGGTGCAAACAAGCTTGTTTTATATCCAAGAAAGTCGCATTCTTCTCTCAACTATAGTATTTAAAATAGCCAAATCATGTTAAAAAATTAGATACACTCTAGGTAATTGGTTTTGTGACTTGAGAAACTACAATTTAGGGAGCAGGAAATGTTTCTGGTTGTTTTATGGTTTTGTCATTCCTACACTTTATGGTCTTGTCCACTAAAATACTTACTGGGCATGCCATGAAGACACATGGAGCAGAACTCAATCCATGTCTGCTTAAAAGCATGTTCAGAGGTGCTTGTGCCCAGGTTAATATGCATATAGGATTACATCTATGTGGCTTTAAGAAAACTATCTTTTAACATCCCCCTTTTGTAAAATGGAATTCAGCTTAGCTTCACAAGTGGTAGGAAAGACAAACTGTGAGTTAAGTTTATGACTTTGGTCATAGCATGGGAAGTTTGCTTGAAGGATCATACCTGCACTGGAGAGGATTTGGTCTCCTATCCTTAATTCAACTGAGATCAAGATGTTATACTTTTCCATTGTGAAGTAGAAGGGGAAATAGAAACAGCTGCCTCTTTTCCTCCCAAATTATTATCTGCCTCACAGGATCGCTCCGAGGACAGATAATAAGATTCTAAATATCTTTGCTAAACTAAATTGGTTTTCTCAGGAGTAAATCAATAATAGTATGCAGTATTCTGCAATATTTATCCAAAGCTAAATGGAGAACACAAACGGTTTGCTCTAATATTTTGGTTTCATTTATTTTATTAATACTATAACATTTAAAGAGAAAAATAGCTAATATTAAGAAAGGAGAGGTTGGCTTGACATTATTATAGCTTTCGTTCCAATCTATTATAAAGAGATAAATAAAAAAATCCCTACAACCATTTATGCCTCCTTTCCTTCCCTTGCACCAATATGCTTGATCAGTTTCATTACTGCCATATCCATTATATCTCAGCTGAAGAGATTTGTGATTGGGATGGAGACTATTGACCATGCCATACATGTCCAACTAAAAGAATTTCACTGTGCTTTTACCTACTAGTATTCAAAGTTATATTGCGAATCCAGACAATCCTAAACGAATGAACATAGTATGTGGCAGATTAAATACAAAACACACACACACACACACACACCAGTGGCCATCTTCAAACTAATGCAAACATCACCATCTAAGTCATCAACCTGCTGTTTGAAACAATGCAAGCCAATAGATTAGAAGAGGTTGAGCAGATCCTTTTGCATTTGCATTGGGTACCAGTTTTTCCAGAACTCAGTGGCACCAGAGTGGTAGTAGCTGGCAACAAGGCTGCTAAGAACAAACTCACTGAAGGCAAAGGGTCCATCACTGCTGTCTTGCCAAAGTGCCCTCCAGAGCCTGGAGCCAGCACTGTTGGGGTTGTCCCGAAGAGGACAAAAAATAACAACGTGCAGAATATTTGCGTATGCTGGTGTGTATATATCATTAGAAATAATGGCTCTCAATAGAAATGCAATACCTCTCACAACAGTGAGGCAGGCAGTAATCAGGTGACTCTGGGTGAGTCTAGTCTGCTTTCCAAGAACTAGTAGTTGCTGCTGCTCTCTTTCCTTTTGAACAAATTCAGACCAGGCAGCCCTTCGGAGAGAAACGCCACCTCTCTCCCAGCCTCAATCGGCTTGGACACTGCTGTGAGCATCTACTGTTGTCTTCTGCATGGCCCTTCCAAGGGCAGCAGGAATAAGGGGGAGGGACTTCTCAGTGGTAGCCCCCAGCTGTGAAAGAATCTGCCCACTGAGGACATGGTTGAGAACGCAGATCTCCTGATTCCCAGTCCAAAACTTTAACCACTCCCCCACACTGGCTCTCTTTTATAATGTTCTGTGCCACTGTCTGCTGCATGAACTTGTGCAAACCACCCACGGGATTTTAGTATGTGCAGTATGAGATGAGATATGTGATGATCATCATCTGACAGTCCTTTGCTCTTTGAAGTGGTCACTCTGTGGTGTATAAACATGCTTTGGTACATGAATTACTTTTGAGGCTCTTCTCAGAATTCCCCTGGCTGCTGGACATCAGGTACAAGAGATTAGGACTTCTTGGTCATGTGTCCAGAATTTATACCAGCCTCCCAAAGAAAGCTCTGACTAGTTTTGTTACTGCTTCCTTTGAATGGTTGGCAAAAGCCAGTTGACTTCAGCTTGCCTTTTCTGGGTGCTGTTCTTAAGTCATACCTTGATAGCAGCTGTTTGCAGCTTCAGTTGCCTTAAGTCAATTCTAGCAATGCTGGTTCCTTTGCTTTTTATGAGTCAATATTCTCTTACATATTTATTATTTTTGTACATTCCCCACATTGTCCCACCAGGTATAGCAAAATGCAGAGGAGGTGTGGAGAGGATTCTTTCCACAGTACAGGCCAGCGAGAAAGGGAGACAAAACACACATGTTTATGAAAACCACTGGTTTCATTCCATCAGTGTCTGTGGGACAAACACAGCATCCATGTCTGTGGACAAATAACTGTGCCCCTCCTGTCCTGCAATGAGGCTTTGCTCTTACTCCAAGAGAAACAGCCTGTCAAAACGAGCTTAACAATCTGCTAACCTTTCCATGCAATTAAAGGCCACATCTGTCTTGCAGGCCTGCTTCTCCTCCTTTGCGGAGGCACAGACATGAACTAAACAGCCTGTCTTGTTGATTTGGTCAGGGAACAAAGGCGTCCATTCATGGCTCACTCATTTGGGCCACGTGTGGGTGTGCAAAACTAACTTTGCTCGGAGGGGTGGGTGGATAGCCTTTGCTGGAAGCCCAGTCTTATTCTCCCCCCGCCCCACCATGATATAAATCAATCGGTTTCACTGGCCCAGTAAGGCAGCCTTCTTTCCAATTCTGACAGGACAGAACATAATGCCGAAAGGAAAGTTTAGTGCAAGAAATAGTGTTTAACTTCAGACACCAGGATATTCCCTATCAGGCCAGCCTGATGGTACCCCAAGTCTGGCATTCTGTCTCCGGCAGCATCTAGCCCATGGCCCCTCTGTGGGCAACTCACAATTAGCTTAAGAAGTCGCAGCCACAGGGTTGCTGATCACTATGCATTTCACTTCTGTATTCAGCACTTTTGCTGGATTCAGTATTAGGCATTTTCTTGAATAAATGAAGTAGTCTAGATATAAATTTCATCCCATGATATAGTGGGACCCAAAGCTCCCACTCCTTACACATATCCTAATTCCCTGATCACAAGTTTCCACCCCAGCTGGCTGAAACGTCACCAGACTCTAATCAAAGCCTACCTTAGCTCTGCCCCTGAGGTATCATTAAAATTGAAGGTGGCAAGCCTCAATGTCCCTTTTCAGCATCTAAGTCCCTTGCTCAAACAACCTATTTGCTACCAGGTTTAAGGTTTTAGTACTAGCGTACAAAGCCCTTGAACAATTTGGGTCCATGATACTTGAGAGGGCACTTTCTGTCTTTCCAACCTGCTCAGTCACTAAGGTTATCTGAAGACTTTCTCCTGGTGGTTCCTCACAGACCCATGGCCCAACTGGGATCCACCAAGAGAAGAACTTTCAGTGTGAAAACCCCATTCCTGTCCCAGGTGGTCAGGCAGGCACCAACACTGGGCTGTTTTTGGTGCCTGCTAAAGACAGTTTTGTTCTAGGAAGCTTTTCTTGCTGACCAGCCACGGTCCTAATATTACCCTTTTAATGTTTTAATGCATCTTTCTTTCATACGTAGTATTTGTTCCCCTGTTGCACTGCTCACTGCTTCAGAAACTGCTTGGATATGGAATGGTATCGAAATAATCTAAATACATTCCCTGCATGGTTTGTTTCATTCTTTGTCTAGGTCAGAATCCTGCATCCAAATGCAGCCCTCTGAGGTTATCCAGATGGTCATGCCCCCTTTCTCCCCAAGCATGGATTATTCAGGGAAGTGCCAGCTCCATGCTTTGGAGGGCCCCTCCAAAAGGCACTATCAAAAGATGATTGAGCTCAATGAATCCACCTTCTCACTGCCATTTTACCAGCTGCCATTCCTCCTCCAAGTAGGGAAGAACTTCTCAGTGGGTGGCTCTGGTCACTGCATCGTGCCAGTTGCTACTCTGTGTAACCTGAGCAATGGCACCCAGCATCCATGGGCAAAGGCTGAGTCTCCAGAAGGGTCCGCCAGAAAGGGAGAAATAGAGCTATGATGGCCATTTTTGAAGAGCCAGAGGGGAAATATATCATGAAAGAGAACACTGGTGTGCATGCACTTTGCACATATTCGTGTGTATCTAGAAATGGATGTTTTGGAAGAATGGTTCATCTCATCATAGCCTGGAAGACTGTGGTCAGGTCGCACGACTAGATCCTTACATGCTAGTTACAAAGCGGATAATGCTTCTCATCCTGGTGGTTCTTCAAATCTTAGGGGAAGTGATTAATCCTTTTCTAAAAGGCATGCATGCTGGAGGGATGCTGTGCTGTCTAATGGCAGATGTGTTCTACAGGTCATTTAAGCACTGCACCTTGGAAGAATGCCTTATGGAAATGCACGCCACTGAACCAATTTTCCTGGTTTCACTTTTTCCTTTCCTTGTTTACCATGATGCAGAAGAGCAGAGAACTGACAAGGAGAGTTTTCACACCACAGCTGGAGAGCTCTTGCAGTCAGCATGGTGGCGTAGAAATGACTTTTTACTCCCTAGGGGGAAGCAATGTATAGCACGACCACTGAGAAAACAGCTTCAGAGAAGCCCTGTGTAAGAAGTATCAAACTTGTAGGCAGGGAACAGTTGCTTCATACTGGGTCAGAACGGTGATCCAACTGGTTTGGTATCATTTATATGGAGTGACTCTCCAGACAAATGACTTTCCAAGATATCCAGTAGACTGAATCTGAGATGTTCTGCATGTTTCAAACACCACATGCATCCTGAAGGTGCGCTATGGCTGCAGTTAAGCTACAGAGGTCATATTTGAGTTGATTTATTCCTAGGTTAAAACTGGCAGAGTAGGTGGAGGTTAAAACATTTATCAAAGCGCATGTGTCTTATTTGACTTTTTTGAAATATGCAGAGGCTGGGAAGGAGAAAGAATGGGTGCTCACCTGTATTTTGAAATATACTTTTGAAGATTTGGATAAACTATGTAGCTGCTACTTGAGTTCCAACCCCAAGAAAATGAAATCTTACACTTGAAGCAGCTCCACCAAAATGAAGAAAGAAAGTGCTTAAAATGTGGCATACCAGCTACTGTATGGGCATAGGATCACAGTCCATGAAATTAAACTCAAATTGATGGGATGTTGATACAGAACACGTATTTTTTAAATGAAGTGTTAGTCTGACTGATTTCATGAGGACTAACAGCCTGATCTTATGCACTGGTACCCCTGGTGCTGTGCTGGAAGCAGCACTATGGTCCTAGCTGTGATATTAGCAGAGATGATATTAGTCCTCATGGAATCGAACAGAATCATGGATGCAACAGAAATGTTCACAAAATTAAAAAGATATATATCAAGCATCATGGTATCTCTAGGGTGTCATTTTTCTTATTATGCATCTCACTATTTATTGGCCATGTCACATTTCCATGCTGCATAAGAACAATCTAAAAGGGTAAAGCAACATATTAAATATTCCAGACACCTGCTGCACTAGCTGCTGCTACTGGCATTGGGCTGGTGGTTGCTTTACTAGCTCATTATCACCTGAATAACCAATGCTGAAGTGTTGGATTCTGCCCAGTATTCTAGAATAATTTTATCATTGTTTTTTTATATGGCCATCGCCATCAATAAGGTGCTTTACAAAAGCAAAACATAGGCTTGTCAGGTTGCCACCCCAAGGAGGTTGCAATCTGAAGTCTGCCAATGATGAGAAAACGACAGTGACAAGGAATAGGAATGATTGCTTACCTAGCTAAGCAATGAAGGCTTTGCAGGCTGAAGCAAAGGCCTCATGACAGAGTGATTTTGAAAGGCCATTTGACAGAAGCAGGAGGGTGAAGGGATGTCACTTGTGATGCTTAAAGGACTGCAGCAGGCAGGGGACTGGACTTGGGCGGGATACATCCTTGGGCACAAGTTCTTGGAGAGGTTTTAATACAATCCAAGCTGACATCCAACCCCCTTTCACAGAAGCTGGACTGGAAGTGGACCTTCCATACTACCAAACCAAATCAGCTAGATCCACCACTGGAAGTGCTGATCAACTCCAGATTTCCAGAGCTTATTTGCACTATGTTTTGGCGGGTGCTAACGCAGCTGGCCCATAGAAGCCCAAAAGACAACCGCAGTACAATACAACACACTGTCAAGCAGCATTCTTAACTCGCATTAGCTTGCCCATTAATTAAATGTTTATATGATCAATCTTGTTTAAATGAACGGGACAAACTTGCATCCAGTTCCTTCCTGCCACAGAAAGTGTGTGAGTATGAGCACGACCTCTGGCAAGGAAAAAGAACCCAACATGCTGTCACAACTTTTCGCTGAACAGCCTTCTGCTCAAACGGACTGAAAACTTGACCAAAAGACAAAGCAAAAATCCTCTAACAAAATATTCCAGACCACAATGCAAAGGGCATGAGAAGCAAAGCGGATGGTTCGCGTATGTGTCACTGCATGGATTACAGTCACACCCTCACCCAAACTCAGAACTTTCACAAGCTGCAGTAAGAACAACAGGAAATGGCCCCAAGTATTTATAGCATTATTGTGCTTATCCCAAAATGACATTCTGAAGAGATTTTGATGAGTACAATCTCTTCAGGACTGGTAGAACAGAAATATGCTTCTCACTTGTGCCCCTGTTCTTTGGATCCAGCTCACATGTGATGTGCCCAACAGGGCTTCCAAAGACAACTTTCTCTAACATCAGTCCTGCTCCAAAGCTGTGCAGTTTTTGAAAGCGAGCAAAGTTTCAGAATGCTCTTTGCAATGCGGTATGGAGGTATTGCCATTCAAAAGGCTCCTTACTTTGTTCTAGGATCTTGTCCTACACAGAAAACTTATCATTACTTCCCATGTCAGCTGGATTGTTTAGGTCTGCAACAAAATCAATCAGGCCAAGTTTTCTGGACTGTTTTCTGGACTGGACTCAGGTTGCAAGTGAACAGAAACATGCTTCTCACTTGTGCCCCTGGGTTTGAGAGAACCCAAATGTCAATTTCATTGAGATGATGATGAAGATGATGATTTTCTCTGCACATGCAGATTAAGCATGTTAGGAGGAAACACTCGGTCTCGGCTTCTGCCTAACACATATATAAATATTCCATGTGCATACAGTCCTTCTGTATTTGAGATCATTCAAACATGTAACCTATTTTAATCTAAAGTGCTACAATACAAGAAAACCTTTACTGGATCATCAATACAAGAGGTTGGAATCCACTGAAGTGAACAAAAATGCCAGATTTCTAGAGAGGGCTGAAAGAAAAAAGGCAATGGAACTGAGGAATGATAGATGATATTTTGGCAGTATGGAAAGAAATATTTTGAGACGTTATCTATGAACACTTCTGTGGATCTTATCTACCGGAGCAACTTAAGATGTCATAATGAAGCAATAATGACATAGCTGAAAGCACTGTAAAATGTCAAGTCCAGGTATTAGCCCATAAACCCATATTTATGACTTAGAGTCATTTCTATATTTTCATTGCAAAGGTCATTCTAGTGCTACTTTTGAGTCACTAGATGCCCCACAAACTCCTATAAATGCTGGCATTAAAGTAGCAATCTGGAGAAACAGCAACAACCAGTCATATGATTTCCAATCCATTAGTGAAGCCTGTTACAGCTGTGAATTAGCAGTAATAATTTCTCTGCAAATTAAGCTTTCAGCAACAGAATTTTGCATTCTATCTATCTGTAGAATACATCAGAGCTCTGGAAGCAGAGCTTTTGCAGAGGGAATAAAAGCTCCCCCTCATCCATTTATTAGAAAAGAAAAACTAAACAGCAACAAAAAAAAAAAAAAAGCATTGAGAAGTCTTTCTTTTATTTTCTTTTTTTCGCCTCTGGGGTGGGCAATGCTGCCCTTTTCTTTCTGATACATTAATTAATGCAATTGAATCAATATCCAAGCATGGCCCATTTGAAGGAAAGCTATTCAGGGACATTATTATGTCTATTAGTCTTCATTATGGCAGCACTGATCAAGCCCAGATTTCCAGAGCTCATTTGCATTGTGTTTTGGCAGGTGCTAACCCAGGTGTCCCACCGGCATTCAGAGAAGATGCATACGAAAGACAGTCTAATCTTCAAACATCATTTCCGTAAAAGGAAAATATGGAGACAGATATAAAGACAGGCTAATTAGTTCTAATCTAGGGTCACTTCACATGACCCTTATGCACGTGGCTGGCTGCCTATTTTCTGCCCACAGTGATATTTCCATTGGTTTAAGATTTTGATGAGTCCACAGAAAAGTTATTGCCAGCACACTCTTAGCCATAACACTCAGTGGATGGACCAGCCATTCTCAATCCCTGTCTCAGCTTTACTTACCATGCAGGGTAGGATGAAGGAGGACCTTGAGCACCACGCTGATAAAAATGCAGTCTACATGTCTTTGTGTACCAGTCGTAAATACTATCCAAACACCAGTCATAATACTAAACATGAGCATCTCAAGCCTAGCTCTGACATCTAGCTATAGTTAGGATGAAGATCAGAGGAGATAGGTAGCACTAACAATCACCTATTCCAAGAAAGGAGAGTAAGAGTCCGTTGGGACAGAAGGAAATCACTTGCCCACACTGAGCTTCCCTGCAGTCAAGCCCTAAACTCCAGCGACTGTGCTGCACTAGTTCTCGTGAAAAAAATGGAGGAAGGTCAAATTTATCATTACCGGCGGGGCTTTCCTTTGTTCAAGTTTCCTGCAAATTCCATGGGATTCTAATTCACATGGTTCAGGCCAACACTGCTACAGCAGCAAGAGAAAGCAGGACCTTCATCTTAGGAGTTGTTCAGATGAAACCTTGCCTTGCCCCACAGTCACCAAATCACAAAAGGTGAGCTGAGTCCCACCCTAGCCTGGACACACCCCTCTAACAGCGACACCATGAGTCTGACAAGACCCTTTGCCTAGTCCTTGCCCTGCCCTTGCTTCCTCAGAACCTAATTCTGTCCACGCACTGCCTCCTCAGTTCGCCATTTCCTTCACTTTGCTACGGGCAGTGGTGAAGTTCTTGAACAAAGGACCTCTCAGCTCTTCAGCCTGATAATCATCCCTGCACGAAGACCAGTGCAAACACCCCTGCCACCCCTTTGTATCTTCCCACCCGGCTGGAGATTTCACATCTATGGATTCTGAGAAGGAACATAAATCCTGAGAATGATGATCTCTCCAGAAACTTACAACATTTCAACAATGCATTCCCCAAAGGCAAGAAATGGGGACAAAGTACAAGCAGAGATTTGTCAGGGACAAAACCAGAGAACAGGGACTGTCCCTTTTAAGTTGAGACAGTCACATGAATGGATTGAAATGATTCACTGGGCATCTTTATCCTTTGGAAGAGGCGTGCTATAAATATGCTCCAGACACCTAAGGTGGCCATGTGTCCTACTCTGCAGAGGACAGTTTTCTGTTAGTAGATCTTTTCTGTTCGGGAAACTGCTTAGTTCCGATTTTAAGAACTCTGGCTGGAAGTCACCCATCTGGACACCAGACTGAGCAGGCAACAGCTTTCCCAGTCTGGGCAAATGCATCCTATTTGTACCTGTATGTCTCGATTAGCACAGGCTAACACTATGCAAATATGCCTCCCCTTTGGGTGATGTGTTCTACCAGAAGTGACCACTGTATCTGCACTCAGCAAAGACTTCTGGTCTGCACAACAGAAGCTTCTCACGCCTGTGCTCCTGTAATGTTTAAGTCTCTAAAGGGAGAGATGCTGGCTGGCTGGGTGGGTGAGTGAGTTTAATCCACCTAAGAGGTACAGGCAGAATTCTCCAGAATGGCCCCAGGACATCCTCAGCATTCTCTCACCAGGAAGACTTGGCCTTAGTCTCACCTAGACTTGGCCCTTGGCTCTTGGGTCCAAGAAGCCTGCTCAGACCCGCAAGCTGAGTTGCCTGGCTAGTGCTCATCATTCTAGAGTTGAAACAAGCCTCACACGTGGATCCATTCCTCCTCCTGCTTTTCCTTCTGTCTTTTTAAAGGAACTGCTCGAAACAATATTAGAAATGAAAAACATGCTGGCCAGTACTCAAGATAATTCCTGTTTCACCAAAAAAAGGAAAAGGAGCTAACAATCAATGCAAACATTATGTGAAGGTCCCCAGGAGAGCTGGAACAGGAGCAGCTAAGGAGTTATAGCTTCCTTTGTTCTGTTAAAAGGGAAAAAGGAAATGCATCAGGAAGGCAGGCTGTGGAGCACAGGAAGTCCCTCTCGGCCTGATAAAAAGAAGTGATGCAAGGTGGGTTCGCATGCAGTTATAAGTCAATCAAAACTGGAAGACGTTGTAGCCAGAAGCAGTTGGAAGAATTTAAAAGTTGTTTGAAAGAGCGACATGGCTGCAGCATTAAACACATAGCCCTGCACTACTATCCAAAGTGCATTTATTTAGCAAGTTTCGAGCAGAACTCCATGTTACCCCGACCAACCCAGCGTTCCAAACCTGCGTTTGCCTTAAAACCCAAATGTGGGTGAGGGTGGAATGACCAGAGTGAGCCAAGCAGGGTGCTGAGCCCTTCCCTCACCTCTGAATTCTCCATTACGCTTTCCCACATGACCCCAGACTAAACAATCCCCACCAACTCACCACTGGGCTTCTCTCTGTCCTCAGAGGTGGGTGCTAGAGGGGGAAAGGACAGGGGAAAACCTGCTGATGGGGAGAGTCTGCCTTAGTGAATCAGTGAGTGACATATTCCTTTCCTTCTTTTGAAGAGGAAAGTTGGTTTTTAATTGAGCTTTCCCTAAACAGACCGCAGAGAGTACATGGGTCACATGTAGCCTTCAGCACATGGTGCCTTGTCTACGGATCTTTGGGTGAACAAAAGCATGAACAAGCCTGGAGAGGCAGAAGGAAGCACATAAAGGTTACAGAGAAGGGCCACCCCAAGCACATCTGCATGCTAATGTGCCAGCAGATAAAGTAGCGAAGTGACACCTGTTTTCAATGGCTGGATTCACTAGTACTTTTGCTTGAACAGTTCGACTGTATGAATAACAAATGGAAAGAGTCCTTATTTCTCCTTACTTTGCCATCCCCACATTCTCTTACTTCTGCTAACCCATTTGCTATTTTGTTTGGTGAAAGACTTTCTTACTTCTCATTTTAGCTACACTCTAGCAGATCTTCAAATGGATTAATTCTTGAATGGAGGTGGGGAGGGGAGAACATTACCATGATGACATGCATAAATCCTTGGGATAAATAAATATTTCAGCCAGGCCCCAGTCAGAGTGCTCAAAATTCACACTGAATGATGAATACAGTATAATGAGGGCTTAATTGTTTTTTGAAGGAACCTAAAGTACGTATAACAATTTAACTCATAAAACGGATAAGTGATTATTTTTTAAAAAATGTATTTGCAAGATACACACACACACACACAAACAC
The DNA here is from genome assembly GCF_004798865.1 of Varanus komodoensis. NCBI lineage: Eukaryota > Metazoa > Chordata > Lepidosauria > Squamata > Varanidae > Varanus > Varanus komodoensis. Next base: position 9,881,992 of record NW_025335856.1, read on the forward strand.
ACACTGTTCCATATTCTGGTATGGAGTTTTCAGAGTGGTAAACAACAGGTCAAATAATAAAACAATACTCTGAAGACAAACAGATTTAATCATTTTAAGAAGCCCCCATATTCTACTAAGTTGTATTTCCAATGACTTTAACTGTTCCCATAGCCAATTGGTGGCAATCAATCATTTGGACGATGCCAAGAAATAGAATGTTACCTCCATTTCTCCCCTGGATACAAAGAAGCACATTAATGCAATCACCAGATGGATGGGTACTAGAATCCTCAGTGCATCTTCAAAACCGTTAAGTTTTTATCATAGTGCTTCTTAAACTCTGGCACTCCCAAAGGGATATAGATAGAAATATTTTCTTTAGGATTCGTACTTTGCTGCTATTCCTAACCCAAAAAATCAGGACTCACAATGTCTATACAACACCCAGTGCCAGCAGTGTAAAAGCCTTTCTACTCAGACTTCCTGTACTCATAAAGGCTCCTACAGCATTATCTAACTCTGGCTCTCTTCCTGAACATTGGGCATACTAGCTGAGACTCATGAGACGTGTAGGTAACATAATCTGGAAGCTCCAAGGAAGGTCCAGGAAGGTTAATCTACACTGTCATTCAAGGCTTGCACACTTGATTTCCTTTTTTCTTAAAGTGGCCCCTACAACACGAGTTCATAAAGGAGGTATACCCCACAATAAATAAATATCACAGGAAGAAATACAGTGAAGAGGAATTAGTGATTCAGCCTCTAACTCCTTTCTACACTTTGTAACTGCTGCTAGCATTATGGTGTGAGTTGTGTGATAAGTCCAGATGTGAAAGGGTTTGATGGCTCACCATTTGGGCAAGCATCTTCACTGGTGTGTATAAGAATCTGCACCGTAGTCACAAACCTCAGGCTTATTAAAAATAGTGAAGTAGAGCCAAGAATGACATATGCAAAGCAATCTCCATTGCCACCACCACAACATCGCACATTTAAGGTACAATCCTATGCATGCTTAGACAAGAAGAAAAGTCCTACAACTCCTAGCATTACCCGGACAGCAGCTAGAAGTCTGGAAAGATGAGAGGAATCTGTGAATGCATGATAAGACAATGAAGCATTTTAACTTTTCATTTACAAAATGTAACTGATCATTCACTCCAATATTACTGGTGGCATGGACTAAAATTTCCCAACCATGATAAGACAACTTACAGGTATTAGAACACATCTTCCATCCTCTGACAGTTATTTGCAATTTTGCAATTTTATCACTGTCAGGTAAGGAGAGATTGTTGTTGTTGTTAGTTGTGAAGTCATGTCCTACCCATCGCAACCCCATGGACAACATTCCTTCAGGCCTTCCTGTCTTCCACCATTCCCCAGAGTCCACTTAAGCTCTCGCCTGACTTCATCTAGCCACCTCATACCCCCTGCCTTTATATTAGGTTTCCGTTGGTATGCAAATATGAAATTTATTTATATATTTAAAATATGGAGTGGCTGCCTTTTAGGGCAGAAATCTACCTAAGACAGCATACAACAATAAAACAGTAATTCTTGAATTGTTTGCAATGTACTCTCCACTGGAATGTGCTTATGTGCCACAAGAAAGTAATTAAGAAATTGAAAGTCTCCTTGGAGCCTGCATCATCTTATAAGCTAATATCAAGATATTAGTGAGCTTGGTTCAGACAATACCACAGCTCACACTCAAAGGTTTAGTATGGGTTATTGCTGAATCATGGGTTATTGAGCTGTCTGAACTAACCACGCTAACAAACCATGGATTGTTAATCATGGACAACCCATAAGGAGAATCTATAGTTTGTTGTTGTGTTATGAAATATGGGTTTTTTCAGTACCATATTTGTACTTTGTCCGTTTGGGAAGTTACCTAGTCAAAAATGAGATTCAATTAGAATTTGTTTTTGCATTTTCTTTGAGGTGCTTGCAGACTGATTTTTAAAAATAATTTTTTCCAGGATTTTTCCAGGGATTGATGTCAGACTAACCAGTCTGTAGTTCCTAAGTTCATCTTTCCCCCCTTTTTTTGAAGATGGGTCCATTAGCCTTTCTCCAGTCATCTGGAACTTCTCCTGTTTTCCAAGATTTATTGAAGATAATAGCCAGTGATTCTGAGATTTCCTCCCATGGCTAGCTCTTCTATGACTCTGGGGTGGAGTTCATCAGGCCCTAGAGATCGGAACATGTTTATTCCATGTAAGGATTCCTTGACCATTTGTCTGTCAATTTTGGGCTGCCGTCTCTCACTTTCAGCTTGTACTTCCTCTTGGTTGTAGATTTTCTTGTGAGAGAAGACTGAGGCGAAGTAGGACTTGAGCACCTCCACCTTTTCCGTGTCATCTATTATCACTCTGCCATCCATTTAAGTAGCTGGACACCTTTCTCTTTCACCTGTCTTTTGTTTTGGATTTATCTGAAGAAGGCTTTCTTCTTGTTCTTAGCGTCCCTTGCCAGTATCAGTTAATTTCCTGTTTTAGGCTTCCTGATGCCATCTCTGCAATTCCTTTTTATTTGTTAATATTCTTTTGTGGCCTGGCCCTGCTTCCACCTCCTGTACATGTTCTTTTTTTTCTTTCAGGTTGTCACTTAACTTTTTGTGGACCCACGTGGGCTTCCTCTGTTGTCTTCTACACTTTTTTCTTACTGGAATAATAGATTATAATGGGCAGCCCATGCTCAGCCCACAGTAAGCCTTTGAAGGTGGGATACTGTGCTGTCTAAATGCAGTCATTCTGTGAGCAAAGATTCTTAAGAAGCCGTAACAGCACTGTCTATATACAAGAGTGAGGTACCAATGACTGATAGGTTCAGGAGGACCCCGGGCTCATTTTCTAATGTAAAGGCACATATATCAAATATAAATTCCATTTTTGTTCTAATGCAGGAGGTCTGCCATTCCCCTACACAAAGGGGTTTATAAAAACAAATGACCAAACTCAATGGCTAAACAAAGAGGAACCCACTCTTCAGAAAGGAAGCTTTCATTTGCATTACAAGTGCAAAGGCATTAAACATATTGGAAACCATTTTGAAGGCATTATGCTCATTATATAAATGCTTTAGAGAGATGGTGATGATTTTTTTTTTTTATTTAAAACTTTTATATGCCATCACCACATGCCTCGGCATAATGATGATGATAGATAGATAGATAGATAGATAGATAGAGATAGATAGATAGATAGATAGATAGATAGATAGATAGATATTGTGTATTTCAATGTTGGTTCTCAACCTAGTTGATTTATGGATAATCACTGAAAAAGCACATATGGAATAGGACTTGGTTTATAAATTGGCCTTTCAGAGAATCTAATCTCCAACCTGCAGTGCTGATGCAGATTTCGTTTTACATCATGACTCAGTACCATCATCCTACCATTCCTCAAACATTTATTTTGCTTGGTTGTTGACATGGAAAAATGGGATGCAAGGGAAGATCAAGCCAGACTTGTTTTGTCTGTAGAGCTTAACTGTTGGATGCTCAATGCTCATTTGTTAAATACCACCCCAGCAGGGTCCAGGTGTTCTTCAGCACACAGAGTTGCACTCAAAAGACCTTGTGGGCTGAATTACTGGCATTTGTTTGCATAATCTGATGATGTACAATTAGCCAAACTTGAATTAATATATACAAGAGCATGGTGGATGCCAAGTAACCCACTGGCAGCTATCTCAGGCCATATTCTGGGATTTTCTTACTCTGCAAATGTGAAAGAACTTTCATCAACCCCACCAACAAATAAAGCAGTGAGATCAAAGATCGTGATACTGGAGGTGGAAGGAATTCAATGCACAAATTCCAGATCCAACATTCCCTATGACTGGATTTAGATACTCTGGAATATAATTTCGTCATCCTTCCAAGAGGCCCAAAAACCAACTGTTGCCTTTTCCAAAAACAAATCGCCTAATTCACTGGAATCCCTTAATATCCCTCATCCAAACAGCCATGCCAAAAGCTGTACTGAACTTGGAGGTAAGTCTACCCAGGAATGTCTAGCTGAGTTCCCTACTTAATGGTGCAGCCATACAATCCACCACTCTTTGGAAGTAAGTCACAACCAGGTTCAAGGGACCTAATCTTACATAAGTGAGCACAGGATGACATGTAAGGATGCAGAGGGGAGGCAAAGGGCTGAAAGCCCAAATGCATTTACTGAAAAATTACTTTGATTTCCAAGAACAGGACAGATGTATAAACTGTTTTTCAAAAGTCAGACTGAAGTGATTGCATCCAGGCTGGGTATCACAGGCATCCTGTGAATGAATGTATGGAAATGATGCTTCTAATGTACAATAGATACATTCCATGTGAAAATTGAAATACTACAAGCTGTGTTCTTTTACCAAAAACATATGCAATGAGACAGCTTGAACTAAGGTGTTTAACATGACCTAATGGATTTTTAAAACCTGTTTCTTTAAGAGCAGTTTGATTTCAATATAAGATTTTGTGGGCCGTGTTTGATAGCTAAGAGCAAATTCCTGCTGTTCACAATCAGTAAGCAATACTCACTGCTGTACTGAGACACTGGCATAAACACTTCCATCAGCCCAGTTCGCCCTCCAGGTGTTGCAGAACCCACATGCGTCTACCACAAATGTGGGCTTTTCCCAATCACTCCCATGCTGGGGTGCAGCAAAGGTAGCCTCCCCTCCAGTGTGGAGGAACGTCATAAGTGCATTGCAGACTTGAAAGCAAAGCTTACTGATTCCAGTAAGATGCAAGTGAATCCCCATCAACTAAAGGAAGAAGAACATAAAACCTGTATCAGGGTAATGGCCTGGAATGTGAAAAATTAAAAGATGCTCACTATGCTAAAATCTGTGCATAGGAGAGAGAGAAAGAGAGAGAGAAGTTGCTCTACTCACTGAAAGAAAACTCTGAAAAATTGCAAATGAGGCTAGAAATTATATCTTGGATGTGGGGAGGGGGGGATGAATTTCAGCTTTCTAAAACCATTGCTGGAAACTTTGGAACATGCTGCCATCACATGTTCAAAGTCCTCTCAGCACTCATTTCATCTTTAATAGGACCTCCGGAACTCAGATTGCTGTGGTTACTGCAATTCTCCTCTCTTGTTTTGCATAGTCTTCATTTTTAAAATCTAACAACAAAATATTCCTGAAAGTAAAATAGGTAACAGAACATTCCGGCTCCCTTCATTTGTTCTGTAGTGACTGGACCACTAGCCCCTTTCTAGGGGAGTATGGAAGCATCCACAGATAGCTGTGTTTCTTGGAAATAATGCTGAACTGAATGGAGTCTGGCATGATTCCCTCCTTAAGGGAGGTGTAAGTATGTGGGACATGTCTACTAAAATAAAATATGGCCCTTTCATTTGCTCAAGAAGAAAATCTGCCACAGTAATAGCTTCTATCCCTGGAACTGGTCAGCCCATATTGATGTTGAACATCTGGAAAGATCTGTGTTTCCAGTATGAGTGGAAGATCAAGAAATACTAGGAGCAACATCGGAGTCTGCTTTATGCCAGATGAGATTATTTACCCTGCCCTGAAAGTGGCCTTTTCCATCACATACTACTTAACTGGAGATGCCAGCAACTGAATTTGGACCTTCCGCATGCAATGTCGGTGCTCTGCAACAGAGCTACACGGTCCCTGACCCCACATTTTTCACACTGCCATTTCGATTCATCTGTAACGTAATCCAGAACGGTTACAGCCCAGCTGAAATGGCATTCCTTATCCTCACTAAAACTCCGAAGCAGGACAAATGAAATGCTGTTTGCAAGTGCATAGCCTTGGACCTGGAGTGCACTTCAGTGTAAGCAAGTGCAAAGTATACCTTAGGTCAGGGCAAAACTTTCCAACTACAACTTTACTCTGATGGGATCTGAGCTAGCATGGACTGACCAAGAAAGGGATCTTGGGGTAGTAGAGATCCGCTGGATTAAAATGCTCAGTGCTCAGCTGCTGTGAAAAAGGCAAGCTCCATGCTAAGCATAGTTAGAAAGGAAATGCAAAATAGAACTGGCAAGATCTCACTCCCCTTATACAAATCTTTGGTACGACTGCATTTAGCATATTGTGTTCGGTTCTGGTTGCCATATGTGAAAAAGGACATTATTGAGCTTGAAAAAGTATGGAGAAGGGCAACATGACGAGTGGGCTGGAGCAGCTCTCCTGTGAGGAGGGGCGACAGCAACCGGGGCTGTTCAGCTTAGAAAAGAAGCAAGGAAGGAGAGACATGATAGAGATATTTAAAATAGTGGATGGTGTGGACTTCCATGCTACTAGAACCTGGGTTGATTCCATGAAGCTGACTGGTGGGAGGTTTAGGACAGATAAAGGGAAGTGCTTCTTTACCCAATGTATAGTTAAACTATGGAATCCACTGCCGCAGCATGTGGTGATGGCTAGCAAGTTGGGCGGCTTTAAAGGGGTTGGACAGATTCATGAGGGAGGAGGCCATCAGTGGCTACCAGCCTTGCCAGTTTTGCGCTACCTCCTTCACGAGAGATGGCCTGCTTGCATATATATCCAAGTTGCTGAGCAGCTCTGGCAGACAGAGGTCGATCGAGTACCTATCCTGCTTGGGTGATTTTGTGGGCAGCTGCATATGGAATGCAGGACTAAATGGACCTAAAGTTTCCCCTAAACTCCTCATTAGTCCGACCTCACCTGGAATACTTTGTCCAGTTCTGGGCACCAGGATTTTAAAAAGATGCAGACAAATTAGAAAGGGTCCAGAGGAGGGCAACAAAAAGGATCCAGGGTTTGGAAACACTGCCCTGTGAGGAGAGACTGAGAGAACTGGGCATGTTCAGCCTTGAGAAGAGAAGACTGAGTGGGGACATGATATCCCTCTAGAAGTACCTCAAAGGCTGTCACAAAGAGGAAGGGCAAGATCTCCTCTTGCTGATGCCAAAGTGTAGGACACGGAATAATCAGTTTAAGTTGCAACAACCCAGATTCAGGCTGGACATCAGGAAAAGCTTCCTCAATGTCAGAGAAATATGACAGTGGAACCAGCTGCCTAGAGAGGTGGTGGGCTCTCCCTCACTAGAGACATTCAAGGTGAAACTGGAAAGCCATCTGAATGGGATGGTGTAACATGGTGTCCTGCAACAGCAGGAGGTTGGATCCAATGGCCTTCATGGCCCCTTCCAGCTCTGCTATTTTATGATTCTATGACCTTTGGCCTGATCTGGCATATGTTCTTATGGAACTACAGTGGTAGCAATGATTTACATAAAGCATATTAGCTACTCTATAAATACTGAAATGATAGTGACCATCAGCAGCAACAGCAGATTAGCTGGGTTCAGTCAACACAAAAGCCCATGCTATGGAGTATGGGTTTAGTGTGGGTTGTTGTTGAAATAGGATTATGTTGGCTGAACCCAACTGTGCTAAGAAGCCATGGCTTGTTAACCATGAACAGCTCATGAAGAGAATCCATGGTTTGTTGTTGGTTTGTTCACCATGTCTTGTTATCTTGACTGGATTAAACCACATGATAATCCATGGTTTAACCACAACCCATGGTTCAGTGGCATCCCACATTGAACCCCTGCTCAGCCCTTGTATATAAGTTACCTGGTTGCCTAAAATCAGTCAGTATGCATTGCCAGTGATTCCCACTTATATGATTCCACAAGTGTCGAAGCACAACACACACCATGTTACACTCACTGACAAGGACATCAGGAAACTTCATTATATAAAGGACACAATATTTGTCTTTCTAGCCTTCTCACTTCTTTCTGTCTGCAATACTAGAAAGGATAGTCATCTTTCCCATCACTTACTCGAATTCCAAGGGTTTAAGTTCCAAAGTGCAAATGCTTTGTCTCTAAAAGTGACAATGAGAACACTCAGTTTGAACTAGTTATACTTTGACTTTTAAGAAATCCTAAAGATGCATCACGGGGATGCCAGTAAAATTCAGGAAGCAGTCCTGGATAGTTTGTAAAGATTTTGTTAAATCGGTTTTACAGATTGACAGGCAAATATCATTCCATGATCTGCTTAGTAACAGGATGATTTTTTTTTCCTTTGGAGGGATATAAAAACATTTCATTCCTGTTTGCAAATGCATATTTTTTGCAAGTGCATATTTGTGCAAATCCCTCCCAAACATCCAAAAAAGAATGTTCTGCAAGTGTCTGTGACTTGGTAAAAGAGCCTACTGCAGCCACAAGAAATCCAAATTTATTTAGATTTGTGGTGGACTTCTGTAACATTCCTAGTCCTAAATGACATGCAGATGGACATAGAATGCACATTGGTTATACGTTTAGATGCAAGAAATATGTGCAAACATGCAATATGAAAAAGAACCTTAAAATATGCATATGGAGAAGACACATGGGTAGTTGTTCTTTCCCATTTAGGCTATGCTACCCTTTAAATAATCTTTCCTCCTTCATCTGTTACATTGTGGCATACCGAATCTTCCCAGAAGAGGAGTCCCAGCTGTACAAAAATGCCTGTTACCTTCATGACTTTGCCAAGTGCTTCATCCTGTTTGTTAAGGGACTGTAACTTTACCCCTATTATTCTGCCAATCACCTGATGCTTTTTATTCAGCCAATATGAATGCTGTTATAATTTGCTTAGAAAGCTTTTCACCTCGTTTTACTGTAAGTTGCCTAGAGAATCCATCTGGATTACTGGGCAGCATACAAATTAAAAACAAACAAGCAAGCAAGCAAGCAAACAAACAAACATCCTTCAGGTTGACCTAACCGGAAAAGGAACCTGTTGTATTTGCTAAATATACCAATGATATTTTGTAGCTCCAGTTTGTTCCTACGGAAGAAGTATGAAGATCCTTTTCTGAATTGCATAAGGATATGGAAGTGTTAATTTTCCAGCACAGATTTCATGTCCTGAGGAGCACTGTTGTTAGTTGCAAGACTACACTGACTGCATGGATGCTAGACCATGCTCAAGCATTCACACAACATCTTATATCATGACATCCCTCATCTCTGTCTTCTCCTGCTGAAGTACTGTACTTGGCTAGGAAGATGGAGAAAGGAAAAGATAGGCCTTGTTCAAGAAGCCTGAAATTTTCACCCAGCAGCCCATTCCCACCCCACAAGGCCTCTTCCCATGGCACCATCAACTGTGCTGGCAGCTTGGTTGCCACTGTGTATCATCCACCGCACCTTGGACATAGCATCATTCCAGGGGGTTCCTGGTAGGAAATAGTGGCTGCAAGAAAAGAGCAGAGGATATTCTAAAAAAAGTCCTGCAAAGTAGCCTCCTTTTACTAGGAAACAGAAAATGCAAATCCTCAGGCATTGCCTCCAAAAAATTATTTCCAGGAAATGTCAGCTCCATTTCATGGGCAGAAAGAAATGAGGCACACCAATGGCAAGTATTTCCCCGAGTTCATTCTTCCTACTGTCAATAGTTCAATATTAGTCTCTGTACAGCTGACTCCCCATGTGGGCACTGCTCTGTCAAGGGGATAACAGAAGCCTTCTCCAAGCCTTCTCCAAACAGACACGTTCAACTATCACCCCATCATCCCCAGCCAACACAGGCAATGACGGCTGTCATCCAACATAACTTAGAAGACCACTTGTAATTCACATGATTGAAAGCTCCCTTGTAGAAAAGCAAAGAAACCTAGCAAATAGGCTGAACCAGAAATGGTCCACATGCATGTTTAAACTTCTGCACATGGAGGAGCATTCGAAAGGGCATTTCCCATGTGTAACCTCCAGTGGTGCGGCTCCAGGATCTGTGTCACAGGGGAGCAAGAGCTTGGAGAGAAGCCGCACCAGCGCTTTTTTAGGAGTGGGGCCAATGACATCATTTGCCATCCCCCTCCTCAGAACCCCTTGCTTCCTCTGATCCCAGTATCAGTTTGTCTCATGGATGGAGGGTGAGTGTATTTTCCTAGCAACACCTCATTGATTATTGTTGTAATCTTTTTATTTCCCATTATTTAATTGTCAGTTGGTCTTAACTGTGGTTTTTATATTTATCACTGGATTCTGTATCATTTGATCTTATTTTATTTCTGCTTGTTGTAAACTGTACTGAGATGCCAGTACTGGGATGGTATATAAAAGCTTTAAATAAATAAAATAAATAATGCAAAATACTTTTGGGTGCTCTGGTCCTGGATGGGAAATTAAGACTCATTTGTGTTACAAAAAGACCTGCTTCTGATGGAGATGAGAATTGCCAGATTGGCTAGTCCATATGGATCAGCCCAGCTGCCTGAATTTTGGACTCTCCTTGGGCCAGGGCTGCGGGCGCTCTCGTGATGAGCACCTGCACTCACCAGATCACGGAATGGTGCAGGGGCTGACCAGGCCTTTTGGAGGAGGGAGGTGGACTGGCAAGTCCTGGGGTAGCCAAGCTGGCACCATCACGATGGAGACCTTGACAGACTGAATATCTTCCCCACTCTGCAGGCAGCAGAGGGGAAGGTACTACTTGTCTCTGAAGGGGAAACTGGGAGTGGATGGGGCTGTGGTGAGAGACCAGGAGGGGCTGCCTGGGGAAACTGGGCTGCTGTCCAGGAGATGGTGGTTAGCAGGCAGAATGAGCTACATCCTTTTTAGCGTTATGGTTACTGCCAGGCAGAGGTGATGCCAGTGACTGAAAGAGCAGTGGCTCAGGCCCACAAACGAACAAACAAACGGGCACACATGTATGGAAAGGCATTTAATTTCAGGGAGATTTTTAAAAAACTCAGGGAGAAAGATTTAAGAGGAGATCAATGGGAGGTGAAGTACATGTGGGCGAACAGCCAGCTAATCTCAGGGGTTCAGATGCAACAGGGGCCAGCCAGCCTCCTGTACCTTTATTTCAGCAAGGGTCCCTGGACAGCAGGGGGTGGGACAGATGGCCTCCCAGAGATTCCGGGCTTCTGAGGGAAGAGAGAGGCGCCAGCCCTAGTGGGCAGCCCCTTAAAACCGCCTGCCCTGCCAGATCAGCCTCACAAGGGTGCAGGTTCCTCAACGTCTGCCTCCTTTCCCTCTTTCTGCAGGAACGTCGCACTTGTTCCCAGCAACATCACATCTGGCGGCCGTCTGAATTCTCTCGATCCCATCCAGAAAGGTTTCAATTCTGCGCAGATGGGAGAAGGGAAGGGAAGGGAAGGGAAGGGAAGGGAAGGGAAAAGAAGGGAAAGGAAGGGAAGGGAAGGGAAGGGAAGGGAAGGGAAGGGAAGGGAAGGGAAGGGAAGCCCGTGCAATATAGCCCATTTCTTTCCTCTGAAAGCCTCTCAGACCATCAAGCCCACTGCGTCCCCGTCTGGCTTCACGTCTTCTGGTCAATTTCATTTTTTCAGCGCTGCCTCAAAGCGAAACAACAACAGCAGCCCAACTCGGGACTGTCATTACTTTACCAGGGTGGGGGGGAGAGACTCCGAAGGCATCGAGGGAGGGAGAGCGCCCCGGACCCGTAAAATCTCGCTCGCCTCGCCTCCCAGCACCGTCTAACTCCTCGCGGAGGGCGGGGAAGGAGGAAGCCCCTTTTCTTCGATTCCCTCCCCCCTCAATAAATCAAGGGCGTGCGTGGGGGGATGTTCAGAGACTACCTGGTAGTGGGGTGATCGTCAGATGATGGCGATTATAAATCGTGAGGATGGTGAAACGAGACGCGAGGACCTCTTTGTCAGTTGGTCGCGCTGGGGTTTGTCTCACCACCAAATTGGCGGTCCAGTTCTCGCGACCCTGCTCAAAATTCGACGACTCTCCTTCCTCCCCACAAACGCAAAGCAAAACAAAGCAGAAAGCACGAAATAAATGCCGCCTCCTTCTAGGCTGCGATTTTTCACGCTCACCTACCTGGAAGTAAGCCTGGCTGAACTTCACCGGGCTTACTTCTGAGTAGACGTCTGTAGGATGGCGCTTAATTTTCGTGCTGCCTCGCCAGCGACCAATCTCAAAATAAGAGAGCCTAATTCACCAGAACACTCCAAACGGAACGCTTTTATTATGTACAATTTTTCTGAACGGTGCGAGCCCAAAATGCAAACCGCAGCGCTCCCCCTGCCCGCAACGCAAAACTGATAAACGAACAGCCAAGAGCTACGTGGGCATTTGAACCGGATTTCGTTCCACGAGCCCAGATCTTCAGGCGCTCCGGAGGATCCCAAAGAGCGGAGAAGTTCCTTCTGCTCCCAAAGCTGCTGCGTCTCTTTTTCTCCGCCCTTCCCCCAGTCCGGATCTGGCCTCTGCGGAGCCGGGGGGCGGGCGGGGGAGGGGGAAAAGGCGCACTGGGATAACCCCGGCGATCCCAAGAGAGGCTGCGACCCGCATCCCGAGGCCGACGGAGATGCCTATCGGGCTGCGCAAGGCAGGGTGCGCCCCAGCC
>NW_025335856.1:9894415-10256144 GCF_004798865.1 Varanus komodoensis
TCCGCGCCCCGGGTCGGCCCGGCGATCCGCCCGCCCGCGCCCCGCCCGCCCGCCCGCCCGCGCCCTCGCGCGCGCTCTCCTGCCCGCCCGCCCGCTCGCTCATCTGACGGTCGGGCGCTTCTCGCCGCGAAGCGAAAGGGCGACAGTTAACCGGATGAAACTATTTTTTTCCCTGCTAATTTTGGGAAGTGAAGTCACTTAAGGAGGAAACTCCGCGCTGCCGACGGCTGGCCCTCCCTTTCTGATCGAAATAGGGCTATATCTATGCAAACAGGATCTTGGCTGCGCTCAGATAAGAACCAGAAAATTCGCGTTTTGGAGCGGGAGGCGAGAGATCCGTGCCCAGCTGTCCCTGCTTCAACTCACTGGCGGCCAGCTAGGCAGCAGGAAGGGCTGAGCGCTCTTCTGTGCGGCGTCTCAACACAGCGTGGACTGCAACGTTGCTCAACGCGCATTTGCAGCTCTGAATTTATATGGCAGAATCCCTGCTCCTGCGATCCTAACCACGTTTACTTGGAAGTCCGTCCCACAAAGTTCAGTGGGGCTTACTCCCGGGTAGATATACGGCATTCCAGCTGGAGACATTTGATTTTCGTTTCTTTTCCCGTACATTATTTTAAAAAGATCATTAATGCTTTTTCCAGTCTCAAATTAAATCTCGGGGATAGGCAGAAATATCTAGTTTTAGATGTATTTCAGACCAGCTTTCTATATCCGAAAAAAAGATGAACTAGGTGACGATTCTCGTTTATATGGATGACCAACCCATCCAATTGCCACTGGCCCCACCAGACTTTTAAGGGAAGTTGGAAGTATTCTTCGATTCCTCCCCCCAAACACACGCACGCACACACACAAAGGGGGGGGGGGGAACTGGGGCGAGGAAGCCGCAGACGCGCGCGTGTAAAACGCTTTCCTAAGGTCACTTATATTGTGTTGGCTTTTCTTCTGCCAATTAGCTTTTCTTCTCTGCTACATTTGTGGTCGATGGTTCTTGTAACACCTGCTGAGTGTGTATCTGCAATCTTAGACATGCATATGATTGTACTGCTTTAGGTTTTCATATCCTACAACATTTGCACTAACAGATGGTGCCTTTAGACATAAACTGACCCTTTCTTTTTTGGACAAAAGTTAAATATCTCATATGGAAAATATAGCGATCACTGCTAGTCCGTTTTAACATGTGGCTTTACAAGTCAGACGATTAAGACAATTTAAGACAATTTTAAAACTGTTTAAATGGAATGGTTTTTGCTGTCCCTCTGTACACCCTTACCTGTATGTCTGTCCCACTGAACTTAATGGGCATACTTTTAAGGAGGCGTGAACGCATCGATGCTTCTGCATGCAAATACGCTTGCAATGCTTACTTGGAAGTAGGTGCTCCTGAGCTCTATGGATCTTACTCCGAAATATGCACAGGATTGCCCCCTCAAAGGAAGAGATGCACATGCCATTTTGGCCCTGGGACAATGTTGGAACGGATTCGCTTCCTCGCCAAGCAGTCCCCGCGAAGGCATGCGCCTGGTTTGCTTATGCAAGTTTTACTTGTGCATCCTGCCTTAGCTCTGAGGCGCAGGGCGGGCAGGGTGCTAAAGAACAAAGATGCAGAGCGGGGCCAGACTGAGGCTCAGCTGGGTGGCTGCCTGTTAAGCTAAAGTGGGCGCCTAGGGTGGACTCTGAGCTGTTTGCTTTGGCATCGTTGGGCGGCTGAAATTCCAGTGGGGTTTGCAATCGATTTCCAGGCACGTCTATTGGGAAGTAAATCTCACTGTGTTGGATGGGACTTATTCCCAGGAGAGGCCCACCTTGTTTAATGGACCCCACGTTCAGGCAAACGCCCCTAGGATCAACATCCGACCCACAAAAGCCATCCGGCCTTAACGAACCGATTCCAGAAACTCCCAAGTCCAAGTCCGTTTATTTCTGACTGCGAGAACGTCACACCAAATCTTTGAGTTTCGACCTCTTCGTCTGGCAGAGCGAATCAGAAGGGAAATTTATTTCTTCACTGGGGTTTAACCCCCCGTGCTTTTAGGGAATAATTAAAAAAATAAGATGCGTGCAGGCTTCCCAAACATTCCCCCATATGCACCCTCCAAAATCACGATCCGTCCTCCGCGCCGCGACAACGAGCAACCGTCCAACAGCCAGTCTTGAGCGGCCTCCGAGGCAGTCGAGGGGGGAGTAAGACGCGCAAAGGTCTGCTCCCCCAGCCCCCGGGGAATATTCCTCGGCATCGATCCCCCACCCCCGGGAGAGGGTTACCTTACGCACCGTCCAAGCTTTGCTCCCGCTTCCTTCCCTGTGGGATTTTTTTAATCCAACCAGGGGGTGAGGTGGGGTGTGCCCCAAACAGAGAGCTGGGATTTCCTCGCACCTCCCCTCCTCCAGCTGGATTTGTTTGGATTCGGCGGCCGCGGAGGAGAGGTCGTCTGTTAGATGCTCGGCTTCCTCCAGAGGAGCCTCGCGGGTGGAGCCGGGGAGGCCGGCGAAGCCGCCCTCGTCCCTCCCTCTGCCCCCGCCTCTCCGAAATCAGCCCTCATCAGTTCAGCTGCAATGCCCCGGCCCGGTGGCCCCCGGTCCAGAGCAGGCAGCGCCTGGGCGGAACGTGGCTCGGGCTGGGCTGGAGTCGGGGCTCCCCCTTGCCAACCGTCGGGCTGGCCTGCGGGGGGTGGGCGGGGGTGTAAGATGCAGGGCGGCTCGCCTCTCCCCCTTCCTCTCCCTCCCCGCCGCTCCAACTCTTGTCAACTTTTACAACCCGAGCGCGGGGCTGCAGCAATGTCCCGGGAGACTGGCGCACATCTGGATGCTGCTACCGGGGTCAGGTCCCCTTCTGCCTGGGGCCACTGGAGTTGGCATCCAATTAAAAGAAGTCAGCCTTAACCCTTTGCTTGCCTTCTTCCCGTCCCTCCCTATCCCTCTGCTTAGCACCGCATGGCAAACGCGAGCATCCACTCTTCCACTCTTTTCCACTCTTCCTGTCCCAGAGGCGAGGCGAGGGGGATGCAGAGAAAGAGAGAGAGAGACCTAAATAGAGGTATGCACACATATGAAAAGGAAGCTGTGACTCTTCTAACTCAGGTGCCTTTCAGCCAACCCCTTTGGCCAGATCCTATGGATTCAGTCGGCGCAGAAGTGAAATCCGAATCGAAACAGGGCCAGTGGGGCAACATTTAAGCAGAGCGCCAACTCAGCATCAACAAGCTGCCCGGTCACTCGCGGGGAGCAGAAACGCTATTCCTGGCCCTTCAGGGATCGAAGGAATGAAGCTGGTTGACGGGCCATTAAAGTCCGTCCAAGCTCTGAGTCGAAAGAGAGAATTTAAGGTTGGGAAGGTGTAAGAGCCTTGGAAAAAGGTTGGGAGTTCCGAGAGGGAGAGGGAGAGAGGGGTGGGGAGGAGGGAGGGAGGGAGTCTTCGTTCTCAGTCCTAATACGTCGAGGGCACAGTCCTACGTACTTAGACGGGGGGGTGGGGGAGATCCTGCCATCTTGGTATTCTCGTCAGCCCCGTCTAACCAAGCCTAAGATTTCCTGTGAGATTTAGAAGGTCCATTCTCAGGCCACGTTCCTGCACATTTTGTTTCAAAAATAAAAATGAGAACCGAATCCCTCTCGGGGATTGTATGGAGAACACACTTTAAACAAAATATGAAGTGAGGACAAGAACAGCCTCGAGGACAGGTCCGACTTAGATCCGCACACGCTGCTCCAAATCGAACTGGGAATGACACCAGTAAGGAAAAGAACGAGGGACGCAGGAGATTGTCTCTCTATCACCCTGCCTGCTCGTTGCTCGGGATCCAAACTGGAGCCGGCCGGCCTTTCCCAGGAGAGAGGAATCGGGGAGACTGCGTTTTCTTGGCAGAGCAAAACGATCGAGCTAGCTTGCAAGCCACCTGATGATAAGAGGCATAATGCGGCTGGTTAAAGAGGACGAGTTCAGGACATGAATATCCATGGGCTGCAGCAAGTGGCCCACTCGAACCCAAGACCCCATGGCTAGAAGGGGGCGCGGAGGGATGCGTAAAAGGCGCGGTGGCTTTGCAAGCAAAGCGCACTGAAAACTGGGGAGGTAAATGCAGCTAGCCGGCAGCTATTTCTTGAGACATGGCTCTCTACAGTTGTGTTTACAACTTTAGAAGTATTTTTGTAACTCCTAATTTGGGGGTGGTGGTTGTTGTTGGTCTCCATTCAAGAGCCCGTCTTAGCGATTTATGAGCTACTTGTTAAAGCTACGAAAAACTTTTGGAACAATTATTGATCGAAGAAGATGAAGTAGTAGTACATTTTGGCAGGGACTATGTAAAACTGCTTTATCACACTGTTTGTTTAAGTGTATATAGTACATACTTTGCATACATACAGATCAGCTGAATTGTTCACAAACAGTGCAATCTTTGCTTAGTTAGAATCTCATTGCTTTCAATGGAACTTGATTGGACAAAGTGCGCCTAGGATTGTGGTTGTGGCCTATTCTTTTGTCTCCATTGGACTCCCACCAGCAGATTGCCGTTCCCATGTTTAATTTTGCATAGGATCCAACCACACTGACAAGATGTGATCAGATTTGCTACTGACATTAAACGATTCAGTGGTGCCCCCCCCCTCCATTTTGCAATGTTCAATCCATTACCATTCAGCATGGCAGGAGTTAATCATTCGCCATGGGGCTGTGAGTAAGAGGGGTGGGGTGGATTGGGGTCCCTAGGCTAGAAATGCAGAAATAAATACTTGGACCACATAATTGAAACATGGCATTTTACAGCGGGGAGAGGGGGCAAACTCTGCCAAATGGATATCTCACTGCAAGATTATGAGAAGTGTAAACCTGTCCAGTCCACATATGCATGCATGCACACACACACACTGAACTTGGAGCTTTTTCCCGCAGTGACACAAAGTTGCCCAATTGACACTCCATAAGTGACTATGTTTATGTTATTCAGACATCTGTAACACACACACACACACACACACACACACACACACACACACACAGGAGACTGCATTGAAATACACCCTGCTGCAGTTCTATCTAAGTACACTTACTTGGAAAGAAGCACCACTGAATTCACTGGAACTTCCACAGAAATATGTATAAGCTTTGGCTCCACACAGAAGTTTATTTGGAAATAACTTCCACTGATTGCCGTGGAAATTTACTGACAGGACTGGTCATCCCATGCTGGATTCTCACTGTTATCACTATGTTCTTATGTTTTATACAAAATACTGGAAAGGGTGGCTACCAGTGCTACTTTGCCTATGTTTAGCACTTGCTGAGGAACTTGGTCATAAAGGGGCTGTTTGTGGGTTTATCTAGGCTGTGGGTTGATCATTGTGTAGACAGAATGCCAGCCTAGACAGACCCTTCATCTGACCCAGCACATGTTTTCTTTCTTAACCTCTTACATTTTCCTTTTTATGTTAGTATCTAGATGTTAGTATTGGTACCAGTATTATATGTGCATTTATATTCCAGTTTTTTCCCTCCTGCAAGGAATGCATGGGAGCTTATGTGCATTTATATCCCAGTTTTTTTTCCTCTTGCAAGGAATGCATGGGAGCTTCCAAACTCCTCCTACACCCCATTTTATCTTCACAACAATCCTGTGAGGTAGGTGAGTGAATGGCCCAATGTCATCCAGTGAACTTCAGGGTGGAATAAGGACCTCAACCCAAAACTTCCAGGTCCCCATCCAATACACTTAGCACCACATTGCGTTGGTAATCACCGATGAGAACTGGAGTTACCAACATCAGGAAGGTCACAGATTCCACTCCTTCTTTAGAGCTGTTGAAGCAAAAGAAAGAGGGAGATGTGTCTGCCCAGAAGCCATTTGCAATACAAATGCCAATATTGTGGATAGGAAAAGCAAATAATGGGAGGAGAGAATATACGTGTAATGCAGCTTCATGAATTCTTAGCCCTTTTCATCACAGGATGGATGCTCATCTATTAATCGCACTGTCTCCATTGAGACTTACTGGCTAGTGGTGAATTTAGGGCTGTAAGTCTGTGTTGCTCCCCTTGATTGCAAAATGTCTTGTGGACTGACTACAAAACTTGGTCCTCCCAAACACATCATATGGAAGTGAACATCTGTTGAAATCACCCAGAGTAGGCAAGGATCTGGGAGTAAGAATGAAGAAGACTGAGCGTTGTTTTAGTCAGACTATTTCTGTAAAAGAACAGCAGTAGGAAGTCATGGCTCATTCAGAGGTGAGGCAAGCCTGCCATTATGTTCCAGGATTTCACACACACACACACACAGAAATGCCTCAAGCAAAGAACATAATTCATAAGAGCAGGATTCCTTTTTGTGATCTTGTTTTCAGATGAAGTTGGCAAGGTTTCGACTGGATGGGTCATCGTAGACTGTGCTTCAGCTGAGCCGTCCTTACTTGCCTTTTCGTTCTTTGTTATCTCTGAGCAGCTGCGGTGCAGGCAAAAATTCATAAGGGAAAGTTTCTCCCAACATGGAAATGTATTAAGAGGAAGACCTTCTTTGCTAAATAAATGTCTGCTAATGGCAACAGGCCTACGATTCTTTGTGCCGCACAATTGTCCTGCCTCTTCAACTTATTGTAGGCAAATAACTTAAAAGAGACCCATTTCTTTTAATATCTTTGTATCCAGAGGCAATAGCAGCAAAAATTTCCCACTCAGGTGCTGAAGCCAGCAAAGGAAGCAAATGCAAGTGCCCTGGAGAACATGACTTCTCTTGAAAAAGGAGAGGCTAAACCCAATCTCTGATCTGGAAGCACATCTTCAAATTCCAGATGTGTTGGCATTGGCTGTGGTTATTGAATGATAAAGATAAGGCAATCTGCACGTGCTCAGAGGTACATACTTTATTTTATATGTTCAGTTCAGGGTTGACATCCCCCTCATATGTATTTTGGAAGGAGGGAAGGGAATTCTTTTTGGTTGCATGTCCTTATAATAAGGTCCAGTTCTCCCTTACTTTTTCCTTTCAGCCACCCCACAAATATTGAAAAGCTAAAATGAATGGGAGGGGGAGAGAAGAAGTGGGGGAAGGAGGCCAAAAAACCAGACTGCAGTGCACCAGCTCCAAACGTCTGGCCCCTCGCTTGAGGCCATAATTAATTTGAGATTTATTTTTATTGGAGAACCCAGTCTCGTCTGACCTTAGCCAAACAAGACTCCAGCTAGACCCTTGATGCGCTTGAATGAAACGGAATATTTCTCTCTAACTTCTCTTCAGGCGTCCGTGCCTGCTTTGAATTTGTTCCTCAGACTTCATATATTTGGAGATTTGAAGGAAAGATTTAAGGCTTTCCCGCCTCCCCTAGCATCCACCCCCCCCCGCGCCCCCCCCCCAGCCAGGGGAGAGAAGCGGTAGACCAGACTGGACTGCACAATGTGTAGGAGCTAGAGCGTGTTTTCGTTAAGGTATCTTTTTCCATAAGCCCCGAAATAATGGAACTTTTAGAAGGTCAGCTGAGTTACTGAATTAACCAAAGGGGATTTGGTTACTTGGATTCTGGTATCTGGAGCAACAGGAGAGTTGCAGGGCCGAATCTTATCCCTTGTGCCCCAACTATTTTTAAAAGTTTTAGCAGTTTCAGTATGCTGAATTTTCCAGGATAAACAAAGTATAAACTCCAAGTAATATCTTTAAAGTAGATAAGAGGGAATCCACCATAGTTCCTACTATTATTATTGGGAATAACAAAGTCAAGGAGGATGAAGAAGAAAACTTAAAGTCCATTCTTATGCAGGTCTTCACAAGAGCATTTACATTCCATGGGCCTTACTCTCTGGTAAGTGTGTACTGGCTTGCAGCCTTAACCCTAACCCTGTACCTGTGCAGACAGAAAAGCCTATAACTTCCAGCATACCCCGGCCAGGGGTCATCTGGGGCCGACTACCAAAGGCCACATGTTGCCTGGGCACAAGGCTGAAGCTAGTAGTGCATAGAAGTAGAAGCTGAACTGAAAGTATCTCCCCTTTCTCCGCTTCCTTCCTTCCTTCCCTCCCCCCTCCTTTTGACACCATGGGCTGCAAGGGGAGGTGGAGACCGCTCCTGCCAAAGGTCCAAATTATCATTTGCAAACAACTTTTGAAACTAGGACTGGAGGATTAGGAAGCCCAATATTTTTATGTACTGCACAGTTCAGACAGTGAATTGATATGAGAATACTTTCCTCTGTTACATGCAGTCTGTGGCATAATGGGACCAGTGCTCTCAGTGACACACTTCTGTTAACAGAGACATTGGTATGATCTGCTAACCCACTCCAAATTCTTCTTTCCCTGGGTTTAGCTGCACTTCTCACAGCCATGGCAGTGGGGAAGGAAGAGAGCGAACCTTCCCGCAATTTCCCAGAACAGTCCCTTGTGGCTGGGTTCAGAGAGCACAGTAGCCTGCACTCAAAGACTGCACATGAGGTTAGTCTCAGCTTCACTGAACCGAGGGTTTTTGTAGAGCTATGAACTCTCAGGGTGATGGAATCTAACTGTGCTAACAAAGCATGGCTTGTTAACCATAAAAAGCCCCAATCAGTGGTTTGTTGTTAGGTTGCAAACTGGAGGCTGTTTGCAGTTAGCACAGTTGGGTTTAGACAACAGATTAACACCTGTTTCAACAACAACCCAGAGTTCCAACAAGCTACACTCAACACTCCCATGTGGATTACCCTGTTGTCTGAACCTAGCCATTGTAATGCAAACCATTTTAGGGATGGCTTGTTCTTGAATGGGTAATTAAGACCCATTAAGCTTAACAAAAAAACAAACAAACAAACAAACAAAAACCTGCTCTAGGGATAAAGATGCAAGTGACCTCAATTGAACTGTGGTTTGCGATCATTTTATACTGTGAAAATTGGACGACTTTTGCAAGTGTGATTGCGATATTTGCATGTGCCCTGCGCACATGAATATGGCATAGAAAAACTTGTCCATGAATGAATAGGTACATACTCTGTGTATGTGCACATAAGCCTGTGTGGCTGTGTGCCTGAGAATGCGAGGTGACCCTGCCCACATCTGGCGTGTGGACACTGAAAGCTCCCCACCCCCATCATGAATGTGGCCTTCAAGCTGAAAATGGGATTTTAAGTGAAGTCTTTCAGAAATTATCAGTCATCAATCTCTGAAGCACCCAAACTGCTCTTCAGCTAGGAATTTTCTCCACTGACAATAGTATTTTGCATAATAATGCAGAAAACAAAAATAATAGCTGGGAAGTATTCGAATTTGTCACTAATATTAACATTTTCACATCCAATGAAAATAGAATTCTCTTTAGCTATCAATGATTCATTCCTCACTCCTCCCTCCTTTTTTCTTCTTTTTTTCTTTTAAGGCTTCTCAAACCTTCCAGTCAGAGCAATGTTAAGAACAAGCCAAATATTGTTTCCATCCACCCCGGCTACATTTCCTCCATGAATATACTTCTTTGTGTAACACCGAAAACATTATGGCTGTATGAAAATTCATTTTCCCCTAAAAGTAAAAAGCAAGAAATTATGTACTGAATGATGACTACGTTCTTCTCATCTCATTCAGAGAGACTTTATGGGATCGTTTCCAAGCTTGGTAAAAACAGACAAAGAAGTCCGGCTTGGATGCTTTAACATCAGGAGACTCCATAGGAGGATAGGATGGCATGGATGTTTTGGTATTATTGATCATTACTTTTTACTCACAACTGTGGCTTGCCCTCCTTACAGCTCTGTTTCACCTGCCTCCATTTGATGGGCAGAGCACAATGGCCTACTCAAAATGACCATTACCAATCAAATGCGATACTTTTCTATAAGCCAGAATCTGAACCAGGGTTGGATCCCCTTCATTTCAAGGAATTGCCTTTGTTATAAATAGATAGATAGATAGATAGATAGATAGATAGATAGATAGAGCAAATAAAGTATAAACAGTTGATAGCTAGGCCATCTGCTTTCACCAATCTGAACCAGCTATCATCTTTGGAAGCCCTAGTACATGACCAACAACCAAAAGAGTTTGAGTAAGTGCAAACGCAAGACGTGCCAGGATCCTTGGTGCTGATGAAGTTGGTGTCTCACTGTCACCCATTCATACATCAAAGGTATTGTAAGATCCACAGCCCTTCCAGGAGGTGCATTACAGGAGCTGAGTAATTATCCTTCCGATTTTGTTATATTTGTCTCTTAGCTGCCGGAAAGGTGCAGAAAATCTGTTTCCCCTTCATTTGTTAATTTATGTGAAGCAGGTAAATAATTTAAAAGAGTGTATAGACCAATGAATATTAAAGACTGTTCCAGTACAGAATTTATTTGTGTAATAATCTCTCCTGCCTAAGCAAACACAACTGGTTGTTGACAAAACATATGTTTGAAATAAATAGTACCTGTCTTGTATTACCAACAACTAGCTGAATTAGACAAAGAAAGAGAGAGAGAGAGAGAGAGAGAGAAAGTAAGTTTGAATTGTCCAACAGACTTTAAGTTGCTGCTGTTGCTACATAAGAGCAACAGATCCATAGACGTTACAGGTAGATGCCAAAAAGTTGTGATCCACTGATTAGTTATTTTGCAGAGTTGCCTGCAGCAATTTCTGAAATCCCAAAAGGTACAAAAATTTGGAGATTGCTTTCGTGTCACGAGATCCCTGTACCCTGTTCTACCAAAAAGAAAGAAAGAAAGAAAGAAAGAAAGAAAGAAAGAAAGAAAGAAAGAAAGAGTTGTTTCCTTGTAAAACCTTGATTTTGGTCCTGTCCTTTAAAACTATAGAGAACAAGTCTTCCCCATCCACTGTGACAACCCTTCTGATATTTGATGACCTCTATAATATCTCACCCTAATCTTTTCTTCTTTCAATAATTTCTCTCTTGATTTGTGGACCCACACCTTCCTCATCAGCCTCTTTCAATATGCTCTATTTTGCTGATGTCCTTTTAAAAACTGGATGCGGAACTGGATACAGCACTCCAGTTGTGACTTGAGCAGTGTAGAATATAACTAATATTTATTGTGACCTGGACACTATCCTCATTTTTTGCAACCTAAGAATGCATTTGCTTTTTAATAACATTATTACACAGCTATTTAATGTTCAGCTTATAAGAAATGAGGACATCTTCAGTCTTTCCACATGTATTTCTGCCGAGCCATGTTTTCCCCCATTCTATATTCAGGCCTAAAGAAGATAAAGTTGGCTAACATGACATTCTGGAGGATTCCATGCCAACAGGTTCCTAATAATCAATGCATCATTTTCTAGATCCTCCCAAATAAGCTACTTGTCCAGCATTTCCAGTGCTTGGTATGTAATTTCCCAAATCTACTTTTTCACACCCTTCAGATAATTACCCTGCTATGTGAAATTGTCATCCTCTGCAGCCATAGTGGGGTTGGAGAAATTGGTCCCTTTCTGGAAAACTACAACCAGAGGCTGCAGAGCCTGGTATTAAAGAAAGAGGCATAAGCGAGAGTTTCTAACTGCTGATGGATCTCAAGAGAAAGATTAACCAAATGCCCATATGGCTTGGGCAACAGCAACTAACACAGCAATAAGGATGTGTGAGAAATGAAATCCACGGTGCCTTCTGGAAACAAATGTGGAAACAAACACAATTTGTGGTTGGATATTTGTATATTGCTGCACATTGTCTTGCACAAAGAAAGGTGAGAAAAAACATCCTGCAACATGCACACACTTGAAAAAAGTGCAAACCCCACTGTGTGCTTTTCTAAAATGCACACAAACATTCTTCAGTCACTGAAACATGCATGCAAGAATGGATACATTTGAAAAATGCATACTTCTGTAGGCACAGATTGTTCTGCAGGAATAAAATGGAACTAAGTGAAACAAAATGAAAGAAAACAAAATGGAATGGTGCAGGTTTGATGGTGGAAAGCAGATAAATTAGGCCAGATTATGATCTGCCCATTTATACATTGCTGCCATGTGATATGCCAAGGGCTACTTTATGTGCTCTCAAGGGCTTGGATGTAGCCAATGGGATTTTAACCGTTTTCTTGACCCCTCCCACCATCATTACAGCAGATGCTCACATATCCCAACCCCCTATGAAAAACTGGTTTTGGAACTTCCTTTTGCTTCCAAGAGCTCTTGGATGCATGCTGCAAGGTCCTGCAAAGTGCAAGTCCACTTTCTCCCTCCCTCTTTGAGCACACAGAACTAGTTACACCATGGTTTGGATCGAGGCCAGTGAGTAGTTACAATATTTTATCTACGTAAGTGGGGGATGACAACACACTAGCCAATTTGCATTCACATATTAATCCCAAAGGCCTTCCTAAAACGTCATCTTACTCAAGCATTTATATTATGCTTTTAGACTATGCATGTACATTATCTTAGTTCAGCTTTGTTAAGAAATCTAGGCACTGTAAATCTTGAGTGTCTCAAAGGATAGCACTACATGCTACATGTACCTCAGCAAATTCAGTATGAATGTGGCAGCTTTGCTGCAATATGGAAATCAAATCTGCAACCTGATAGCAAGCCTTTACCAGCACCATTCAAAAAATACTGAAAAAAACTCCAAGACAAGAAACAGTGGTAAGTGGAACTGTTTGCTTCCAAATTTCTTTGCTTCTATGACAAACAAGGGTGTCCTAGAAGTGAAATGTTCATCCTGACACTCTCTCAAAACCCAGATCATTCAAGAAGATTTCTATCATGGACCTATAAAATATAATTATATTATTTTAGCTGCTGTAATTACTCAATGAAATGGTCAGACTTCTTAGGGCCTGGCTGAATTTTCATGGACAAACATTTTCAGTGCAAAATAGGGAAGTTTGAGACCCATGAAATGTTCTCCAAAAAGCTTCCCCCACTCTCAGGAAAGATCATTCCCCCTTTTCCGACTTAAAAAAGTGAGAGCTGGCAGGGGAAGTCTTCCTATCTTTGTCTACATGATCTAGCCAGTCAGGAATGATATATCCAGAAGGATGACATCATCATACCACATAGACAAGATGGGTTTGGCTACATGAAGGCTTTATTCTGAGAGAGATGGGAAGGCTTTATTCTGAACATTCTCCTCTAATTCTGCAACATTCTTCAACCAAGCACCAACAGTTCTTCCAGATGATGTTTTATGGCACCAGTGCTGTCTCTCATTTATGGAAATGTTTGGAGACTCCATCAATCACCATCTTCTGCTCATGACCTTCCCAAGGTTTTTCACCAGTTCTCCCATCTTTATTCTTACTACAGGAATTCAGGCACAATCTTACGGCCAGTAAACACAGAGGAGACTTCAGAGCTCAGCTCTGACACTGGAAATTTGCTCTGAGCTCAGAGTTGGGCCTCCAAGGTAGAAGCATCCTTTGTCTGCCTTCAGAGCTGGCAGGTTCAGCAGAAAGTGCAGCATCAATGGTGACTGCAAGGCTGCAGGAGTTCTGCAGGCATTTCAGGGAGCTGGGAGAGACAATCTCTTTCAGGATATGAAGTGTGCTGGTGGTTCCTCAGCCTGCCCTCCTTGCACTCCAGAACAAAAAACTGAATCTTTTTCACGGTGGGAAGAGTGCAGAGGTGACTTTCACTTCCATGCTCCCTCCCTCCATCTTAGGATGCCCATAATCCTCCATGCTTGGGAGGTTACAGGGAGCCACATGGGATTGAACTGGACAGGAGCTAAAGCGAAACACCTGTGCACTGACTCAGACCAGTAGTGCTTTGGACCGCTGGTATGGCAGCACCCCAAAAGGGAAGAGCGCATTTCAGTGGTGACAACTTCTTCAAGAAAGGCATTCTCCTTGCCTTCCATGTGCATATTTTAATAAGTCATTTTTGTATTTTCTCCACATCTATACTAATATTGTTTCCTTTTTCTTTTTCATGTGGGGAACTGCTATAAATGGTGGCTAATGCAACAGAGTTTGGAATGTTTAGACAGTCCAGTGGTCAGCCTGGAATCCATTTCATCTCCAGGAATATTTTATCTCCAGAAGCATTTTCTGTCCTCCACATGGAGATGTCTAGGACTGAACCGGGGACATTCTGTATGCGAAATGGGAACTGCATCACTCAGCTGCAGATTTATGATATTTATATTTGAATATGGCATGTACGCATACATGTTTTCATATATAAATATATGTGTGTATGTGAATTTTCACTATTACATGAATCATTTAGCTCTCATACCACTGAACTAGTGAAAACAGAACTGCTCTTAAAGGATTTTCCCCTGAAACAAACAAACAAACAAACAAAGCCCTATTGATTATGTCCACATAGCATGACTGTATGGAGAACGTTTGAGAAAGTTATAGAGAAAGTTTGTAGACTCCATACTTTGGAATGGGACCCATCTGATGAAGTTAACTGTTCCATTAAGAATGCTAAAAACACTAAGGACTCATTCATACTTTAATTGAATACAGTAGGGGTTGCATTTATTTTATTTTGTTGCATTTTTCCCATTGTGTTTGGATCAGAAAGAATGAAAGGCAAAGGGAATGATTAGAAGTAGGATCCTCATTATCCAGACATGAGTTATTCTCATCCTCAAATTATTGAGATTCTCAAAAGCATCCTTTGCAAAGCTCCCTTGGCATGGGAATTCTGGGCAAGCTGCACTGCTTAACAAGACAAGAGAAAGGGTGAGGCAGAAGATTTAGGGTGTTATCAAAACAGTGGCAAATGACATTTCATCTTCCTTTTCCTCTTCTTCCACTAACAGTACCGGAGAGGGCTTTATCTGACTTCTAACCTTGCATGACAAATATCTTGGGCAGCTCTGTTGTTTAATAAGTGTCTTTCATTGCACAAAATTCCTGGAATTTCCTTTCAGGAAACGAATGTGTTCCTGAAGAAACTTCCACCCAAATATTCGGGAGAGTTAGAAGTCCCTCTTGATTTTGTGGGACTTGTACCATTTGCAGCCATGTTCACAACCAGATAAACATCTGTGTACATTTCAGCTGTGGAGTGTCTGGTTCAGCACTTTCTCTCCCCCTGGTCACCTGCAATTTGAAGAAAGGCTGACTTGCAGAAAATTCTTAGAATGCGCACCAAACTCTTAGAATCAACCACCAATCCACTCTCTGCCTCTGCCTCTGTCTCATGCATGCATGCATGCATGCATGCGCACACACACGCACACAGAGAGAGAGAGAGAGGGAGGGAGAGAGGGAGAGAGACAGAGACAGAGACAGAGACAGAGTGAGATTGAATGAGAGAAGGATCGGGGTAGTGGAAGTGAGGAATCATGATGGTTAGTACAGTATGAAAAATGACATACATATTAGTGGTGTCAGGCATGTCAAAATCAGATGTTAACAGCCCACCAGAATTCTGCCAGTAATTTGTGAGTTGGAAAAGAGAACAACAGTATGAGCATAAAATGTAGTTCTGAGAAGTCAGCTCCTCATACATCAAATGGCAAACATATCCAATGGTGGGTGGAGAGTGGGAAGCTTGCCTTTTGCACACACAAGGTCTATCTGTACCACTGATACAAATGAACTCCTGAATATAGTCATCACAACAAACTCTTGCCAAACTTGGGAATTCTTCTAGGTCACCTCCAGCAGAGTCTCCTGGGTTAAGAGAAGGATGATTAAGCCAGTTTAACCGGTGTGTAAAATACACACTTCATTTCCCAGGAAGTCACTTTTTAAACATTTTAAAACATCACTTTTAAACATTCAGTTGGCCAAGATGCATGCCTTATGCATGATTGGATGTCAGCCTCAGAATGAGTTTGTTCAGGAGAGGAGGAGGAGGAGGAAATATAGGAGTATGACCATGAAATATGGACTTGGGGCATAAAGTTCAGAATTTGGAATTGGCATTCAAGCTTCTCTTTAATGAACTCATTAACAGGATGGAACACAAAACACATGAAGCTACCCTCTATCAAGTCATGCCCTTAGCCTGGCCAGCCAGCCCAGATCTCTCCTAGCCCTGCTTTTTGAAATCTAACATTGATTATGAGTGACAGTGTGGTGGCTTAGCAGATCTGGGTTGACCTGGAGGTTGACTCAATGGCTTGGGCCAGCCTAGCCTACCTAACAAAGTTTTTGTAGGATAAAATGGAATGGGAGGGGATTATGTAAGTCACATTGGATTCCTTGGAGGGGGAAATGGGATATAGATACAATAATATAGAAAAATAAAAAATTGAATAAATAACTAGGTAAAATATGAAATCATTACAACTAAGATAATTCTACTATCTTACAAAAGAAGGCCACAGTTTGAACTAGAAAAGTCTTGACTTGTAAATAAGCCTACAAAATTACCATTCTGCAAAGGTTTTACTGCACTTCCAGGGGAAGGATGGAGAACTCTTCCAGCAGCCTGTTGAATTTTTGTGCTGAAGAAATTCTCTAATAGGCTGCATTGTTTCTACCAGCCTGCTCACTCACCTGCAGGAAATTCCTTCTCATACCAGGCAAGTGCTTGAAATGCAAGCACTCATATGGAAGCAGTGTGAGCCCCTACATGGTGTAGAGGTGGGAGTGAACTGGGACTCAGAAGATCCATGTTTGAGTTCCAATCATCCATGGAGCTCACTGTGCAAATTTGGGAGAACCAGCCTAACTTACCACACAAGCCTGTTGTTTTTATTTTTATTTATTAAAAACATTTCTATGCCACCCCATTCGCAAAAAGCCTCAGGGCGGCTTACAAAACAGAGGATCCCTTTTGTAAGGATAAACTGGGGAGAAGGAAGAGGATCATGTGAGCCATTTTATTTTTTATTTATTTATTTATTTATTTATTAAAACATTTCTATGCTGCCCCTTGCCAAGGCCTCGGGTTTCTTGCAGGAAGAAAGAAGAAAGGTAAGATATAAGCAAAATAACATGGCTCAGTTCTGTATTGTTTATCCAGTTCATACCCTGTCCTCAAGAGCATGGGATATATTCTAATTCCCCCAAGCCTCCACCAGGTCTTAACCTATAAAGCTTTACATGGCTTAAGACCGCAGTGCATCCCCCAACCATGACCTATCCAGACATGACGCTCAACCTCTGGGGCCTTCCTTTGAGTGCAAGCTACAAGGGATGTGTGAAGGGTTGCCACAAGGAGAGGGCTTTCTTGGTGGTGGCTTCCCAACTGAGGAATAACCTCCCCACGGCAGCTTGGCTGGCACCACCTCTGTCATCTTTTCTGTACCAGGTGAAGACGGCCCTTTTTCTGAGGCTTTGAAAGTTTTACTTGGCCACCAGGGGCTTGAGGAGATCACCAGATGTTTCCCAGAGTCACTCTGTCTCCCTCCTCCTCCTCCTCCTTGTTATTATCTGTTTTTAGCTGTTAAAGGTGTTTTAATTGTCTCTGTTTTATATTCTATTGTATTTTTACCATTTGTTTTCATGTGCCGTGTAAACTACACAGAGAACTTCAGCTGTGGGGCAGTATATATAAATAAATAAATGAACGAACAAACGAATTGATGAATAAGCTTTGCTGCTATGGCCACATATCAGGCTGGGAAATGTTGTTTCCCCAATGCTCCTGACATATTTAATAACATTTCCCAGTGCTTTAGAAATGCATCTGCAGTACATTACCAGGGATCAGAGGGGAGAGACAAGAGAGAGAGACTTTTTCCCTTCCTGCTTCCACCACTGCTGATGCAGCATTAAAACCGAGCAGGTCAGGTGGCACTGGTGCTGGGCTTGCTCATCCTGGAGGCGGAAGGATGGCGTCAGCATCCTTCTCGCCTCCTACTGAAGAACACATTCTGAGCTCACTGAGTTTCAGACTTCAGAGCAAGGAAATCGGAATGTGGACCTTCTCCTGCAAAGCATCTTCAGGACTTACTGATCCTTATGAACCTGCAAATGCACAGGATTGGGTTACTCTGACGAAACTGGCTCAGCTCAAGTGGTTTCCAGCATTGGGGGCTATTCACTTCTATGCTGATAAAGACACGTGTTTTGAAGACCGCAGTCCAGGCACACAAGGAAGAAAGGGGGAAATGCTACATAATGCATGGGTTTTATCACACTTTCCTTTGCTTTTTCAGACAAGGAAAGTAGCAGCTGCCGGTATTTTAAATTCTTGTATGTACTGTAGTCCAATTTAAAATGTGTAATCCAGATGTCCCAGGCCTGGTTTGTTTACATTCTTGAGAACTGTTGCAGGGAGCAAAAAAACCATATATCCAGAGTTGCAATCCGGTTTTTGCCATTTGTTCTGGATCCTTTAGTGTGTAATGACAGGCAGCCAGAAAGGCAGAGAATTAAGTTCCAAATAAAGTACACTCCCCAGATTTTGCATTCTCAGTTGAGAAATGTAGTTCCTCCCCCAAGCCCTTTATTAGTTTTTGACAATGCTTCAACCAGATGTCGACTCTTTGCATCATCAGCTGGCAACAGTAGCAGAATTCACAGAAAGTCTGTTCTGTAGTATTCTCAAGGAATAGGTGAAAATGGCATTAAGTTTCTATTTGTAAAAGACCTTCCAAATTTACAAATGTCTTCATAAACATGGAAATAAATTAACATTGTTTGAAAAAGCTAATGAGGAGATAATGAAAGCAAAAATAACGGAGTTAACCTTCCAAGGATAACTTAGCTCTTCAAAATCTGCACTTGAGCCTCTGTGTATTCAACCAAGTTTGTGATAATGAATTAGGATTGTGTCCTCTTTGTTTTCTGACAGGCTTCACAGCTGTCCACATAGCAGCCAAATACATGATATTTTCCATGTTCACCAGAAGCATGCCTAAGGATGTACCAAAACAGGGAAATTCGGTTTCTTTAAGCTCACTGTATTTTTAGCCCTGCTTCCAATTTGAGGATCACAAATGGGGCCAAACTAAGGTTTTTTTTTTTTTTTTTTTTTGTAGACTTGCATCTGTAAGAGGGTTTGTGATTTGCATGCTTTTTTTTCAAGTTGCCAGTAACATTTTCACAAATCAGCACTGGGGAAGCATGTGATTTTAATGAAGGAAGCCACAGCCTTGAATTTATAAGAAGTGAGCTGTACTGTCCAAGACAGGATATTCTGGAAGATATTCATTCATAGGGTGCCCATAACTTTGAGATAACATGACAGCATGCAACAACAACAAAAACATTGTTATTTGTGCACATATCATTAAACTGTGCGTTTTTCAGCTGCTGTTGTTGGGATTTTAAGCAAAATGGCACCCGAAAACATGCAGCCCAGTGTTATTTCAGAAAATATTACTAGCCTTGTTAAAGACACTTGCTTTCCTAGTGCTGGTTTGTGAAAATTCTTTTGGCGTTGAGAAAAAAATATGCAAATCAGACTGTTTTACAGAGAAGACTGTGAGCTGGCTCAGCTTGTGCTAAACAAACCAGAATCCAGGGCACCAAATCAAGGACATCTGATGGATTTTAATTCCACCCCCCCCCCACAATTCTTCACACCACCCTAGTCATGCTTATTGAAATTTTGCCGTGCACATAGCTTACCAAAAGTCACAAATGTCCTCATAAATGGAACAGAAAGAGTTTGAGAAGTTTAGATTTGGAATGTGGGAGAAAATGGAACTGACAGTTTTGTCAATCTCTGGTATTCATGCTATGTGTGAATCGCACAGAAGAATGGCTTAACCATTAAACTTCACCCCATGCTGAAAGTAAAGATTCAGTTCTATGCACATGAGCTTGGGAGAAAACTCCACTGATTCCTAGTAAGCATGAGCAGTTGAGCAGTAAGCCTAGTTTTATGCAAATGTATTTTCCTTATGGCCCTTTCCTCTATTTTATATGTTGTCAGATATGATTGTATGATTGTAAACTTCTCTCTTTCTCTCTCCCCTCTCCCTCCCCCTCTCCCTCTTGCTGCTGAGAAGAGTGCTAGGCACACAATAAAGACACAGTCTGGGCAACAAGTATTTGCAAAAGTTAGGAAATAGAAAATGGAAGAGTGTCAATTGAAATAAATTCGGTTGGAAGGTGCCAGGCATGGTGGACATATCTTATATGATCACTGAAAAACAGCTGGGTTTAGGGAACAGCCAGGAAAACAAAATTAAATACATAAAAGAAACACATGGAGGAGAACATTTATGTATTCCTGATGTTTGAACACACCACGTGAATGGTGTTTCTGAGAAGGTGTTCTTAACCAGTATCAGTAGCTGTAACGAGGCATGAAGAATAGATGGCACACCCCAGGTGCCATTAAGAGATGGATGAAATATGTAGATCTAACCACAGGTAGCAATAGCAAACCATATTCTGCCACTTTGCCCAAAAATCCATTTACTGAACAATGGAAGGGAAAATATTTATGTTGCAATTACACTAATTATACTTTGTTACTGAAAACTTAGTCTGTAGGCTGCTGTCTCACATCCAAGGCAGTCTCTCTCCCCACTTCACCCCACTCCTTACTAAGTTCTCCTACTCTTCTGTGACTAAGAAATATAAGCAAATTTGAAGCTGTGCAAGTAGGAGCAGGGCTGAGTCTCGATACCCTGCTACCCTGGGTAGACAATGGTTCCCCAGTGGTTCTCATTCAATCCTAAAAGGAACCATTCTACTTGGATACATTGCTGTCCATCATCATACTAGACTATGAGGATAGGAAAGAGATAAGCATAGAATGAGGAACACAAGGGAAGGAAGCAGAGAATTGTGTCAATTTTGGTTCAGAATTGGACACAATTTAGGTAAGCATAAACACGCAAATTAGATTTGGATGCTACAATGACATAACTTGGAAGACAACTCCCAACAAGCTAAAACTACAAGCCACAAGCAAAGTACCTTATAGACATTATCAGTATATTATAGATGCAATCCTTTTGCATTGAATTCAAGATCCAAAGAAGGGCTATAATGTATGAATATGATATATAAGAACATCCCTACAGTTCATTTTAATAAACATTTTAGGTTCATGTATGACAATTGTTCATGTAACAAACAATATCCAGTGATTAAATTCAAGATAGCACTGCTCAGTTCAACTATTGCCACAGAGAATCAAGCCATACCTTAAAACTAATATACAAGGTGTATTAAATAGGGAAGCATTTGTAAATTTTTGACATTACCTGTTTAAAGATGCTGTCAAGTCTTACCTTGACGTAAGACGAAGTGTCTGGTACTGTTTGGAACATCCTTATTTGTGAACAGATGGTCTAAAAGAGCCCCAAAGTTGGCCTGCAAGAGTAATTTTAAAAGTGTGTATGTGGTCAAGGGGAAACAGCTCATCCTAAACGAAAACACTTTAAATTTCTGTAATAAAAACCAGTAAATACATTCCAGAACTAGAAGAAAATTCTACTTGTTTGTTTGGTGGGTTTTGGACTTCCTTGATTATGCAGAAAGAATAAGAGTAGAGACAAAGGGAGATAAAGCTTTTCATTGAATATCTGATTGACAGCAAATCTCATGTGATAAGTCCCATCCAATTCAGTGGGACTAGCTCTCAGATCAGACTGAAGCATAACTGAATTTCTTCTGAATTTACCATTAATTTGATTTTCTGACTCAATTAATGAATATTGAGATGAAATATCCACATATTTACGTGGATATGTGGATATTTAGCCTTTAATCGGAATTAATCCCTATGGATTTAGCTTGTAAAATGTGATATTCAACACTTTGGATTGGAGCTAGATTTTGCATCTTGGAGGAGTCCCATTAACTAGAAGGTTTAAAAGGGTCAATTTGACCCACTTTCATTAGCTGCTAGTATATTTCACAGCCTGATTTGAGGTGCTGGTTTCAGTCTATTGATCCTTACATGACGTGGTACTGTCAACATCTGAGACCTTCTCCCAGGAGCCACCTCCAAGGGAACCTTAGAAGGTGACAATGAGAGAGAGGATTTTCTCAGTGTTGCTCCCCTGACTGTGTAACCAAGACCTGCCTGGTGCCAATTTTGTCATCCTGCTGACACCATACTAAGACAACATCATTTAATGGCTTGAGAGGAGAACTCAGGTTTGTTTACATTTTCAACCAATTGCAATTCTTACTGTGGTTTGGACAAGCTTGTTGCTGTGAAAAGATCTACATGCCTTTCCACAGCGTCATGCAACCAGAAAGCAGAAGTTGCAACTAAAATGAAGAAACATAATTTTTAAATTTCACCTCTGTGGGTGTCCCTTGCTCCGTCACTTTCACACAGTCAAATACACGTGGTTTTTCCTGGAAGCCAAATGTTATGCTCTCGTGATCTCATCTTTAATAGTTTTTCATAAGCCAAACAGATTACATGTGTGTGAGATCAAAACATTGCAACAGGGCAATGGAGAGGAGCTTAGTGTGTACACAACTGAGCTCTCTTGTTAGTAAAAAGTACACACAAGTATATCTACTATAAATAGGTGCCATTAGTGTCATTGTGTAAATGCCTTGGCCACCAGCCAGCCCAAACGAGCACTTAAGCTCTGGCTGATATCAACAGGCTTATAACACGTGTGTCATTCTCTCTCATTTAAATCAACAGGATGAAACACATTTGCTGGGACTCTGTCTTTGGAAAGAACAGGAATAGCAGGTCCCCACGTCAGTAGGTTTATACTAACACAGGGAACAACAGAGGAAGGGGAAATGGAGGCACCGGTAGTGAAGGGAAGAACTGGAAAGAGTTTCACAACACTAGCTTTGGCTTAGGAGCTTTGATGCCCAGCACACCTAACTGTTCAGTGTTGAGATATGCTCATGTTTTTTGACAAGCTGTCTCTCCATCTGGCATGCAATAAGCATCATTCCTAAATATCAGTGATGGGCAGGGCATGGACAGAGTTAATGTCAGTCAGTAGAACTATGATGTTATTTCCTTCTCACTGATCTTTTGTCTGTGAAAATGCTCCACAGTAGTTAGAATATTTGGTCATGTAAACACTTTTGAATGGGAGTTATCAGCACTGGAAGCAGCAGAGCCAGGTTTATATCTGCTGTCAAAAGAATGGCTGGTCTGTCTTCAAATTTAAATGCAGCGGTACTGAGACATCACCACAAGTAGTTTTAATCAAAGTGATAGTGATATGACTCAGACTGATCCCTTCCTCATGCTTGCCTGGAAGCAAGTCCCAGTGAATCTGGTGGGATTCCTGAATATACACCTGAAAAGATCACAGGACAAGAGATAGAAAGAATTACAGAAAAAGGCAGAAAACGTATCTAGCACTCACCTGAATAATAATAAGAAGAATGCAAAATGGATTTGATCATACTTCAGTTTGTTTGTTGCAGCTTTATTACATTACTTGGAAGAAAGCACTATTGATTTCAGTGAAAATTATTTCCAAGTAATTTATTCTGGATTGGAGTATATGTCTATTTAAAGAACTCTGAGCAGCTTTTAACAGCTCAGGAATGCTATACAAGTTTGTTATTAGAATGATTGATTCATCTCACACATATGCAATATCCTTAAGATGGAAGAGAACTGACATCCTTTTAAAAGTGCTTAAAAATTCTGGGGTAATATTACTCATTCCTAGTTCTCTTATGAATGACCTTTGCTTTCAACTTGAGCTACTGACCAAAACATTCTAAGCAAGTTTAAAGAGAAGTAAATGCCATTAAATTCCATTAAACTTCATTCCAAAAATATGGGTTGAATCCAGACTTAGTTATGCTTGCAGTAGACCCATTCAAGTCAGTGGAGCAGGTAAGTCATAGAGCCACAAAAGTCAATTGTGTGAGTAATGAGTAACATATGTCTGACATATGTAAACATATGATTACAGTGGTGTTATTCTAAACATGACTTAGTCTGGATGTTTAGGATAGTACCTTAAGTGGTCCTCAATTCCTGGAGTAATAACATACATCTAGGATCTTTGCCTCATATTTAGACAATTGGAAATGCAGATAGTATTGATTTTGTATCATGAAATCAATTTACAAGAACACAATATGAGCTTGCATGTGCAGACATGTGCCTTTCAGGGTGAATTATGTGAGTGCGTGCGGGGAGAGTTCTTTACGAAAAGATTCTCATTTGCCACTTTGCGTATTTTCCTGGCCAAGAACACATTGCTGCATGAATTAAATTGTGTTTCGGATCCAGTGGTTGGTATCGAAGTCCATCATCCCCATATCTCAAGCAGCTTTCCTAGCTCTGCAGGTTGCAAACTATTGTGAGACATTCTCCTGCAGAATTGGATGACACCTGTGCAAGACCCCTGCCATTTATCAGTGTGCTCACTGATTTTACTGGAACATGTGGGGAATGCTTTCTGCAGGATTATGCTCTTGACTAACAGATGGATTTCCTTGCATATTTTCAGACTTATTATTCCAGAGGTTCACATCTCTATTCTTTTCCAAAGCTAGCTGATAATGTTAAAAACCCCTATTTGATCCCCCCCGTGAGACATTTAGGGGTTAAAACACACACACACTCCAATGGCAAATAGTGCACATTGTTAATTTTTATTTAAATTATTACCCAGCCAGTTAGTGCAAAAGAATAATTGATCATAAACTCTGGCTCCAGTGCACAGTTTATGCTTGGTTTTCTTCAAGACATTGCAATTTCTTTCACATCTGAATGTTGCAACAAAAGTTAGAGACAAAATCAAATTGAAATAAAAACCCTTCTGATTTGAGGGCCAAGGTAACTTTTATTGGCCCATCCATTCTCAAGGGTCAGGATGGGATTCATTACCCTCAATCTTCTCCCTCCTCTGATGGGCAATTTTTATAGCCCCCCCCCCACCTCCGTCCACTGCGGCCAGAAAGAGACTCCTTTTCATTTTCCTACAAAACATTTGACAGAAGCAGAATGACCCTTGACAAGTTGTAGCACCAGGAATATTTCCATGCAAACACACCAAGCGTAGCCTTAACGACAAGCCAGATGTTGTTCATTTTCTGTTTGCCTTGTTGAGACATACAGTTAAAGGACTCACCTTTTTGCACACGCTTTCGTAAGCCAGCTGGAAAAACCAAGTTGTAAAGATCCAGGGGAAAAATGAAGAAAACTAAAGTAAAGCTCCACCGATCTGGTGGGATGAGAACATAGCCTTCCCTGCAGCCACACAGAACAAGTTTCTGCAGTGGCGAAATGAACTTGGTTGCATGCAAGGCAGCAAGAGAGATGAGAAAGTTTTCCGTCCTCTCCAAACTATCCAGGCAGACTGCATCAGCTCTCACATACTCTCAAAGTGTCTTAGAAATGCTGACGGTCCAACTGCCTGCTTTTCCCTTCCCTCTCCTGCTTCCCAGACCGTCTCCCTTCCTCTCCTCCCTGGATTTCCTCCCCCGCCCCCACACCTTATCAATATTTCAATCGCTCCTTTGATAAATCACTGTCGTATGACATCTTTGCCTCTGTCACCTCTGTTCAGTGACTCCACTCTTTAGTCGGAACTGCTTTCATCTTCCAGAAGCCCTATAAAATTACAAGAATACACCACTTTTGGAAGGAAAGCTCCCACCAATACTACCATCTCCGTCTCTCTCTTTCTCTTCCCCCTCTGCGTGCCTCTTTTTCGAAGGTGACGCTGTGCGGAGTTCATGCTCTGCATTAGGCTC
Source organism: Varanus komodoensis (assembly GCF_004798865.1). Taxonomy (NCBI): domain Eukaryota; kingdom Metazoa; phylum Chordata; class Lepidosauria; order Squamata; family Varanidae; genus Varanus; species Varanus komodoensis. The sequence goes on from NW_025335856.1 coordinate 9,919,850, forward strand.
CTACTTTAAAATAAAGCTGCTTTCAATATCAGCTTTTAAATCATGATTCCTGAATTTGGACACAGTCAAATCAATAAATAAAAGGAAAGGAGAACTGAAATTAAAAAGAAGCTGCCCTTGGAACAGGATATTCTGAAACTCAAAAACCCCCTGGAGTCTTTCTCTCCAATGCTGAGAGGGCTCCTTGTACCTGGGGAGGTAAAAGCACTTTGTGCATCCTCAGAGGTATTGCTCTCTGAAAGCATTTTAACTTTGCTTTTCAATGTTATACAGAATTCCCAGGGTTTCAAATTAAGGCACCCAAATGGCTCACCAAGATTACAAAAAACAAACCATAATTAACAGAACATAATACAAAAAAACCAGCCTAAAATTAAACCAAAGAGCACTTCAAAAGGCTTCTTGAAATCCACAAAAGCACAGGCAAAGGGGACTGGGTTCCATCTGGAATCCAAAAACTTGAAGCAGGGATGGTGGATAGGATGGAGAACATCCCTGCAGAGAAGCTTCATAGCCCACATATCCTCCTGCTCTTTATTATCCAAGGTCTGGATCCAGGATGGCATTTCAGTCCTTTTGCAATCAATGGAACAAGTTAATCATGACTCAGGGTACTTTCAGACAGACAACCAGCTCTAGCTGTCAAAAGACACTGTGCTGCTATTCTTCCTTTCCCTGCTAATTTTGTTTTTCTAAGGATCAAGAAGAGAGATGGAAGAAGTGGTGGGGAACACAAGTGGTAGTAAATAGAAGATGTTGTTGTCTGACCTCCCCAGTAAAATTGTATGAATAAGGCAGAATGAACATACAATAAAAGCTTTCTTTGTGGATAGCTGATATGGGAAATGATTATGTTTTGACAGGGTGGCAGGGAAGGGAAAGGAGTTGTGCAGTGATGAAAATTATTCCTGAGAGATACTTGGATGGTTCAGCTCTCAAATTGTTCTCTTCCTCTGTGACTGTGTGTGTGTGTGTGTGCACCTCCTCACACACATTTATGACTTCATGAATGGAGCACCAAGCAAAAACTTGCAAAACTGCCCTAACCCAACATCACCTCAAAATCGCTCTCATGCCCATACAGTTTCCTTATCAGTAGTTTTCCAAGGGTCAGTCCACACATAAATGCTTGTCCCATGATGGTTATAGGTACAACATGAAGTGCCTCAACCCCCACAGATGCAGTGCATGAGGGAGAGCTTTCATGTCACCCAAACACAACAATGCAGCCCCTTGTTAACAAAAACGCTGACCAATCTGACACATAGCTTCATCCCCTTCCCTGCTGAAATGGAGCCACTCAAGACCTCCTGCCATGCATGTTGCAGATGGTGATTTTTTAAAAATCCTCCACATTAAGATGTTCAGTTCATTTTACCAACCAAAGCCTAAACCGCAATTTCTTTATCAACTGTGCAATCCTACATATGATTAGACCGAAAACAAGTCATATAACACCCCAAAAAGCCCTCTAACACATGGCTAGTTATGAACTTTTTAAGGACTTCTTTTGGTCTAAACATGCACAGAAATGTGCCCTGAATGATTAATAATCGAAGACAGTATGATTTCTTTCCATATTTCAGTTCAGAATAATGCCACAACAGAGTGTTTGCACGTATGTGTGTTCATACTATTATAAAGAGAATATATATAGGGGGTATAGCAAGGGACACAGCTTAATGTAAATGATATCTCTTCCCCCAGGTATTTACTCATAAGAGCACCCCCTCCAACAATTATTTCCCCCTCTCAGGTTTACCTCTAAGTCTAACATATTGAAACATTTTCCTCCTTAATATATATGTATAAAGTAACGGGTGAAAGGGCAGTCCAGGAGCCGTGTCTATATACAATTTACTCTCCACCAGACAGAATTCCTGACAATTTCTAAAGAAAACAATGCAGCTGAGATGTATATTCTGGAGTTAGCAACGGTATTTTCAAAAGCTAGCATTCCTTTTATTTTCACCTGGGGTTATTTTGCAGACAAGGTAAATGTTGCAAACTTGCAAGGAAGAAAGTGGGGGACAGAGAAATTTTGAAGGAATCACAAATGGCAAAGACGTGTAACTTCCACTTTTGGACAACTTCACATTTCTATGTATGCCCTACTTTTTGTAGATTACATCATACATGCTTGTGTTTTTAAGGATTAGACTCCAAGTAATAAAATAAAACAAAACTGCTCTTTAGAAGCTAAATGGGACCTATTTCCAAGCACGAGTGTAGAGGACGGCATTCTTAATCAAATTAAGTCTGCAATCCATAATTTACTCTAAAGTAGTACATCAGGAGAGTAAGCTGATGGAGGATGCTTAACAGTATCTGTGATCTTCTATCTTGTATGGCAGAGAATTTCATTTTAATCATGGGAGGGTTTTTTCCCTTTGTTCCCACATTTACATCATCATATAAATTAAAATACATCTGCCCCAAGCTACCCTTCCCCATCACTTTAATAGCCTCAAGAATGCCTACCTTTGCTTAGGTCCATTCAATTCAACAGGATTGAATGTGCCTGACTCTGCTAAAACAAAACTGAAGTGTAAAGACCCAGATATGAAAATGCAGTATTTTACCCTTCTTGAAGAAACAATAAGCAATTTAAATCATTCCCCTTGTATTCTAGAGTTTTTTCTTTTACAAACAGTATCCTCATTTTTATCTCCACGCTAAACCTGCAATACTCCATTATAATTCCCAGGAAAATGAAGAAGTCTGGAAGGCAGGAAAGCCCAAGATACAGAGATGTTCTTCTGTCTTTGTAATCAAACCTCATGGTTCAGTCCAGATACCCCATATGGCTAGTTTAAGTCATCTCCAGAGCTTTACTAGCCCAGAAGAAAATTGCAGTCAAATTGGAAACATCTGCAGTCCCAGAAACAAAACAAAGAGAGGGGAAGGAAAATCACCCTGGAGCAGCAGAAAAAGTTAACAGGAGCTTTGTTTACACAAACCAAAACCTGCCATCTCAAGGGTTCATTGGCAAAGTATAAGTGACTTGTATATAAGCAACATTTCACCATTTCTATCACTAGGCATCTCTTGAGATAGCCACAGAATCTTGAACTGAGAGCTCTGCCTCCGTGTGCTTATTTGGAAGTCAGTCCCATTGAAACCAACAGGAGACAGGCCACCTGGATGGAGCATCAAAATGTTGATGCCACATACACTGAGCTGCAACAGAGATGACAGTGAATTGGGGAATAGATAGAGTGAACCAAGTCGAAGCTGGCCCAAGATTTATGTTGGGCATCTGCAAAAAAACATGGCTGTGTTTCTTCAGCCCTAAAATGCTGGGGGAAGAAAATATAGGGTCTCCAAGTAGACGGAAAATGGCATCACTGGACAGCGCGGTGAATTATTGTATTCTCATCTCTATAGGTTCAACTTCCATCAGCATTCCATAAATTTGGAAACTCACAAGTCCTTGTCAGGTTCTTTTGGGTTGTCTTTGTTTTGCATTTTTTAAAAATCTTTCTTTTCATGAATAGACTTATGTTCTTCTAAGGACTCCGTTGAATATGTAGAAACCCAAATCTTATTTTTGAGATGACTCATTGTTCTTCCAAACTCATAGGCTCTCAACCATCGGATTTCTTCATTATTAGAGACTGATAGGAAATTCCTAGCTAGATCAGACCAAGGTCTGACGCATTCTGTCATGTGCCACTCACAGCTCACAATCCAACTATGAAGGTAACAGCCTTCCTCTGCTGTTGGTCCTCAGCACCTGCTTTGCAAAGGTGAACAGCTTCGGAACATGGAGAAGCCATTTAGCAACCAAATCTAGAGCTGTACAGATTTTGTTAAATCCATTCTTTCTTTGCCTCATGGATTGTCAGATATCTTTCATCCCATCATTCACTCTTTGATGGAACTGGATATTTTTTAACAAGGATTTCATTCTTCCTGCACTAATTCTCATTAGCACTAATGTGCACTTGTCCAAATGTAATAATTCACATTCCTGAATGTAAATCAGTGCCTATCTCCCTCAGGGCTGAAAAACCAGTCCAGAAATCAGCAGGATGCATGTGACTCTGGAAAGACCAAAAACCAAAACAAAAAAGTGCATTGTGGAATCTACAGGCCGGATTCATAGAAATTGGATCTCATTTAGATCCCATGTGGATTTCTACCACAGTCTTAATATCTGCTGATAGACCTTTCCTTTATGTAAAGACTAATTGATTTGGATCCAAGATCTACCTTCCATGAGAAGATGGGCTCTGCTCAGAGAAGTTCCCTCTGGCTGTTGTCTATGCCCACTGTACAGCTCACCCGTATCCTGACTCTCTGCACAGTCTTTTCAGGTTGGAAAGGGCTCCATGCCTGGGAAGTCCCCTTGCATCAGCAGAGTAGGTTCAGTGCAAATTTGGATCTAACTCACTCTTTGAATTGAACTAAGCAGAGGACCGGCTACAGTGTACCTGAACCAAATAATATTTCCTTCCTGGGGATCAGGGACCCACTATTGGCTGTAGGTAAGAGTCTTCTCATTGTCACACTTGATCATTATTAAAACAAATGGATCAGCTGGAAGCCCTGCTTTTTTTAAAAAGGGCCTTGTACAAGGTGTCCCCCCCACCACCTTTATTAGATAGCTTAAGAGAAAACAGACTGGAACTCTGAGCAAACTATTAAAAGAAGCAGAATTCTGCTCTAGTAGCTGCAGCTGTGTTTGATTACAGCCATCGCAGGGGCTGCTTAGGCTGAGGGTTACCTGATACACCAACCCTGGGGTTACTTTAGTATGAATTATATACACAAATAGGTCAATATAAAATTAACAGTTTATGGATTGAGCAAGAACTATAAAGGCCAACATCAAGACCCAAACAAGCAAAGTCTGCTTTCTGCAGGCAAGAAATAATGTTCACTTGGTTTTTTCAAAGCCACCACTTTTTTCATTGGGTAGGGAAGGCAGAAATCTGAAACATCTGAAAAGAGTCGACATCTTATTTAGAGTGTAAGAGCACAGATCTGCAGGCATTTATTCAAAAGTAAGTCTCATGATGTCGGATGAGGTTTACTCTTAAGTAAAAGCATCATTCTGCGAAAGTTTAGACAGAAAGAAATCCTACAGCGGCCCACATGCCCCCGGTAGCATATTTAAGATTGCAAATACAACGTGTAGCTTGCAGCCTGCAACTTAAGGCATCATTCTGTGAAATTAGATGCATGAACATGCCAACAAGATTCTTCATTGTGGCTCCCAATAAATCCCACTTCCTGCTCCGATGTCCTGATATAAGCCATCGGACAATGGGACAGACTGTTCCTGGAGTGAGAGGCTCTCCTTAGCTGAAGGCATTTAAGCAGAGAGGTGGAAAGTCCTCCCAAAGTTTAACCAAAATCTGCCTCCCAGCAGTTTCCACCCACTGGTTCTGGCCTTAGCCATGGAAGCAACAGTGAACAACACTTCAGCTTTGAAGATTGTCATCATGTTTCCACTCTATGTCCTCTTTTCTGCACTAAATATTTTCAGCTCTATCTAAATTCTAGTATAACTTTCCACAAAAGGAAAAAGCCATCAAAACAGCCAATAATAAAATCCAGATTGGTAAGCTCTTAATTAAAATATAACATAAAATAAATAAATTAGAAACACAGTCCAAAGCAAAGCAATAAAAGCAATACATAGCACAAATCAATTGAAACCTTTCAGACATTCTTCATAGTTTTGCTTTTCAGACTGTCTTCATTCCTTGTGACTTGGGACAAAATACCAGTTGGAATCCAAAAATCTATTTAGATAAAGGGAATTTTGACCTCCCATGTCCCCCACTCCCATTCTGAACAGGAGACTCTCCATGTTATATGAAGAACTAATTTTGAAAGCCCACTCAGTTTTAACCATGCAAAAGCCAGGTAGAATGGAGAGGGCAACCTCTTCATAAACCCAAGGCTTCCGTGGGCATGCAGAACTGTTAGTTTATTTATTCATTCCTTAAAGGTATGCTGAAAATTTGAATGGGGCCTAGAAAGGGATTGCTGCATCATATCAATTGATCCTTCTTGTTTTCAAACTTGCTCTTCATTTGGATCATTCCTACTCAGCTACTCTGAGAATCACAACCAAGCTCAGAAGGAAGAGGAAAGCCTAGAAAAGTGGGCTTCCATGCCAATAAAAAAGTGTTGGTGTTGCATCATCTGAAGCCCTGAGTCCACTACACCACCAACTACCAGGTTTCACATGGTCCCATCAGCCCAAGATCTGGTAGGGTGCACCTTTAGCTCCAGTCTCCACTACCTAAGAATATAACCCGTGATAGGATCTCCCACTTCTTCTTTCCCTGAGTTAGAAGCTGCTGTTCTAGATGTTCTGTGAGCAGCTTACTGGATTGGGACCATGTTACCAAAAGAAGGATTTTGCCCTTTGGTGTGGTGACCTGCCTTGCCCCTTAGGAAAAAAAAAGTATCAGTATGCTACCTGTATGTTTTGCCTCTTGAGGCAAATAGCTTTGGGGCCAATCAGGAAAATGTCCTAGAAGGTTTATCTTCACTCCCAGCCCAAGTAAAATTAAGGTACTTTTGAGACTTCAGCTTTGTAAAAGTATAATTAAGAGCAATGCATAGAATTATGCATGAAGAAATTGGAGAGGGAAGCATTTTATTTCCTTTTGCATAATACTAGAAACTTGGGTAATCCCATGCATGGGATTGGTTGGAGATTTGGGACAAATACAAGGAACTACTTCTCCAAATAGCTGAACTGCAGAATTCACTTCACAAGATGTAGTGATGAGCCCCAGTTTGGATGGCTCTACAGGAGAAGCCTATCAATGGCTACTGGTCCCAATGGCTCCACATGGCTTCCAGTATCAGAAGCAGAACGCTTACGCTCAGCGGACTGTGAGTGTCATGGCACGCGTATCCTGCTTGTGGGATCCTGTGGGTAGCTTGTTGGCCACTGGATGAACAGAACACTGGATGTGGTTCAGAACGCTGAACCAGTGGTCTGATTTAGCAGGGCTCTTCCTATGATCCTGCATGGCTGCCTTTCATCTTGAACCCAAACTCATGCATCCAGGCGGACAAATACACCCAAAGAAAAAACATCTGACATTGCCCAGTTGGTCCAGTCTTGGTCTCAAGATGTGAACTGAGAAAGCCTTGACAAGTCATGTCCTGTGGTGTATGTGCAAGGGGGGGGGGGGGGGGAGTAGAAGCCTTCCTACCAAGCAGATCTTCCTGAAAGGAAGCCCTACAACTTGATCCCCCCATCCCACTGCAAAACATGCCAGCAGATTCCCCCAGAGGCACCATTTAAATGGTGGGCGTAACACCGTTTACTGTGTGGAGATTCTCATCAAGATTTAGCAGCCTGCTGTTAGGCAGTTCTTTTTTCAGAAAAAGCTGGGCTGGAGTGGTTATTAAATATCTGGAAAAACTGAGACATTGACAGATACCATGCATAGAAGATCTGGCTTTTGCAGGATAATGAATCTGGCTGATAAGTGGGTTTGTTACTGGAACTTGCATAGTGGACATATTAAGACAGGAAAGGGATCTGTTATTGTAGTTTCCAGTTCCTGTGTCCTTGTGTGCATGTGTCTTTGCCTTGGTTTTCCTGTATAAAAGGGGGGCATAGTAGCTAATTTGAAGCAAGCCTTCAATTTGCAAGCCCTGCAAGTGGGGGTAAGATGCTGACAAACACTGTCACCCCTCTGAATTTTTAGCCATAGATGGAATAGGCTGTAGAGAGATGGTAATAGAAATTCTAGTTCCCACTTCTTTCTAGGCATAGTCCTTTGTTAGGTAATTAATCAATGAATCCCTCCTGGTGTGCTTCTGCTTTGTGTAGGAATTAGTGTTCTGACAATGAGTCATGCATTCCTGGTAGGTCTAAATTGCTCAGGCTGGGTGGACTTGTTGATTGTCCCAGACAGAAGCTTGGGTTTCTGAACTTATCTCACCCAACAGATTTCCCTTTTAGACTTGCACACTCTGATTCCTGTAGGCACACACCTTTCAAAGTCATCTGTGGGGACAGAAAGCTCATTTAGGTTTGCGACTTGTCATATGTTTAAGTGACTGAAGATAGCAAGAGATAAGCAGCTGGGCCATGGGTAAACTTTCTCTTCTTTTCCAACCTGAAATGTGTTGCTTAAGAAAAGAATGCGTATGTGTGTGTGCCTTATTCTGGAAGTATGGAAGATAGGGAAAGGAGATATGAGAGGAAGAGAACAGGGGGAAAGATGTGTTGAAGAATAAACAAGGCAAATAAAGAGAATGAAGAACAGTAGCATTGAAGATGCAAGGTAGAAACAGTGAAACGGAACGGGCCAGAAGGGGTCTCCTGGGCCATCTAGTCTGACCCCTGGCTCCAGACAACTCCACTCATGACGTGCCTACCATGTGCATAGTAATAGTTACAAGCAGATACAAATTTTCTGAATCTGTAACACCCTTATCAAATCTGATGCATTCCAGCTGTTTCAGACTACAACCCCCAACTCCCCTGAATGTTGGCCATGCTGACTGGAGCTAATGGGATTTCTGGAAGGGAACCTTTTCCCCTCATCTGGAAGGGGATGAGGTTGGAGAGAAGCCTTGGGCTTCTGTCTGAAGTTCTGCCCTGATGGCACAGCTGAGTTGCACTTGGTATCCCATCAAAAGATGGCATGTGATCTGGTCATTGATGGGACATAAGAAGCTGCCTTATGCTGAGTCAGTGGGTTTAATGGACAATTGTTGAAGTGGATCCTGGTGGCATAGTCAGGCCTTGAAGACCGGAGATGTATTCTCTGAGAGGTTGGGTGAGCATACAATAAGCAATGACTTTTGTGACCTAGTTGTTTGGTCTTTCTTCTGCAGAGTAGGACCATTGCTCTGTCTGACATGGCTCCGTCTATACTGCCTAGCAGCAGCTTTTCAGAGTTGCAGACCAGGGTCTTTCTCCTTCCTGCCTGGAGATGCCAGGGATTGAATGTGGGACCCTTCGAAGGAGCATCTTGTGCTCAGTCATCTCTGAGCTATAGAAAGTTCCTAATGGGAAGGATCTCTTCCATCATGTGTACTTGCTGAGATTAACTTCACTGCTGTTTATTATTGTGCATGTGGGCAAAAAGTCAGATAACCCAGGGGGTTGAGAGGCACCAGCGATCACTGGGGCCCCTGTACATTTATTTTAGCAAGTGCTCATGTAAGCAAAGTGGTTGGGCAGACGATCTCCTGAGACTTGGGGCTCCAAATGAAAGATCTGGAGCTTCAACCCTTGAGGACTGCTCTCTCACACTGTGCCTGCACCCCCCCCCCAAAAAAAAAAGCCCTCTCAATTTGTCAGGTGTATTATTCAGCTATGACTGCTAGGAAGAACACCCTACCTTAAATGGGAAAACTTGACACAGAGAGACTTTTCTGTGCAACCAAAGCAGTCCAGAAATAGTATATGGGAATTGACCAGATGGTGCACCAAGAAGATCCAGAGAAAGAGCGAGCGAGCTGTAACTTAGGGGTAGAGCACATGCATTGCATGGCTGTCTCCAGATCCATACCTGGTTTTTCTTTCATTTTGTTTTTGAGATCTCAGGCAGTAGAGCTGGGATCATCACCCCGTGCCTGAGACTTCAGAATGCTGCTATCAGTCCAGCTGACAGCAGCAGGCAAGATGGCGAGATGGTCTTCATCAGTATAAAGCCCCTTGAGATCTCCAAAAAGCCTTTGACAGCTATAGGGTAGTATAGAGATGAGATGACTAAGTGAAATAAATAGCACACACATTTTTATGTTAGGAAGCATGTTGCACTTGTTACTTAGCAAGGAACGGAGAACATTAAACACATCAGCTACAAGCTTAATCACAACTTTTACAGAATGGCAGTGCACCTGCAAGATACTTTTGCCATGCCACGCCCTGTCCTATTCATGTATAGGTCACCTCTGGCTCTGACCTCCTCTACTGGACTCTTATTTCCTGCCTGGAATGCCGAAGCTTCATTTGTATGGACTAGCCACCCGTGACCTCCTAGGGAAATGGAGGCAAACTCAATGTTGTTCCCTTAAGTGGCAGAAGAAAGAAGGGTGGAGATAAAATCATGAGTTATAAGCCTAGGACCATTTTTCTCCTGCTGCTGTCCCTACTGGCTAGATTTCAAACACTGGGTTAAATTAACTGATGTACACACAACCATTAAGGTAACACAGGAAGGTTTTAACCTCTGGGATATTTTTCCCATCATTGTTGTATTGTTGCTTCCTCATCTGCAATATGGGTACAGTACTTGGACAAAGCATAGCCATTCCAATTTTGCTGGGGAAAGTGTGTGTGTGTGTGTGTGTGTGTGTGTGTGTGTGTGTGAGAGAGAGAGAGAGAGAGAGAGAGAGAGAGAGAGAGAGAGAGAGAGAGGCACACAGAGAGAGAATTTAAGAAATGCAAGCTTTAAATGTTTTTATTGGTAAATTTCAGATCATTTGATAGTTGCCAATTCGAACAAGGTCCTGTGGTTTTCTGGAGTTCTCAGCAACACAGCCCCTAGACTTTCCATAGGCAATCTGTGTTGTCCCCATGTTTTCAACTTGAGTTCCCATCAGCCCCAGTCAGAAAGGCTAATGGTAAAAGATAATGAAAGCTACAGTCTAAAGTGTCTGGAGGGCGCACACACACACCTATACAAACATAGGAAAGACAGGTAGACAGACAGGTGCCCAGAGCAGACTGCCTGAGAAAATGAAGGGAGGGACAAGCTAGAGTGCGGATTCATTGTTCGACTAGCTGAATATATAAGCCTGCCATGGTCCGGATTCAGCCACTGTTGAAATGTTATGCCTGTCTTAAAATGTTCATTTCCTTTACACGATCATACATCTGTCCCTAACCAACGTTATCTGCCCACCAACACACCACCTATATGTTTCTACATCAAAGGTGAATGCTGGAGCTGGGAAGCCACTAGAGTTGGTGCCCACTGTTCCAGAAGCACAAACCTGGTTGACTGACCTGCCACCCTCCCTTACTCTCCTTTGTTCAAGCCCTTGACGAAAGAGAGCAGTCTCTGGTAAAGTAACTGGGGTCATTGATCTTTGCAACCTCCTTGACAACCCTTAGAATGAACTTAAGCAGGCAGTGGAGGTGGCCAAGAGGAATGCCCATTTTATTTAACTTGGAACTCAACCCTGCTTGTTTCTTTCTGGTGCATCTACTGAGAAAATTCCTGAATTCTCCAAGCAGGGAAGCTATGCTGACATCTCCTTGGCCATTGGGATGTACCACCTGATATGTATTATGCTCTCAATACATCCTTAGAATATCTTCCCTTTTTAGTTCCATCTTTGCTTTTTTTAGTTTCCAGTCTCCCACATGGAATCCTCTTCCAAGCCCAGCATCTGTCACCAGCCCAGAACCCCACCTCAGGCCCAGATGATTCATTTCTTCTGGCTAAAGGGCCGAAAAATTATAAATAACCTACCACCGTGGCAGCTGCTGGAACACAAATGTACCCTCTCATGAAAGAGAGAGTGCAAGCTGTTCCAATAGCCAGCAAAGACTGGAAAGCAGAAGATGCTGTATGCTAACCTAGATAGGATGCATTTTGCAGCCTGGACCCTGTTTCTAGACTGAACCAAAGACTATGGGGCAATTTTATATGCTCCTAACTGCAGTCCAGCCAGGCAGTTAGATCTTTTCCTTAATGGATATTTCAGTGATTTTATCCCACACACTTTTCTTTTTCTTTTGGCCTTGTCTGTTTTGCTGGATTATTTGCAAGGAATGCGTTCATTTTATCTGCTGGCTGGTTTGCATGAGTGTTTTAATGAACTGATTTTCATCTGTTTTTCATATTTTAATAATATTCTAGGAAAACCTATTAGTATTTGGAAGATAGAAAGGCACAATACAAATTTTTTGAATAATAGAAAAACAAGATGATGGTAGGGACAAGCTCTGAATTAGTGATTTTCTGGTCGCAATTTCATCTGAACACACACATAGGTCCATTTGGCCTCTAAAATACTTGGGGCCCATTTCAAACAAATGAAGCCCATTCATACACCCTATTTCTTTCTTTACATAGTGTCGAGAGTTTGTTGCCTATATGCCAATTGCCTTCCTGGCTGAGGTTGGTCAGAGCTGTAGTCTAACACATCTGGAAAGCACCAGGTTGGGAAAGGGTGCTTTATAGCACCAAAACAATAGAGATGAAGAAAGAAGACAGAATATATTTTTACAGCACACTGAATCCAGAGAGCCCAGGTACACCAGAATCCTTCCTATTAGCTTCTCGGTGCCTGATATATCCTGTGGCCAACTCTTTGGATGGCTGTTTTGCCAGAGTATGCTCTATTTGGCCCTCTTCCCATGCTTGGGAATCTTCAGAGTTTGCTGAAGAGAACAAGACACATGGATATGTGAAGCAGCAGCAGCAGCATCTGGGAAGGGGTTGGGACAATTAGAGGCTATAATGGTATTTTTAGCTTTGCTATTTATCATTGGTGAGAGCATGCTGTAAAAAGTTGGAAACCATTGCAAAGAACCTTGAAAAATGAGTGTAGATGAAGGAAGAGATGAGAAATGCAACAGCAAATTCCTGTTATGTGTTGGAGTGCCACTGTCATGCAAAAAGATTGGCTATCTAGCTTTCCCCAAGATAATGTCTGTGTCAAAGCTACAAAGATACTAGGCCTCTGCTGAACCTCAGGAAATGTTGCAAAAGCAATAATTTTAGGCTCCTACATCTTTGGACTTTTAAGAGAGCTTAGCAGTACTGCTCCCATTTTATCCCCAAGCTGGGTTCATTATCATAATGCATAGCTATTCTCTCATCACTGACAAGCTGACAACAGGTACATAATATTAAAATAGCTTTAATTGCATCCATTATTTAGAGTTTTGATTTGTGACTGTAGTGGTGAGTATGCTAGGGAAAAGGCTATTATGTGGTACAGCATGAACCTTTCAGGGGGATGCAGGTGGCTCAGAAGAACCTTTCAACTGGGAGGTCCCAATTTTAAATTCCACTTTACAGATGCTTCAATAGTTATACCAAGGATGTCCGCCTATATACAAAAAGATATTGCAGCAATGAATGACATGCTTCTTGGATACTGAATACACTTCAAGCTGCAATCTCATTTACAGTGCCTAATACTCTGGGAATAAGTGCCATTGAACACAACAGGGCTTACTCTTGAGTAAGCAGATACAAGATCACAGTGTAAATAAACAGTAAAATCCTGTCAGTAAATACTGATCATACTGATCATTATTAAAATTCTGAAAGAGGGGAACTGAACTCTTTAGGCCAAGACTTCACCACTTGCCCATGCTTGGATGAAACATCAAAACTGTGCTCATAGCAGAGGGGACGTCTTCAAATTTGAAGTCATGTGTTTGGAACTTTTAAAAACATCCTTTAAAGGCTCTTTTTGGCAGCAATACTCTGTTTACAAGACACAGTTTTCCTTCTCCTGAAAGTCTCCAGAGCAAATTTGTGCAAATATCCAACCAGTAACTTTCTGAATGCTTATGAGAGCTTAAATTCAGGGACTGTGAACCAGAATTATTACTCCTCATTGGGACATAGCCTCACCAGAAGACTTAGTTCCACGCTTTCTAAGATGCAGGTCATGGACACAATGTTTGCAAAAAGTTCTCAGGACTTTTTTGATGGGAAGGAGCTATTGGGATCAGAACCACTGCTTTTATCAAGAGCAGTCTTTATCCCTGCACAGTTTCAGATAACAAGGCCAAAGGAAAATTGTAATGCTCATCTGCCTCTTTAGACAAGCCCATGAAGGGTTAAGGAGAGGGATTTGGAAAGATTTGGGGTGGGGTGGGGGTCAAAGCAGCAGTCATGAATCAAATTGCTGAGCCTTACATCCCAGGAGGTGCTTCTGCTGATTCAGCCTCTCATAGATTGGATAGCCTCATTTAGGTCCTATCTGATGATCAGGGAAGTATTAGGAGCTTAGAGGAATTACCCAGGCTTGTCATCCCTGTGTAAAGATGGCAGGGGGTCTGATGAATATCTGCATGACTCAGTAACCATATCCTTCCTTCCTTCTGCAGATGGAGCGAGGAGAACGGCATTAACTAGATCTGATAGAACCTCAATCTTTCTTGAGCCTCGTGCATACAAGGACTTTCTGACATTGCTTACATTAAGGCAGCCACCAACCGAATAAATCTTAGTTGATTAAAGCTGTAGTGCTGGGTACCCTCACCAGGGAGTAAGCCCTGCTTAGCAGAGTGGAGCTTAAGTCTGGTAAATGGCTGTACTACTGTATGAGGCTTTGTCCAGGGAGTAGAAAACCATTCCACCTAAGGGCTGGATTGCACCTCAGAGGAGCCCCTGGGACCCCCATTCTAGTAGTAGTAGATTGGGGCAAAAGTCAAAATGGGTGGGAACTGAACCCCCAAAATCCCAGAATAGTTTATCCTCAAGTACTTCCTGTAACTAAGCCTTCAGAGTTGTTTCCCAGTCTTTCCCTCCCCCAGAATGGGGAGGGGGAGGGATGCGCAAAAGTTAGGACCCTGGCAAATGACCCTTGGGAGGGAGGGTGGCTACTGAAGGGACGTGGCATTCCGGGGTTACCTGTCCAGTCAGTAGTGTAATGGAGAAGAGGATAGAGGGAGCAGGACCCCAGGGCTTTTTTCAGTGACATCACCTGCTAGAGTACCTTCCTGGATAACTGACTAACTCTCCTTGCTCTGGCAGGTGTGTGATACAGAGGCTTTCAAATTGTACTATTCTTTGTAATGGGCTCACATAAAGAGAGTCAGAGAATGAGCAAAATAATCAAGCAGAGGCTGGATATCGCTTTCCTTTTCTTTGATGGTACCCCATTTCACTTGGCAACACTTCTTTGCATTTATTTATTTATTTTGCTCTTTCTCGAGGTTAAAAGCTGTATTTTTTCAGGCTGATGATCTTCCATCAAGGCTCAGTGGATTTCCAGGGTGTGTAGGGAAAAGCAGTGCTTGGCACTGAAGCATTGGTGGTGTTTTCTCCTAAGCTTTGAAGTCAAGCTGATCCAGCAACTCTTTCCTGCAACAAACGGGGCCAATTTGCACAATTAAGACTCTGTGTCTTACTTAAGCCACTTTTGGCTATAGTGCATGTGTGCAACAATTCTGGATATTCACACCATGTCCCATGGGTTATGTCATCCAAACCCAGTGGTGGTGGGCTGTATGAAGGTTAAACAACTGTCACATAACACATGACTAGTTTTAGGATGTTATAAGAAATTTTTAGCTCTTCAAGACCTGCCTGCACTGGATTCAACTCACACAGTTCAACCCATCAGCCATGGCAGTGCCTCGGTATTCAAAACCTGCCTGGTACAGGCCAGCCTGCAACCCACCATGGCTGATTTAACACACAACAATTGTGTGAACCCGGTCACTGTTGCAATTAACTCCTGCATGTCAAAATGCACCACTTTGGCACTAAGGAGCCCATGGCATCTTCAGTCTGTGATCACCACTTTTATTTTTTAAATAATCCTTTTTTTAGGTGAGTCCTTGCCTGGGGCACCAGTTTAGCTGGTTTTCTTTTAAATGAAACATGTCATTAATTCATGGGCAGAGCAGTTCTGTGGTTGATGGGAGACATTAGATGCCCCGTCCCACCCCCAAGCTGTAGACATCCCTCTGATCTTAACACTGGACTGTTCTCCCCTCACCACTCCTTCATGGCCAGTCCAGATAGTACAGTAGCAGTTGCTCCACCAAGGTTGCAGTGACTTCAGAAGATGTTGGAGAGGTCAGAAAGGGGGTAAAACAGAGAAGAGAGGCTGAGATCTGAGGGCTCTGATGGTCTAACTGCCACCATCTCTGCCCACCATTAGGTATGTCAGTTAGACAGGCTCAGAAGCTTGTCCAGCTGAACTTTTTAAGTTTAAAAAGGAATAGGAGGCAAAATGACTCCTTTGTCATCCTCCTGCCCTTTCCGGCTCTTACTTGTAGGATATAGAATAGACACAGGACTTCCATCTTAGAATCCTCTGTCTGTCAACAAAGGACTGTTCCCTTAAGAAGTTACTCAGTTGAGTTGTTGGTGAAAGTAATTGTTTGAGTTCATTTTAACAGAACAGCTTTGCTGAGTGATCCTATGGCCCCACACAATATCTGTGGGGCATAAGATTGTTCATATGCCCAGTTCCAGGTCAGAAAATTGCTCTGAACTCAGACATCCCTCCTCTTCCCCCGTAGCTGGCTTGGGAAGCACTGCATTGGCCGCTTCTCCAATGTCGTAAGAACAATCTTGGAGAAGACGTGTAATAGGAGTTCCAGGGGTGGAGAGGGAAGAAAACTGGAGCTGCCAAGACACAATGCTTCCTGGTGGTGCCTCAGTCTCTTTCCCCTCCATTTCAAAATGTGGCAGTTTGACAGCCAAAACTTCTTTTGCAAAGCAGAAGAAGTGCAACGGTGAAGGTTGCTCTGCCTAGCCTACATAGGATGCCCATAACCCATGGATTTTGGAGGGCTACAGTCAGCCTCACTGATTATGCCCTTAGACCAGTGGTATTACTCTTGAGGTATCTCTTGTTGGACATATTGTATAAATTACCCAGTGCTGGTCTACGCAGAAGAATGGATCCATAAAAAAAGGTGCCCAAATATCCACCATCATACAGGAATTGTCACAATGATATTTTACCCCTTGCTAAGAAAAGAAAGGCTAAGAAAGCATTTCCAAAAGCACTTCTTAATGCAGGTGGGCATGCTGCAATGCAGCCCTGATTCCGGGCCCGTGTGGTATGGTGGTTTGAGTGTTCAGCTGTTGACCCAGGAGATCTGAGTATTAGAGCTCTCTTGGCCTGGAAGCTGCCTAGGTGACTTAAGCCAGTCATTCATTCTCAGCCAACCTTCCACACAGAGCGGTTGCTGTGAGGATAACATGGAGAGGAGGCCAGACTGGGTTCCTTGTAAGTGGAAAAAAGTGGGATCTAAATATAGTGTAACATAATGTAATCGTCTTAATAACCATGCTTACTTACAGAGTGAACCTGATTTGGGTCCAGTAGGACTTGAACGCTGGGCTGAAAGTAACAGGTGATTCCACAGGGACAAATGCCAAGTCCTCCACCTAGGAAAAAGCAGCCACATGCATTGATATGAGATGGGGGATAACAACTGAAAAAGAAAAAGACCTTGGAGTTATTATGGACAACAGGCTAAATATGAGCCAACAATGTGATGCAGCCACCAAAACAGCAAATATTATTTTGGGATGCATTAATAGAAGTATGACTGCAAAATCATGAGAAATAGTAGCTCCCCTATACTTCTCACTATACTCCTCAGACCTTATCTGGAAAACTGTGTCCAGTCTGGGCACCAACATTTAAGAAAGATGCAGGAAAATAGAAAGGGTCCAGAGGAGGACAACAAAAATGATCCAGGGTTTGGAAACACTGCCCTATGAGGAGAGACTGAGAGAACTGGGTGTTTTCAGCCTCGAGAAGAGAAGATCAAGGGGGACGTCATATCCCTCTTTAAGTACCTCAAAGGCTGACACAAAAAGTAAGGTCAAAATCTTCTCTCACTGATATCAGAGTGTAGGACATGGAATAATAAATTCAACTTGTGACAACCCGGATTCAAGCTAGATATCAGGACAAGCTTCCTCACTGTCAGAGCAATACCAGCTGCCTGGAGAGGTGGTGGGCTCTCCCACACTAGAGACACCCAAGGTGAAACTGGACAGCCCTCTGAGTGGGACAGCATGGGGCATATTTTTTCACTTAGCCCTGAATCTTCTGATTGGGAATCCTTCTGATAGCCCTGAATCCTTCTGATTGGTAGTTGTGTAAAACTGAACAGGCACCTGAGTGGGATGGTGTAACCTGGTGTCCATTAGGGGGTTGGACCTAATGGCCTTCATGGCCCCTTCCAGCTCCGCTAGTCTATCATTCTCTGACTTAGGATTCCATTGTCCTCTGCTTTGTGTTTGAGGAAAGTGTGAAATGAAAAATCGTGTGTGGTACAAGATGAGTCTTCTTGCAAAGCGTGTGTGCAGCCCTGCAGAACTTCTGTGTTTATATTATGTGAGCACAAATGTTGACTCAGTGGGTGAAATTCACAACTGGACAACCACAACTTTCATTGAAAATAACTGAGATAGCCACATGCTAGCCCTGAAGACTAGCAAACTTTAAAATATCTGGGGATGGCCTGGCTAACCCCATTTGCTAAGCAGGCTTCCCAGTGGTCAGGCCAATGGAGTTCACAGCTCTGCGCAAGCTCCTTGAACTTCCCTATCGTCAGCAAGTGAGCAAAAAAAACAAATACATGCACATTTCAGTATTTGTATAATTTTTCAGAATTTAGTTTTCTTTGGCCTGTAATTCAGGCCACCTTGGTGGCAAATACTGATTTACTTTTCTCATACAAAGGTCCAAAGAGGGCTGCAATTATGTTTTATGGGTGGAATAAAATGTCAGGGGTGTTATTTCCCCATCTATGGGTGGGAGGGCTGCGCATCAAAAGAGTTTGGTGCCGGGCTTGCCTACAACTTGGACACAATGAAGACAAGACCTGTTTTTCATGTGGCACTCTCATAGCAGTACTTCTGGCCCCGATCCAGTACCCCCACCTTCCATACCCACTCCCCCTACCCACCCACACACACGCACGCACGCACACACACACACAGAGCTGTTAGCTTTGGAACAAATTTGATTTCAGTGCAGTGCTTCACAGAAGAGTCTTGCAACAGAAGGTACGCGGGTAAAGAATTCTTATAGATAGACATGTAGAACAAGCTTATACAGAACCGCATTTTCAGTGTAGGAAAACTTTGTAAACAAGAGGAGACAACCTGTGGCCGAGGTGCACCAACTAGTGTGACAGACTGGTTGTGTGTGGGACTAGGATTCCGGAGAGCCGAGTTCTAGTCCCCATTCAGCCATGAAGCTCATTGGGTGACCTTGGATCAGAGTAACCTACCTCACAAGGTTATTGTGAGATTAAAATGGAAAGAGAAAGAAGGGCTGTATAAGCTGCTTTGGGTTCCATGCAGGAAGAAGACAGGCTATATAATAAATAAACCAATAATATACTTTTTAAAAAATATTGAAAATAAATCCTAAGGCTCAGAATGTGGTCATTGAACTTCTGATTACATTCTGGGTCTGGGTATTTATTTTTGGTGTTTGGAGTAGGAATCACAGCAGTTTCATGCAGGAGTCCATTTCTGCATATCATTTTCCCCTTCCCCTTTCCCTCTATTTCAGCTCCTAGGGACAATGTTGAGTTGCTGCTCTTTTCAAGTGGTTGCACTCTGAAATCCTTGTGGGTCTCCTGCAAATCCCCTCCCACCCCTGTGGTTTCCCAGGGATTCCTGATCTCCCTTCTGCCCACCGCTAATGTCAAATACGAGGCAGATCCCACTGCCAAGCTGGGGCCTTTGAGAGCCCCTGAGGCCACCATCCTGAACATGCTTGCTCAGAATTTCATTCCTTCAGTTCAGCAGGAGCCGCTGCCAACCATAGGTTCACGAATATGAAAAATGGCCAAGTCTGACATCTCCTAACTGAAATCACACTTGGACGCAAACTGCTCTTTTCATTTCATATCTGTAAAATCTACTTTTAAAAAGGTGAACAGAAACAACAAACAGTTAAGGCAAATGTTGATGTTCATATGTGGGCTCTTCTCTTCAGTACAAGGGTGGAAAAATGAGCAGTTAGAGGCATTTGCTAATGTACCACCCTTTCACCCATGTTACATCTATCGTCTGTCTGCTGAGTTGTAGCAACGATCTGAAACACTGCCACCTCGTGCTAAGTCACAAGGAACACTGGAATACTCAGAACATTTTCTTCATCAACACTTATATCGGACTCTCTGGATGGGGACTGGGAGTGATGGGATCTGTATTTGAAACCTTCTGGAAGACTCCAGTGTACCTACTCCCAAATTGGAGGATCTGTTCACTTGTTTTTAATTGATTAAAATGTTTTACTTGATGATTCTGTCATATTTTGGGTTGTCACTTACTTGGGAATAAGCCCATTAAATGCAATGAGACGTGTCTCTGGGCAGTTATTTAGGACTCTGCTATAAGTAAATTGCCACTGTAATGTGAATGAATAGTCATCGCAAAATCAATTCTGTCTATATGTGCTGGGTTATCAGGCACTTTTCACTTTATTGTCTGTCTATTGATGGAATCAGTTTTTGCACAACTGAATTCGAACACTCCCAAATCTATGATAACCCTCGCCCCACCCACCCAAAAAGGAGAAAACATGCATGTTCATACTTTAACATATGGGGAAAATGAAGATTTTTATTATTTTTACCTGTTTCTATTACCAAATTTGTGTAAAATTACAGAAAATAAAAATAATGATCTGTAAATCTGCACAATCTGTGCAGCTTGGGAAAAGCTGACCCACTGCTGAATCTGTGGGAGAGATTCCTAGAAGTCTGATCTCATTTGAATGGATTGAACTCATTTGCATCTGGCATCCCTGCACTGTAATCATATGCATATTGACTCAGAAGAGAATTCACTATATTTCATGGGGTTTTCTCCCAGGCAAGGGTATAAAAGTTTTCAATCTGCATGCTACAACCCTAATTTCTCTGCAAAAGTTAATATCGTTTAAAGAAATTAACATCTATTTAAGCAAGCACATATCGTCTTTTAAAACGCATACCCATTATTTATGTTAATGTCTGTCTGTCTGTCTGTCTGAATAAGCTACAGTTTGCCCTCTTTAACATGCTGTACTGCACCATACTGCTCAATTACTTATGTGCATTACCATTGACTACCTGAGTTAAATCTCTGCAACTCCTGGATTTTAGATGGGGACACAGAAAGTTGAATTTTTACTTAGTCATTCTTAGAGGAGTCCCACTGAAATTAATGGACCAGTTAGTCATGACTATTTTCCCATCAATTCCAGTGGGTCTCCTCTAAGCATGACAAAATGTGGATCAAGCCCATTGCTTGCCTTCTTTCCTACTTCCATAAAGACACAACATCAGGCGTTTGGGTATCTTTTGGTTTTTCTAATGATACTAACAAATCAACACAATGACCAAATGGGGATTGGAGTTACATCCTGAAATGCAGAGTTCTGTTCTTTATTCTCACCAGTTTGTAACATATTTGTTCAACCTATTGGTTTTGGCCACACTGACCTATGTGAAGAAGGTGGGTGCATCACATCCTTGGTTCAGTTGGCAAATACTTGTAAAACGAAACTGTTTCCAAGAGCTGCTTGCCAGCAGGTCTACCTCTGCAACCACATGGGATCCTGTCCCAGCAGAGAGGAGTAACTGCCACCTCCTTTGTGTGCTGTCACCTGGTGACATTCTGTTCATCATGGAAGAACCAGTAAGGACAGATGGTAATCCATGTTAGATTGATTTCTGGAAGTGCAAAGTGATTTTGTTGGATTTTCCATAACAGGCACCACCAGGAGACTTTTCCCCTCCTGAAGCTGGAAGGTGGCATGAACCACCCACCTTGCCATCATCGGGTCAATCTTCCCTAAAGCTCTTTTTCTCAGTGCAGCTTGACATGCTGCCTTGGTTGGTCTCTGTGCAGTTTCTGAGGTTAATTGCTCCACAGGAGCCATACCATGCCAGGTAAAAGGTACGGGTAGGCACTTTGCCCACTCAGGACTGACCCATAGAACTGGGCCCTTACTCAGAGACTGCCTCGCTTCTCAAAAATACTGTCTACCAGCATAACCTCTTTCTTGTCTTCACTGAATGCAAGCCAGCTGGAGTCCATCCAAGATCCTATCTCCATCAGACACTGAGTAAGTAAAATGATTTAGACAGAAACAACATGTAAAGTGGAGTTGGATGTCCTCCTCACCCTTTTCTTGCTGACAGTGACTTAATCCATCTGCCTAGATTCACAAATTCACTGTTCGCTCAGCAAGACAGCCTACATGCCTACAGAAAGCACGGTCGGCTTGCACCCACGTCCCTTGGAAGGACTACATTGTGAAAGATAATCTCCAGTGGATTTCATTTTATTAATATCAGAAACAAAACACAAAAACAAACCTGTCCCTGCCTTTCTGGCCTTGGATCTCCAAAGTCTCATTTTCTACAGACTTCTCCATGCTCCCAATCTGTCAACACAAAGGCCTATTTCTATACTTTCAGCCATGTTCAAAATATGGGGTGAAATCTAAAGGATTTCTGAAACTGAGCATGGTGGTTCATTGCTCTGAGTGGGCAGAAGAGTGCCAACCTGGGATGAGGCCCATGGTGTGTTTGGGAGAGAGTGAAATAGGAGAGGTCAATTGAAAGAAACAGAGAAGGATTACCCTCACTCCCTTGGAATTGTTTGCCAGGCAGAACAATCCTATGGTCCCTAGACAGAATATAGAGGGCTGTAGGACCATTCAGATTTCCAGCTCCAAAGTGGTAAAATGGTTAAGACCTCAAAGCTGAGGATCTGTGCTCAGCCAGCCCTTCAATCCCTGCAGAGCTGATATGGAAGAACCACGCTGGTTGCATGCCTGAGGTCACAAGAGGGACCCTAGAGAAGTTGTTAGGGGGTATTCTGGGATGGGGGGAGGAAAAGCAGAAACCCATCTTGCCAAGATATGCTGCATCATGGCACCACTTCAGCCTCCTTCCCTCCTTCTCCAAAGCACCACAGTTCGGTGGCCGAAATTGGCCATCTAGCTGATTTGCAGGGCATGGGGAAAAACAGAGGTGGCCTTTCCCTCTTTGTGCCCTGCAGAGCATGCCCATAACTCTCTGAGTTCAGGCAGCCTTGCTGGATCGCACCCTTAGTTTCTCTGCTTTGAACAATGTTGCCAGAACAGAAGAATGCTTCTCAGACTGAGTTCTTCCATGTGGCTGTGTGGATCTCCCACTGCTCTTCTTTGCAGGCATGAACTCGAAGGGAATTTGCCTGGGTTGCCCTTTTAGGTTCAGTGCTTTGCTGCTGTGAATAAACGTGGCTTGTTTTATTCTGCCATCTCTTCTTTAGTTTATTGTATCCACTCCATCTGCTTCCTGCAATGCTGGAACAATGAGAATCAAGGGCCAGTATATACAATCAGCAAAATTAGATGGGGAAAAACATTTCCTGAACGATGTCACAGGTGGTATGTTAAATGCCTGGATTTTCATATAATGCCACTAACCAACCCACCCAGCCCCAGACTTCAGTCCCAATGCTACCAATGCACAGAAAGCCCACCTATTACAGAGAATTGCTCAGCCTAGGCCACCCCACCCTTGCAATCTTACCTTTCTATGTACAGGGGAGGCTTTTCTGGGAGAATGTTCAAACAATGAATCCTATCAAAATATGCAGCCTGAAATTAGACCAGCCCCTTCTTGGGGTCCTTTCCCCTTTAGAGTGGCTTGCCATGGGACTTTGTTTATCATTGCCTCAAGTTGGCTGTTTTAAAATCCATGGTACATATATGGCTAGCTTTAGTTTCATTTCTTCTTCTTCAAGTAAGGCATGGTCACTTCCCCCAGAGCTCCCATAGCTTCATCCATGATGTCTTCCCTGTTGGTTAGGATCAGGTCAAGTAAAGTCATATCATTCATTCCTACTTCTACTCCCTACTGGGAGAAGTTATCAGCAACACATTAGGAATCTCTTAAAGGAGCCATGTTTGGAAGAGTTCGACTCCCGACAGATACCAGGGAAATTGAATCCCTGTACTGATGACATCATCCCTCCTTAAAATTCTGGCAGTTTGCTTTTCAAAAGTTTCATCTTTATCCTCGATTGAATGAACAATAATAGACTGCAGCTATGAGTACTATGTTCTTTTTATTCCTTATTGTTTATATTAATCCAGGTACACTTGATGGGATTAATGGCCTCATCTTCCTGTAATTCTTTGCTGAGATATCTATTGTTACATAAAGTGTGACACCACCTCCTTTTCTGTTACTTCTATTCTTTTTTGAACAGATTATATCCTGCAGTTTTTGGATTCCATTCGTGGGAGTTGTCCCATGCAATTTCAGTTGTTTGATTCAGGTTGTTTGTTTACCATACTTTGGGAATTGGTGTATAGACACCCAATGCCACATGAATTATTCCTTGGCTTCTTTCCTACATTTTTGGAAGACTAGCGTTTAGTCCAGTTAGAGTTTCTTTCACTGTTGCAGTATATAATCCTTTATCAGTTGATGTTGTACCCAGACGTACATCTGTCTCCCCTGTAGAATTCAGTTTAAAGCCCTCCTGATAAACTTCTTCAAGCTATGGCCAAGTACATACTTTCCTTTCCTTGTAAGGTGCAATCTTCCCTTGGCAACAGTCTGCCTTCCAGGAAACTTAGCTCAAGTTTCCAGAATCCAGATCTCTCATGGCTGCACCACAATTGTAGCCAGGAATTCATGTGGAGTGTTTTTTCCCTTGTCTTTTCTTCTTCTGTGAACTGGAAGGATTGAGGAGAAAACTATCTGGGTCCCATTGTTCTTAATTTTTTCCCCTAAGGTTTCAAAATCTGATGTAAGTTCCTCAAAGTTCCTGTTGGCGGTGTTGTTAGTTTCCACATGTATGAGAAGGAAGATATGTGTGTCAGTGGGTTGTGTATCAGGATGGTGTTGGACCATTGGTGGACTATTAGTTATATTATTGAATTTGGTTCAGGGAGACAGCACACCTTGCCCAAGGAACCCCACTGAGATGGCACTCCATTGTGGGGAAAGCTGGGGAGCTTGAATTTCTACATGTTATGCTAAAGGCACAGTCTCCATCCATAAACAGGCAGCCAGCTTCTCATTTGCCAGTAGGAAGTTAGACTGAAGTTACATAGGTAAATGATTCAGAAAGCAGTGCCCTGGGGATTGCCAAGTTCCAATCGCCATGGAAGACATGTGCTTTCTGGCTTTTCTGGAGTTGTACATCCATCTGTACAACTCTGGTCTGAGTTGTACAGATGGATGAGTCAGTGCAACTTGGGCTTGCCAAATTTCTCCAACTTCCCCCTCAGACTTCATTCCTACTTGAGTCCACATCAGATTGTGAGATTTGTTTTTCCCCTTTTCCATAAAAATCCATGTGCATTTCTCTGTGTATTTGCTCAAATGGATTATTCAATTTGAAATGCACTCATTCTGAAATGGATACATTCTTCTTCCATGATTAAAGCATATTTGTGCACAGGTTTGAAATGCACTGGTTTTGAAATGTACACATTTTAAAATGTACTTATACTGTCAAACACTTTTCTCTTTGTCTCAGTATCATATTGCAAGCTTGAAAATGTGCAGATTTTGATGGCAGATTGCACCAGAGTCCATGTTCTATTTAGAAGGTGCAAACTAGCTAATATTTTGACCAAAACCATATTTTTCATACATTCCTAGTTGGGAACTGTGTGCCAGTGCGCATATTAGTAAAACCTATTCCAAGATACATTGCTGCTTGTTATCCAGTTGTTACAATACCTACCATGGACTAATTCATTTAGAATGCTCATCACTGTGTGGTTTCTACATTTTGCCATATGTTTGGATTTTGCTGTTTCTTCCCCATCCCCTGATTTTTGTACCATGTTACTTGAAGAGTGCTGGAGAAATTGAAAGCTTGCACAGTTTTGTAGAATTTTGCCTGCCAAGGTATGCATTTTGGAAGCTATGTACAGTTAGTTGGAAAAAAGACCCACCAGATTAAGTCGGACTTTTATTCTGATTCTAAAAGGTATACATGCAGGTGGCTACATGCAATTTCCGGGTGTTCCCTCTTCCAAGCTCAGGCCAGCCCCAGACCTGCTTAGCTTCAACATGGCAGGTGCCTTCTGTGTCTCCAGACCATACTCTGGGCCATATGGATAATAACTCAGAAGGCTCACTGAACTTAATGGAGCTTTTCCCTGAGTAAAAAATGGGTTTCATCCCTCCCTCATTATCGTGCATCACATAAGTAGGTCACAATAGTAAAGGGCATATAGCCTGCCTAATTTCTTTTTCTGCTTTTAAATGATGGGCACCTTTTAAAATATTTGATCTTGGGAGAGGGGCCTTTTCTTTAAACCATTGCTAACACCAATTTATCCCTCAACACACACCCGTAAGTTGCACTTGCAGCCATTGACCATTAGAGGGCTCTCTCTCTCATGGTAACAGGATGCATTTTGCTTCTGGGAAAATGTGGAGAGAAATGCAAAAAGAGCTGTTACTGTTTTGAAGACTGAGGGCAGGAAAGCAGGTTTATCAGTCTCAGGCAAATGGCAAAGGGAAGTAAAGGCCAAGCAGCTCCTGCCACCATGGCTGACAGAGTGCTTAGAGCAGAAACAGGGGCAATAAGGAAGGAGGGATTCTGCAGAATATGAAGCAACTGGCTATATGCAGGCCAGCTGATTGCTGCATGGGCAGTGCAGATGTGGCTGGGAATAGAGAGACTTCAATTCTTGGATGGTCTTGGGGATACACTTGGAGGGGCACCCTTGTGCAGTCAGTCAGTTTCCTGGCATTCCTTCTCAGGAATGGTTATTCAAGACCATTTTTTAAAACTTTCATCCATGGCAGGGCCAACCCTAACATAAAGGAAAGCAATGCAGGGGCTGGAGGAGCTGCAGTGAGGTATGGGAAGACAGAGAGACGGCTTCTACAGAAGCTGTACTGCACCCCTAAGCACCTTGCTTCCCTCTGGTGTGGCACCCCTCCAGTCAGCTTTTGCACTGGAGAAAGATGGCCTTTTATCCTTCATTTCAAGCAGCAAAATATCTTGGGCCAGTCCTGAACTAGAGCTGGCCCAGGCTAGTTTGCTGCTTGGGGTGAAAGACAAGATGGAATTTCCTGCCCTGCTGGATGGGCAGCTGAGCCTTCCTGCAGCTCTGGAGATTGGTCTGTGTTTTCTGCTGCACCTGATGGCTCCAGACTCGTTTAGGGGTACAGTAGAGGCTACCATTGCACCCCACCCAGTAACTGCTGCTTGAGGCAGCATCAGCGCCTCGCATCTGGGCTGCAACTCACTTCTTTGTTGCTGATTATTTCCATTAATAATAGTTAATTCCCCACAGTTTTTTCCACTGAAACTGCCCACACCAAAATCCTGGAACTGATTGTAGGAAAGGAGGGCTGGGCTCAATTAGACAGGGTTAGACAACTTCCTGGTTACAGCCTTGAGAAGCTGTCATTTTCCATAATCGAACTATATGAAATGCTGCACTGGTTCCTTCACAGCCACCTTCCCTCATCTGCTGTATCTAGCAGGACTCCAATTCTCACTCCCAGTAGGAAGCAAGAGGGAAAAGAGAACCTGTGTAGGAACTGGGCAGAAGAACTTGTCCTGCCTCCTTTTAAGGAGAAATGCACTATTGCTGGGTTGCAATTTCTCACTCCGGCTTGCAGTTCTGCTCTAAGTAGGAAGTGGGCTGTGACAGAGATACCTGAAGCACGTAACTCACACGGGCACATCTGAGAAGAAACTCCTTGTGGACCATATGCTTGTCGCTGCCCACCTCAGCCTCTCATCTGCAGCATGAGCATAACTGCGCCCTGCCCCAGAGGGCAGCTGTGCAGCCAAGCGATAAGCATTTTAGTGCACAGCACGGACTCCATGCAACATACGGCACGGCGGGCAGGCACCACGATATGAAGTCCAGTCGTTTGCTGTTGCTCAATGAAGCACTGTCATCCGCTTTTGATACTTGCATATTTGGTGCGGCATTTTGGCACAGTTCCTGACAGCATGGAAATCAGCCATAGCATAGCATGGAAGGCATTCGTGGCAACCAGTAAGAAAAGAAAAGAGGATTTGGAAGAGGGCTGCTGTTTGTCCCAGCTGCCAGACCTGTTATCATACATTGCGCACTGATTAAACTCTGCTGTTGGCCTCTAGTCTGTACTGTGAACCTTTCACCTCATGCTCCAGGTGCAGTATAAATTTAACAGAGGCAACGTAACGGACGGTTTCCTCTAGGGGGTGCAGTTGAGCTGCCTTAGAAGCAGGCATCTTGCACAAAGGCGCGCAAGAAAGGGGGCCCCCTCGGCAGCATTCAGAACCACCCAGCAGATCCTTCCTGTTTGTTGCCAAAAATACACTACACTAAACTAAACTTAACTAAACTAAACTAAACTAAAAATTATGCAAGGAAAAGACAAGACAAGACTCTCCGCAGGAGATGTTAGTTTCTAGAAAGTTGCCACTTGCCACACTTGTGAAGGAAAATGAGAAGAGGAACAGCACATTTCAAAGGTGACCTACAAAGACTCAAGAGTACTTTTGAAGATACAAAAACAACTTGCGGGATGTCAGGCTGGCAGCACAAAAGGATGCTGAACTGAAGGCTGAGTCCCCGTTTAGCAGAGATGCATGTAGGGGCAAAAGAGGGGGAGACGGTAGGGAGGTAGCTCTCCAAGTGTTGCTGGCTCACTTCTCCCCTCCCTGCCGGAAGGGACGTTTGGTCCAGCTGACATTTGCTGGAACTGGAGGTTCTGGCCTCACACATTGAAAAAGGAGCGAAAATACAATGGCTATATCTGCTGTCTCCTGGGGTAATCATCACACCAGATGGGAAATCAACCTAGCCACACACTTTGGTTAGAGCAGGAACAGCTGCAGGAAGCTTGTTTCCCCCACCCCTGCCGGAGAGAACACATACAAGAACTTGGAAGTGGCGCCTGAGTTTTGCAGCTTTCTTCTTTCATCCCAGTCCCTTTTCTTCTTATGTCATAACTTTTCAATTGCATGCCTGAAGGCAAGACTGCTTTATTGCTAGGCTTGGTAAACTACTTTGGGTTTGGTTTGGGGTTAAGGAGCGGATAAATATGCTGTGAATAAAGTATACTATTCAACAAAGTCTCCTTGGTCACCAGCCAGGCAGTCTGGGGTTGATGGGTATTATAGTCAGACAACTTCTGGAGGGCTGCTGATTCCTCACCCCTGAAATATAGCAGGACAATTAATCCCTGCATGAGGTTTTGGAGATACCACAGCTGAACTCCTGTTTGGGTGCAGGCAGGCAAAGGCTCAGAAGAACAACAGTCGGCCTGAGAAGCTGGAGACTGGGTACTAAATCAGGCATATAGAGTCAGAGTTGGACCTAAAGTCAAGCGGCAAGGCAGAAATAGGGGCTAGAAGCAGATACCAGCTCAAAGGTAGGCAGGACAACAAAAGGCTGCTGAAACCTCAGAAGCAGCCTCAGAAGGATGAGCTACCTTCACTGCAAAGACCTTCTAGAGTCTGGTGTGTCCTGATCAACTTTGAGACTCAGCTGGCATTATTCAAGCTGGGAGACCAGCCGTGTGTTGTGAGGGTGCAACTGCAACTGCGGTCGGTGGGCGCTCTTTTCTCTAATGTCTTTTGGGGCCCAGGAATGTTGGTGGCTGTTGTAGCAGGTCAGGTTCAGGAGCCTGGCTGCCAGAGACTTGGGCTCATGGCTTCCTCCACACTCTGATACGTTTGCATGTTCCACTGCAGATATATCACCACAGAAAAAAGCCTCCACAGCACCTCCCACCCCATCAAATGTAGTCCTTCTCAAGGCGGTCAATTCACACATGATACTCCGAGTATAGAGAAATGAAAGTTTTTAGGTTGATAGGAGGGCTTGCAGGGGTGAAGGAGGAGCTTAAGATGGGTGGAGCCAAGGAGCGGCTTGGAAAAGTGACTGGGGTTGTAATTCCCGTGTTTTTCAGAAGCTGTTGCTTGCCTAATTTAAAACTGAATTTCTCTGTACTTCTTCGGAAGCAAGCATGAATCTGGGTCTGCAGATTTTTTTTCTCTTGAACACTGTTGCTAATGGCTCAGTGCATGCTAAGAAACTGGGGAAGACAAAAGAGAGTAGTGAGGCAGGGGAGCAGGCGGCGGAAAGAACTCTGTTGCGAGAGAGGCCATGGCTCAGCGTAAAACAAACACAATCTAGAGGCAAGTGTTATTGCAGCTTTACTGGTAACTCCAAGGCTGCATCCGTTGGAGAGGAGGGCTGGAAGTGAATACCATGGCTGGTCACAACAACTAATGGCACCGAATGCTCTTTCCTTTGTCTTTTATTTAGCAACTGGGCCCCGCCCAGGAAACCTTGGCTTCCACTCTCCAGTGTTTTGTCTCTAGAACTGCAAACCTGGTGAGTTCTTGGACAAACACAATCCGTTTGGGTGCCCCCTTCCTCCTCAACAAATACAATGGACCACATGACTTTTCTGTGAGAGAAGTCCCAATGCTGTCCCGAGAGAGCAGTGGGAACCAGAAGACCACGGTGGTCTATGACGAATCCTGAGACAGAGCCCAGTCTGCCTTGTACTGACCCCTGCCTGTGCAACTACCCAAGAAGATTAAGTGGCATTGTTGTGTAGCCAGACATCCAGGCTGTTGGTCAACAGGGAGCCACAGTGGGTGGTGTTATCCTGTGCTGGCAATAAGGGCCATGTGTCCAAGTCTCTCTTGATCATATAGAGGCAGCCTCTATCAAGTTGGTGTCCTCCAGATGTGCTGGACCTCAGCTCCCATCATTCTCAGCCACAGCCATTCTTGCTGATGGGAAGCAGCCAATGGCAATGTGGGGTGTGGATGGTGGGGGTTGTAGTGCAACACATCTAGACAGTACCAGCTTAGGGAAGGCTGGCTTAGAAGGGAAGTGCATGAACCCACTCTGGAGTCCACAAAACTGCATTTATTTCCTTTGAATGCTGGTAGCATATTATCAGATTATTATATTTTTCTAAGATAATTCTCTGAATGAACAAAGTCGGAGCAGGGCAGGCTGCTGCTGGGGAAAAAAATCCAGGATGTATGGATTTTTTTCACAGAGAAGAAGCACTGTGTAATGGTGGGAGGTGGTTCCTGGGTCAGGTTTTTTGGTGTGCAGATGCAGGTACCCTATTTTCATCTTCAAAATGTATGTAGCTGGGAAGTGTGGATTGTGGTCCTGGCTAATTCTATCCTGGCCAGTGCCAGCCTAAAGAAAGTCACTGCTTAAGATGAAGACCAAGATGGCATCCTTTCTTCTTCCAGGTACAAGAGCCAACTGGACTGGCAGTTGACTCTTTCTACAGCACTGGTAATAGGACAGTGTCCCCAGCCAAACCTGACGGCAGAAGGCTAGCTGGGGGGGTAGGGCAGGAGAAATGGCAAGCGGCAATCTCCTTCAGTAACTTGCTGCCGCCTCTTAGCATCTGCCACCTAGGGTGACTGCCTCACTTTGTCTAAGGCTAGAGCTAGCTGTGGTGCCTGTCAGTAAGGGGGCACCTTGGTTTTAGATGTCCTGCATTAAGCAGGGGTTGGGCTAAATGACCTTCAAGACCCCCTCCAACTCTGATTCTATGAAAGCCCCTGCTCACTTCAGGAAAGACCCAATGGCTCACTTCACAGGTGTGGGAAGGAGATGGTCTCTTACTCAATCTTTGGCATCTCTCATTAAAAGAATCAGAAGGTAAGATGACATGAAAGGCATCTGCTGGAGATCCCAGAGAGCAATGCAATATTACTGGCTTCAAAAGACAAATAGAGTTGCTTGGTGGAAAGGAGCTTTCTGTTTTCCTGTGCTTGCTCTCTTCAAGTTGTATTACATTTCAGACCTAAGGAAGGCCTGCACAAGAGATGGTCCACTAAGCCAAACTCAACCCTACCAGCCCTATTTGGATGATTGACAGCTTTCTCCACAAGGCTAAGGAGTACTAAAGTTGAGAGCCCTGTCCCCCAGTGGGTTGCCATTTGAAGCTTGTGGGGGCTTCTTTCTCCTTTGTGAGTCACACAAGTCATGCTGGCATGTGTGCAATTTAGTATGGTGATAAGACTTCCATTTCATGCCTCAGGAAGAGGAAGCTTCTGGTGTGATGTGTGTAGACAGAAACCAGCCATGGGTGGTATGAGGGTGGTGGAGAGAAGAGCTCATGAATAAGGAGGCTGATGGGAAAGGAAATAAGGTATGGCTCCAGAGCTCCTCTCCAGAAAGCCTGACTAGAGGCTGATAAGGAGCTTTACAAGCTGTAATGGAGACCTGTCTGTAGCTTCCTCACAGACTCATGACTCAGGGATAATAATGTTCGTGTTTTCAGTATGGCAGGGAAGTTAAAATACAGCTAGGACAAGGAGAGACAGAGATGGGAGGTGGGTAAAAAGAGGAATGAACGAACGAACGAACGAACGAACTCAGTCACTGAGAATGATGAGGAAAGGAAGCAGCATGAGCGAAAGCGTTTAATGAATCAGAAGAGAGAGAAAATGGATATGGGTGAATAGAAAGGAACACAGATTCTACTTTTTCTGCTCTTGAATTATGCTATTGCAGGCACAATGACCAAAAGATTGCTTGGCACAAATGTGTGTTTTCCAGTTTTTACCAGCACTGTAAGAACAGGATAGGTACACAGCCTACTGCTTTAGCTGAAAGCTGTAAGAACTTTCCTATAGTTTCCTTAACATGGCTTCTTCCCCTCTTCACCTTGCCTGTTCTTTAAAGAAACAACCCATTGAATGACTATTTACTGGGAGCTTTTCCCAGCCTGGTGGTCTCCAGCTTGGCCAGCTTCACAGGCCAAGCTGGCTGGGTATTATTGGAGCTGTAGGCCAACTCTTCTAAAGGACAGCAAGTTTGTGAAGGTTGCTATAAGCAGTCTTCAGTGCAGGGACCCCTTGCTGATGCATTAAGGAATTACAGAAAATAGGACTGCTTGACTAAAATAATCTTAAGTTTGGCTTTGACCAGAATTCATCCAATTTGTACTTCCTAGAACCAAAGAGGAACCCAATGCCACCTGCAGTTGAAATCTGCACATTTTTTGCTTGCAATGTGA
The DNA here is from genome assembly GCF_004798865.1 of Varanus komodoensis. Taxonomy (NCBI): domain Eukaryota; kingdom Metazoa; phylum Chordata; class Lepidosauria; order Squamata; family Varanidae; genus Varanus; species Varanus komodoensis. The sequence goes on from NW_025335856.1 coordinate 9,952,503, forward strand.
TTTGTCAAACAACAAAGGTGTTATGAAAAGGAAAATCCACACAGCTGATCTATAGCTCAGGAAAATTTCCTACATCTCAGGAAAATAGGCCCCAATTTTCATGCAAAAAGAAACAGCGTTCACTTACAGAGGCAAATCAGAAGAACCTTTGAAGTGGGATTTGGAGAACCCTGACAAGCTCAAGTTTTTCCGACCATCTCCTTGCTAACAGCAACCTTCCTCCTCCCAGAGCTCTTCAGATATTTTGGATCCCACATCCTATCACCACTTCTTTGCAAATTTTCCAGTGTGCTCTGTGCTTTGTATGTCTTGCAAAGCATGGCGGTCCTATCACCTATCATGCTATTTCAATTACTTATTAGCTGGCCAGTTTGAAAAAATGGCAAACTGTGTGCAGCACTCAAAAATTTTAGCACCTGCTACGATATTTTCCATTCTTAATGTGCCTTTCTCTGGAGGGCTGATTCCTTGAGAACGTCGCCAATCCAGCGACGATGCAGATGAAACCTTGCTGGAAGACCTCCGCCATTCTCCTGTTGTCTGTGCCCTCTAACCTCACCGCACTGACTCTGAACTTGGCAACAGCTTTCTGAGGCTGAGAACAAGAAGATCAATTCCTTCTGTTGCATGAGTGGGTGGCAAGAAGATTACTTTCGCTGTGCTCATCTCTTAGCTAGGCACACACACAAGTCTTGTTTCAATTACTGCGTCTTTCCCATGGGTCAGACTGATTTGATGCAGCCCTGCACCCCTCACTTCCCTCCTGCTGGATTTCATTGCATGCTTCCTCATGGTAATTCTTCAGGGGTGGTGGTGGGGTGGGGGCTGAATTTGGCAGCCACTGCGAATCTTTTTTCTTTTCTTTTTTTGCAAAGGGGCAATGGTGGAAAGCCGGTGGAAGGAAGGCATCCTTACCCAAGTGTTTTAGGGTGCGGTTTTAAAATTCATGGATTCCCATGTAGGGATGGACAATTTTGTCAATTTTGCCTTCTTTCAGCATCTTGCTCTTTTAATCTTAAGTTCAATTTATCTGAAGCTTTGAGAATTTCTCCAGTCTTTGGTTTGTTCTGAATTTTGAGAATGATTTTGTGAAAAGTTTGCATGAAAATTCATAAGCATTTCTAATGCACATTTCTTCTATAGAAATGTTTTTGGATGACTTTTTCCTTAATATGTACATTGTTTCACAAGCAATTTTCCTGATACAACACATTTTGGACCTTATTTCCCCTAATGCATGTATTTTATTGGAGAAAATAAAATACTTTTAATTTGAGAACTAATTGTAAAATTTGGAGAAATGCAAATTTTAAAGGATAACTGAGTTTTGGACTGCATTATGATTCAAAGGAGAAAATTATATAAATTTGCATTAAAATGTGAATGAATTTCTCCTCCATCCTTTTAATCCTGGCACATTTAATGCATCTTACTTCAACTGAGGGACACAGAACAGCTGTCTAAGAAAGATTGTGGTTTAAAAAGTTCCTGAAAAGCTGTTTGCCTTTCGATGGAAGATATTTGCCTCTTAGGGGCCAACTAGACATGATGTAAACAGCTGTACATATTTTAGCCACTTGCCTGCCCTATTTATGGATAAATGGGTCTCGTATAGGACTGAACAAAGGGGAAGTCTGGCCACATTTGGAAGGCTAGCCCTGAACGTGGAGATGAAACTTCCCTTCCTCTATCACACTTCCGGGGAAGGATGGCCAGTCTTCAAAGGCTGGAGGCAAAATTCACTGGCAACTCCTCCAGTTGTTTGCTGCTTCCAGCCACTGTCTTTATTTGCCCCGAATTACCCAGGAAAATGTTATCTCATGACATACCATAATTCCTGGATGTTCTGGGCAATTAAAAATACCAAAAGCAGTGAGGAGCTGGGAAAAATGCCAGCAAGATTTATACCACTACCCCAACCACAGAATTCATCTCCCCAGAAAGGCAGCAATAATCCTTCCGTTCCACTTTTGCAAATTTCACCAGAAAAGGAGGAAGGCACTTTTGTTGATTCCTGTGGTGTTCTGATTAAATAGCTCAAAACCTCCTCCTCCGTCTTGCTTTTCTTTGCTGTGCTCCATTGTTTAAAGTCATTTTCTTTCCAGCCCAGCTTAGCTGTTCGAATCGGTGGGGAGAAAAGTGTCTCAAGAAATGGAATCAAGGAAAGGAAGGTGAAGGAAGAAAGAACATTTATTTAATTCCTCCTCACCTCAGTGGCCCATTTCAAAGCTGAAAACCTGCCAAAGGTTCTGGGGGTTTTGCTTGGGACCACAGGGATGTCACTGTCAGCAGTCCTGAGATATTCCCCTCCTTGCTGCAAAATGACATATCCCATCCTTGGTTCAACATTCTTAGAGTTCATTGTGTTTGCATTGCTATTTTGCTACTGATGGCACATTCTGTTGCACAGAGTAAGCTTGAAGTCCCTGGACTTGAAGGGATCAGCAGGTTTGGGCTAAATGCAGTCCCCTAGATGACGAAAAGGAAGTGAGATAAGATCAGGCTTCATCACAGTTCCTGAACCTAAATGTCCTGAAAAAGTCCCAAGGGGAGAAGCTGGTGCTTCATCCAAGAAATCATTTTTAGCATTCACGCAGCAGACAATCTTTGATTGTGTTTGATGGTTTGAAGTCTTCCCAGTTGTACCGTCATGGCATCCTGTGACTTGGCGGGAAATGGCTACGGGGAGGTACTTGTTCCAAGAAGCCAAAGAGGTGTGACCGTAGAATCATCCATGAGAGAGCGAGCAAAGCAGTCCAAAACAAAAACCACCCACTGCCTTAGGCGCAGACTGGAGTGAAAGAAAGGCTATGCCAAAATGCAAGTCAAGGGCCTGATTGTTTCTTTGCAGATGCTGGCAGAAAGCATCCAAATTAAAATAATCTATGTGGCTCTCAAACACTGGTGCCTTGGAATTAAATGAGGGATGGTGCCAGATGTGCTGTGGCTGTTCTGGGAGCTGTACAGATGTGGCTCAGTCCAGCTGTGCTCAAACCAAACTTTAGGCCCCCTGGCTGAGAAATGACAGGAGTGCTGAAGAGGTGTCTCAGGGCTAGTTAACACATCAGTTCATGACCACAGCATCATGGTGATTTGTACGTGGTCTTCTGCTCGCGTGCACAGATGCAACCTGTATATGACCTCAAACACCATGCCTTTTGGTGAAGTCCCTTTCCACACTCTGCTCCAGGTCATCGGGTGTAACCAAGACATTACGGTCATCACGCCCAGGCCAACTATCAGGAAGCTGTCCCCGTTGCCAGAGGGGTGTGCTTGTACAATCTAATTCTTTGCAAACAATATTGATCGTACTCACTCTTTATATTTTTAACTGTACACCTGGGGGAAAATGCACTACACAAAGTGACCCCAAGTTGTATGAGTTCTAAGAAATCAACTGATGGTCAGGCATGGAGGAACTAACCCATACTTACTTTTGTAGCCTTTGCAATCACTCTGAAGTTTCATAGAGTTCTGTTAATTTATAACATCCAGCTTTTACAGCGATCTATTGAAATAGGTCAGTGTTGCCCCCTTTACACTGGTGAGACAAAAATCATGAATTGAACATGGTCAAGACTCAACTGCTCCCTAGCTAAAAATAACTGGCATTTGATTCTGTTAATGAGCAGTCACATCAAATGCAGAGCTTACAAAAGGACCCATTACAGTCATCTGAAACAGAGGCTCCTGTTTCCTACGCAGACTTCTGTCACGCTTTGCCCTTCCAAAATTCGGCACTTCAATAGACAAAGTGCCCAGGTGAAGTGAAGGTGCCTGAGCGTGCCTGCTTGCCGTCTGCACTCAAGATGATTCAACATCTCTCCCTTGAGCTATTTCCATCCCCATTGTCTTCTTTTTCTCAAAGGAAGCCCTATTTATCCCGCCCCCTCTCTCACACACATATACACACTTCAAACAGGGGACATTGTTTTTGCCTTTCTTTGATTTAATGTCCAAAAACAGTTATAGGAAACTGTTCAGCAGATGTTTTACAGTATGAAGTTCTGGAAGGGGGAATGTGTCTGGATTTTTGTTAGAAGTTCTATATTTAGCTAGAGGCTTCCTCTGATTGAAGGTTTATGCTGGCAAAAGAGTGACAAGGGAATTCAATGTTTTGATTGTAATATTTGTTTTCTGTTGTTTTATGCACACACACGCTCATACACACCCTCAGTTTGCTGATACATTATACATTTTGAATGCCCAAATTAATGATGCATATTCCTAGGGGAGAAATTGGAAATTACTGGGTTGTTAAATGATCTTGCCCAATTTCACAGATGCTGAGAAGGGGGAAGTTTAAACAATTCCCCACACCATTGTGTTCTGGTTGCTAGGCTCAGATCAGGGTTGCCCACTGACACACGGCATTGCTAAGGAAAGCCAACAGGAAGACATTAAAGAAGAGGAAAAAGAGCTTCCTTGACATTTTTCCAAGCTCACTGCAGGTATTAAAATGGCCTACTGAGTTTCTGAGCCCAAGAGATGATATGAGCTTTGATTGTTATGGCTGCTTGCAGAAGTGAGCATTTTAACTATGAATGGCATAACTTGTGCAGTTTTCATGGAAGAATTCTAAATGCCAACTTGGAGATGAGGCATTTCCTGATAGAGCTGAAGGGCACCATGGCTAGGAGAGGATTATTCACAGAGGTACTCATTGCATGACGTTCTTCTAGATGGCTTAATCAGCTCTTCCTGAAAGGTAGCCCACCCAATGGCTCAGACTTACAAAAAGTCCATTTTCAAACTATTATTCCCATACCCTGTGCTGGGAAATTTCCCTTTGGCGTCACAATGATTGCTTTGGTCAAAGTTGCGTATTGGCCAGCAACAGCATGCCAGCTTATTGGGCTGACATTATTTTGCCATCAAGTGCTACCAGGAAGGTAGAAGATTGTTCTCTTCTGCTCACATGAGAGGGGGAGGGCATCCCCTTTGCTTTTTGTAATCCCCTTCCCCAGCTATGACTTTTAGAAGGCAATAGAAGAGGTTTTAATGGGGGAAGTCAGTGCCCATAATTTGCGGCTTTTATTTTATTCTACAATTCCTTTGGTAATTATTTTCATTCATTCATTTGTAAAATGTATCTACTGCACCATCTTCTAAGATGGATATTTGAATGTAGTGTACAACAAAAGATAAACAGATAAAAGAATGAATCAACATGTTAAAAACAAAATTTAAGTAGTTAATAAAACCACAGTTAGTTAAGTCAGGAAGGCCTCCTGAAATAGAAGGGTGTTCCAGTGGCACCAGAAACAGCACAAGGCTGGCACCTGCCTGAACTCCAGGGACAGGTGTCCCAAAGGGATGGCTCCACTGCACTCTTCTCTCAGTGGACCCCAATCAGGCCATCGGTCTCTATGGAACCATCGGGGACACGTCATCTGATGCCCTCGATGACTAGGCAGGTTGCTAGGGGGCACCACACTTTCCCTTGTGTTCAAATACTGGTGTTTCCCAACACCCGTCTCAGAGAATTTACTTTCCCTTTCAACCACAGCAATGTTCAATGCAAAATATAGAAATAGCAGCAATTAATTAATTACACTTAACCTCCAGCACCAGTTCCTATACTCTTCTGTCTCAACTACTGCTCTTGACTGTGTTATTTTCCAGGCCACATGTGCACTCAGCCACTGATGACTGAAACATCGTGTGATTAGGTACATGTCTGGTTGGTTAGTCACAGAGCTACAACATCACAGGCAGAACTTTGAAGTTCCCATGTTGATGCTCCTTTCCAGTGGAGCTGATTCACATGATGTCCAATGTAGAGAAATAAAGTACAGTGAAACCAATCAATTGGCATTGAGTGGACAGGCTGTCCAAGCAGAATCTAGCTATCACGGCTACATGATTTATTGAAAACGCATAATGTTCTTTAAATGCTGGCTGTAATTCATCATTGCTAATGGACAGACTGGCTGGTCTTAAATGTGCCAAGAATTCTCTACTTTGGTTCTGAAACAGAAATCAAAGCATGTTCCCCTCTCTCCCCTGCATCATTTTCAGGCATTAATGGCTTGTTTTACTGTCTGAGGGCCAAGCTGCTGATGATGGAAAATTCCCAAGCCAAAGGACTTGTTTTATTCCAAACAGAAGAGTGTTCTCCTAAAGGGGACAACTTTTTAAATAGCCTGTTTTAAAATGATGTATTAAAATAAAGAAATGAAGGAAAACACCTTCAAAGTCTATCTGAGAGATGGCAACAAAATAAAGGAACTGACTCATAGATATCTGAATGTTCCCTCCATTTTGCATTCCCTGTCCTAAAGGTGAAGGCAACACAACTGTTTCTGGTCAGTTGCTTTGCACATCATCATCTTGTCCAAACAGGACCCTCCCTCACTGTCTGATTCCTTGCCAATCTGTGTGAAATTGGCAGGCATGATCTTGTTCCCCTTTATTTTGAGAATGTAACGCCTAAAAAATTTGAGGGGAGTGGGACATGAATGGCCTGTCTGGTGAAAAGGAAGAGGAGAGAAAAGATGGAAAGATGCATGATTATAAATAGCAACCTTTTTGGTTTTTGTTTTTACTGTTGGACTATTGGAAATGGTTAATTGTTCAGTTCCTGTTCTGCAGGTAGGAGGCACAACTTAAAGAACTATATCATGGGTTTTCAGTTAAAATACTAGCCTGATGATCCTTTAGGACAGCGTTCCTCAGACAAAGGTCCTCTTAGGGGAAAACACTGTAGTGGCTAGAGTGCTGGACCTAAATCAGGGAGACCCAAGTTTACATCCCCATTCCGCTTCCACATTTACAGTGTGATACCCTTGGGGATGGAATCTGGGGCAGTTATCCTGGATCCTGCCTGAGAATGCCCTTCCTAATAGTGCTAGGGAGTGAGCAGCAGATTAGGTGGGCAACAGCAAGCCAAGCTGAACTGCAGATGGCAACACTGTCCCATCAAGACTCCAGGTGCTCTCCATCTCCATCTTCTCCAGAGGCTGTGCATTTAAGATTGACTGAATGAAAGGGGATCTGGGGAAATGAGGAAGTCACACGCCTGGAGTTTCTACAATTGTTTTGCAAGACACTGAGACCTGGTTGTCCTACCATTTGAAGGCCATTTGGAAAAGGAAAGAAAAAAGGGCCATTTTCTGCCACTGCTGGATAAGTTTGCAATGAGGAGAAAAACAGAGAGGTCAGGGTATTGCAAGGTGTGAAGATAAAGTTGAGTGGCCACAGCAGTGTGGAGGAAATAGACTCAAAGCAGAGGGTGGCGGGAGAGTGGCTAGGACAGCCTGACGAGGGGCCGTAGACCAGCCAAGACAGTCTAAGGGCCCTGGAGAACTCTTGGCCCTGGCCCTGCTCATAGCTAGCAAGAAGCACCTTAGTCCTGTTGTACCAGTCCAGTTAATCTAACTCACAGGACTTTTAGGAGGAAAAAAAAGACTAGAACCATGCCTACCAGCTGAGCTTCTTGGAGCGAGGGTGCAAGAATGATTGGCTCTGAGACTGCAGGAACATCATATGATTAGCCAAAGTCCAGCATCATGCTCCTACAGCACATGAAAGCAGTAGCACATTCCCACTGATATTGAGAGGCAAACTGCCTCTGATAGTGGACATAATACAGAGCCACCAGGACTTGCAGCCATTGCTAGCCTGATCCTGGAGAAGATGCCAGTGACTCTTCCATGCAAATCCTTTGACTCCTCAACACTCTCACACCAGACATGTTGCTGCCTGAATTGCAGACCAGATGGTGCTGCTTCCTCTCCCTGCTATGCCCAAGTCAAAACTGGTTTGCTGCACCATTCAGACACCAGGTTCTCCCTCCAGTTTCTGCCCATTCATTACCGGCATGGCTGAGTGGAGATCTGGACCTGGATTTCTGTCATCTGAGCAGAGCGACCTAACTATTGCACTGTTGCCCTGAAGAGTGACTTTTAATTGAGAGATGCTTTCCAAACCCCAGAAAAGTGACTGAATCAAACTACTATGGGCATCTCTCTAGCCTTGTAAGAGACCTGGCACCTGTGACAAAGAGACACTTGGGGGTTTTCAATGTCACACATCCTCTCTCACACCATTTAGCACCCAGGGAGGCAATTTTCAATTGATCATTTGTGTGCACGTAGGTCAGAGCCTAAGTGACCTTTGCTGAATAATGCATGGCGTTCCGGTGCACAGACGAGGCTAAGTGGCCACGAGGAGAGAGCATCTCTGGGGATGCAGCAGGATCGGCACAGCTTGCTTTAGTGGGTGGAATCCTGATGGCTTTGCACATTCACAAATCATGACAGAAACAGCGCTCCATTTCCTTGCTTCACCCACACACTTCCATTTCCTACTTAAGGTTCTCATCTCCAGATTAATAATGCAAGCCATAATTAAGGCATCTCCATTACTCTCAGCTATTATGAGGCTCCAAGATGTCACTGGCTTTCTAGCTAAAGCATGGCTTTGTTTTTTGTTTTTGTTTTTTTTGAATGAGGCTACTGCTTTTGGGATGGCATCTCCAGGATGGCATGTGGAAAGTCCTCCCTGTTGCAAGTCATCCCTTCTCCTGATGCAAGAGTGGAGAACCTGAAATTGAGATTCTCCAGCTGGCCAGTTGTACCCCGGAGGACCAGACCACCATGCCCTTGCCACACCCCTTTCCCCCAATTATAGATCCTTTGATGGTTCCTGGCATCTATGCCATTTCCCCCAGTTATTACAGTTTTGAAAGCTTCTCCTAAGGCTTGGTTCCTGGCAGTGAGCTGAACTGTGCTGGCACGGCTGGCATTTTTGCCTCCCCCTCTTTCAGTTGGTCCCATCCCCTTTAGCTTATAGTCTCATCTACCACTGGAGCGAAGCCTCCAAGAGCTTCTCTGGATTGGAATTCAACTGCCACACCGAAATGGGACCTGTACCCTGCCCTCAAGAGGGTGAGCTGGTATTCATGAGTGTGGGTTCCCTCAGCGATGCAGAGTATGCTGAGAGTGACTAGCCCAAGGTCACTCTACAAGCTTGGTCTGATTGGGTGAGGAAATCCCATCTCCCCAACCCTAATCCGACACTGATTTCTATCCACAGTTATGCCCACTGCTGTGCTCAGCTGAGCCAACCTCTTGCCCCCGTCGAAGCCATCTATGGGGATTCTTCTCTGCAAACCCACAGGGTTGCAGGACTAGCTTTAATGAAGTGAAGTTACATGAGAGCAGATTTTGGTTAAATCGTAGGGGACAGCATAACAATAAGAACAGCCGTGATGCCAGATCCAGTTGTCTAGAGCAGTAATGGGCTCTCCTTCATGACAGATGATCAGACAATGACCGAGAAGCCATCTGCTAGGCATGCCATGCTCTGCATTTCCTTGGACTGACCCAGGAGCCTCCTCCAGCTGCATCACACCAGGATGGAAGTGCAGGTGCATTGGAGGAAAGAAGCCCCACATCAATGGGGCTTGAATATAGTGCTTGTAGTCATAGTTTGTCTGTAGTTACGTATACACTTGTGAGGCTAGCTGGACCATTGGTTCATCTAGCTCAGTGGAGGAGAACCCAAATTGGCATAGAGGCGAGATGATTTGACATTCTGAGGGCCAAAGCATGGTAGACAGTGGCCACAACCCCTCAGCATTTGACCTCCAGGAGTCATGTCAGGAGCATGGCTGCAGGACAGGGGTTTACTGAGCATGGATCTTCTTTCATGAGACAAAATGCAAGCACAGCAAAGCTGCTTTGAGAGCCCCACACCTTCCATTGGAGAAGTTGTGGGGTAACCAGAGGACTTTTCCTTCGGGGAGTGGGACTTGGAGGAATCCAGGAAGTCTTGGTGGGCCAGATGGGACACCTCCATGGGCTTGATTAGGTTCATGGTCTGGAGTTTGTTTCTTCCTAGTCTGGCCCAATAGTGCTTACTCAGAGTAGCAGCAACAGCTCAGGGTCTCAGGCCAGGAAGGTTTCCCACCACCAGCCTCACCTGGTACCTCATGCATGTGGAGCAGGAAGCTTTCTTGTTCCCTTTTGGCCTGAATGGCAAATAATCCAACCAGGCATATGGACAATAGTGCATCCTCCAGGCATAGAATTCTGACAGTTAGTGATAGAGAGGAATGAATTGCTCTCTCTTTGATCATTGTAGTGGCGCAGCAGGGCGGGGGTGGGATGGGGTGGGGAGAAAGGGATCTGTTGCTGCCATTTACTCCAGCTTCCCTTTTGGGGCTGCTGGCAAATGGAGATGCAGCAACACCTGCAATCCAGATGTAGGCCCAGCATCACAGAGGATGAACATCTGCGAAGAGTGCCACATCCCAGTAGCTTTGATTCAGAATGGGATAGCAAGAAGTCTCCACTTAAGTCCAGATAAGACCACAAGGAAATCTGTTTGACTGACTTTTTCCCCTGGTATTGAACTCTTTTTAATTCACTTCAGGCCCATCTACCTATGAAATGGATTGGATGTAATGGCAGCTCAACATGAACACTCTCTAACATGAAGAAACCCTTTTCTGGTGCTGAACTTTATGTCCCATCCCTGGCCACATTTGCCATGTGTGAACTGTGCATAAACTTTATAACTGTGATGCCTATCTATTGATCCCACATCCATTCGTTTGTTTATTGATATCCCACCCTTTTTCCTTCACGGAACCCAAGGCAGCTTGCATAATCCTCCTCCTCTCAATTTATCCTCGCAGCAACCGTGTAAGGTAAGTTAGGCCAAGAATCGGTGGTGGGTCTAAAGTGAGCTTTGCGGTTTGTTAGGGACTAGAACACAGAACTCCCAGATCCCAGTCCAACACACTTACCGCTCACTACACTGCCCCCATTATACACTCAGTCTGCCCTCGGAAGATATTTAATGTACTAGAGTATGGTTGATGGGTGACATCAAAAGTATTTCAAACAGAGAACACTTTCAAATGGGGTTGCCTTCAAATGGAGCACTGCCTGTGATAAGCCCTTTGAATGGAGGACTTTACCTGTTAAAAAAGGACATATGGCTTTCCTAAAGCTCAAAGCTCATCGGGACATTTGGATGGATGAGTCAGGTTTAACACTGGTATATGTATTTCAATTTACAGATTTATAATGATCTGTGTATTTAGGCTCTTGGCCAACTTTGAGTGGGTAGAAACCAGTGTGAAGCCCTTGCTGCTAACTGCAGTTTGGGCCCATACACTCATGAAGAGGTCAGTTTACATATCAAAAAACACCTCCAGGAGATCCAAGGCTGCTGTGCCTTGAGTGGATATCAATGCTATAGCATTGACTGCTGTCATGCTCAGTCTACTGGTTATGCACAAGGTGGTGGGAAAAGATTGCAATGTGGGGATGCCAAAATATTCAGGTTACCTACTGAGGCCACACCTTCCTCGCCTGCTCTGCTGAAGAATCATAGCCATGTCTCTGACGGCATCAAGGTCATGTAATTTGCTCCATGGAAACAGTCATCCTTCCCATTGTTCCTCTGTTTTCAGGAACTGAAAAAGTTCAGCTTAAGCTTGGTTTAAAGGGTGTTCAGAAATTATTCAGCATCTTTCCTGTTTTTTGTTTGGAAATGCCTTAATGTAACTGTTGTATTATTAGCTTTTAAGACACTTCGTGTACATGTTAAATGTACCTATCTTAAATGGACAGACACACAGACAAACAGATGTGCAAATTTTGCAGAGGAACCATGAAGAGCATCCCATCTAATGACCTCCGTGATGAGGCAGGTTGATGAGAAAGAATGCACTCTCTCAAGTATCCTAGTCCCAAGTTGTTTAGGGCTTCATAAATTAGTACCAAGACCTTAAACCTGTTCCAGAAGGAGACAGACAGCCAATGCAGAAAAGGAATTGCATGCAGGAAACAGGAAGCTCCGGGCAACAGCTGTGCTGCTTCCTTCTGCTGCTTCTCCAGCTTTTGGACCTCACATTGAATACACTGCAAGAATCCAAAGAGCTATCCCCGCCCAGGAGATGCCATAGATGATGAACCATCCAAAGCTGGCAAAAGGAACTCCAAGCTGCCATTGCCACTTGGACCTCCAGCAACAGTGATTGATTTATGAACTCCCTTAGGATAGGCCTGATATTTGAAAGGGAGTGCAGCCCCATCCAGAACAGGCAATGACTCTGTCCCCCAGGCTCAGGGATTACTCACCCTCTGAGTTGCAGGGCTTCTGTCTTACCAAGATTCAGCTTCAGTGTATTGGCCTCATGCAGCCCATCACTGAGTCTAGGCACTGGTCTATAACTTGCACCACATCATTCAGATGTCACAGGAAGACTGAGCTGCATGTCATCAACATACCGATGGCACTTTGCTCAAATCCTCAAATGATCAATTCTAGCATCTTCAATTAATGTTGAACAACTTTGGGGATAAGATTGGAACCCCATAGCTCAGTTGCTAAGGCGCTGAGGAATAGTGAATGTCCCTACAGGTAAGATCAGAACCATTGTGTTTTCAAAGTCCAGTCCATGGAGCTGAACCATGAGAATGCCATGGTCAATGGCATCAAAAGTCACTGAGAGATCAATTAGAATTTCCAGAGCTGCATTCCCCCATTCCTCTCCCAAGAAAGCTCATCCATCAGGCTGCCAAGAGTGATTTGGTCCCTAGTCAAAACCCAGACTGGAAAAGGTGTAGAGGGCCGCTATCCTCCAAGCCATCCTGCAATTGCTCTGCCATGACTATTTCTAGCACCTTCGGTCCAGAGAGAGTTTTTTCAGGAATGGTAAAGCTACTGCTTTTTCTGAGATGTTTGGATTCTGTAGACTCATGGCCCAGTTGTTTCATTTGTTTGTTTTTTACTTGGGAAGATATGCTAATACGCATTTAACACCAATGCATGCTTACACAAATGGAATGCAATTTTTATACATCTCTATTTCTCACAGGCTGCCAACCACACAGCAAGAAACCCATTCACTCCCAGGTTCATTTAACTTTGTGTCATGGATGCTCCCTTTACTTTTAATGGACAGATTTGTATGAGGAATGACAATCATGTTTTAGTTTATAATAATAATTAACCTCCCTTCCTACACATGCTAAATATGAAGGACTTACCGTAAGTAATGAATCTGCATTTTCTGTGCATTCATTATGCTTGACTCATTATTTCCAGTACAATCCTCATTGCATAAACAATGATCTCAGACACATTTATTCAGAAGCAAGCTCTATTAATTTAATTATGATTTACTCAAGAATATGTGAGTGTAGACAGGGTTGTAATAAACAGCAAACAACAACAAAAATCACACCAAATGTTATAGATAGACTTACAGGCCCTCCTTCCATAGGAGCAACAACTACAGAATACCTCAAAGACATTTTGATACCAGCTGGTGGCTGGGTTATTTTCCAGAAATAGAAATGAGATGTCTACATTATATATCAAATGTTGGATAAGTTCCATTCTTATGGTATTCAGACATGAAAGATCCATTGCATCAAAAGCCAGCCAGAATACAGAACTCTTTGAACAATTTCCTGAATGAAAATTGCCTCAAGGAATGGTGAAATATTTATGTCTACAGGCTTAGCTGGTAAGGTATATTCATCCCACCTGCTGTGGCATGTTTTTTCTGTATATGGGCCAAATGTGGAAGCCCTTAGAATTTTGGAAAAGAAGCAAAGAGTTTGGTTCAAAATTCTGTAATTGAACTGTTTACATGCTTAAAAAGCCTGCATCCAACGTTTTCATTTATCACATTTTATTCTGCCATTCTTCCAAGGCACTCATGCTAATGCTGAGCTAGATAAATTTTAGATCGTGCAGGGATTTGCAAAAGTTACACCTGGGTGGCTGTCAGCGAAGCATGGTTATGCTTGCATCAAGTCCAGTAGGCCCGATGATAGCAAACAGGGTACATCTCATGCTACAAATGACCAAGCAAGGGATGTTGAATAAAATGCTTTTACTACGTGGTTTGCACTGGGGATACTGTGTGCACTTCCTCTTGCCCATTCCCATCCCACAAACTATGTAGCATGGAAAAAGACGCAGGTACAGATGTGGCCACTGACTTAGGTGACTTTATAGGAGATTTAGATTGATTCATGTCAGGTATCTACCAATGACTATTAGCACAATGGCAGAATGGTGCTACCATGCTCAGCACCAATATACGCACCTCTGGAGATGCTTAGAACATGCAATGGGGAGACCTATCACTTTCATGGCCTGCTTCAGGACTTCCCAGAGGTCTCTGGTTGGCCTTCTGGGAGACAGGAAGCTGGACTAAACAGTCCTTTGGTCTGATCCATCTCAGCTTCTCACAGGATTTTTTTCCTGCCTCCTTAGACATACGGAGTGGTGCTCTGTCCATGCTTTGTCAATGGTGCTGTGGTTTGCCTCAGCCTTTGGCCCATCACTCTTCTGGTTTTGATGTAGTTTATGCCTCTCATTTGTCTTCTCATGGCAAATCATAAGCTCAAGGGGCAAATCTGATCCAATATCCTACTATTTGGAAAGCCACAGTCATGAGAAATGACAATTAGCTGCATTGTACAGAGTTCAGTTATCATCACAGGTCAGCTTTGTAGGCTGGTTCCTAGATGGCAGGAGCTGTCTGTGCATGGGGGGTGGGGGGGACTTCTGGTTCTTCTGATGGCTTGGCCTGCAACTGCCATGAGCCTTAGTTTGCACAGCCAATGGTGAGGGATGGTGGGAGCTGTAAGCCAAAACATCTGGATGGCCATAAGGCGCCCTCATATGACATATGGGGTGGTGGCAGCACTAAATGTCCTTCATGGGGTCATCCTCCAGCTTCTCTATTTATGCCCACATCAGCACTAAGGCAATTCTACGCATCCCCCTGCCCAAATGCACGGGGTGTTGGCATATTCTGCAAACTGCCTGACATTATTTTGAAAGGATGTGATTGCACGGATGGCTGCAGTCCCATTGAGACCTGCACACGTGTGTTTCCAGTTCACAGTGGACTGATTGCACAGTGGGTGAAAGGAACCAACATCCATCTGCCACTGCCACATGCATGAATTTGCCCTGCATATCTGGCACAGGTCTTGAGCCCATCAGATATTTAATACCGATTTTTAAAACAGCAGCCTAACAACTTGACACCAAACCTCTGCCATTCAGATGTATTTCCTTCTCAACCACTGCATGCACAAGAAGGTCTTCGATGTGAAGAGGCTTCATATTGCCCAGTGCCAGGTCTGAAGCGTCTGTAAGCACTTCAATGTTGCCTATTAGCACACTTGGGTTCTATGGCTCAGTGAAATCTGCACTGCTGTTCAAATGCAGACAGTAATAGGACTTAAAGGTCTTTTAAATAGAATGCTCCATTGTGTGGAACTTCAAAGGAATAAGTACTTTCTGTGCAATCAGCACCTCCCTTCTATTGGACCAGAACAGTAGCTGCTTGGGATCCAAGCATGTTAACCCTCAGTTGGAAAAGAGGGGAAATGAACTAAAATATCAGATCTCAAAGCATTTGTTAGCAATTGTGAATTGCTGAAACTAGGGATGAATGAAACAGTCTATTTCTGTTCCATGTCAGTTCTGCATTTATTCAATCATAAGTCCATTCTATTTAATTTCAGCACGAGTCTGCATTTTTAAAAGTCCATGGAAATGTGTAATTATATAGCATGGGATACTTCATTTTTGCAGCAATTTCCCCAAAGATATGTGTTTTTGTGTGAAAATTACCCAAACCATGCTTAAATCCATGCATTTTTATATCTGAATTTTGAACAAAGTATTGCATTGCGAAATCTGGAGAAGCATGCTACAGTCTTCCTGTCCATCTCTTATTCTGGGAAGTGAAATTGGGTCAGTTGGCTGAAAAATTCAGACTGAACAAAATTCTACTCCATCTCTATATGATGTGGTCCTCTGGAATAGCAAACGGAGTTCTACATCTCTTGGTTTCCTATGGAAACTTCAGTCTCTTTCATTATTAATGTTCCAGTTGCCCATCACTAGATCTTATGTTCAATCAACATTTCAGCAAAGGTTTAAATGGAAAAACCCCACCATAGAGGACAACGAAAGAGGGTCCTCATAGGAGAGTGGACGTTGTTGTTGTTATTTTAAACGTGGCTTCTGTTGGAATGAGAAATTTCATCTGGGTGAGCTCTTGGCTTGTATAATTGCATTTGGCAGTGGCATCTCTCCAAGTTCCCTTGCTGTGCTACTGCTGGTGAGCTGGCAGAGGGAGAGAGATAGCTTTTTCCGGCTGCCCTTTGACTGCTGCCCTGGCCACACCCAGCCTGCTGTTTGAAGAGGTGCCTCTGCTAGAATCATTATGGTATTTCCATCCTCTTTAGCTCCAGTGAAGAGGAATTCACCTGGTAGTTGGACAGAGTCCTTAGCCAAGCGTGGAAAGTAAACCTGCTGCAGACGCACACAGCATTCTCGCCTTCCTCCCAGGCAAGTCATCAGTAAATGCTTTTCTTTTTCTTCATGTCGCTATACTGTAGGTCATTTTCTCATATTTCTTTCTGGCCAAGCAGTCAGACAGGCAGGGGCTGGGGGGTGGAGGGGAGGATTGATAATCTGCACTGCTAACTTTTCCCCTGACTCTCTGATTGTGGATAACAGTTTGGTTGCAATTTGCAGAAAGGGAATAATTTGAACTTGTACTTGGTAGGTGCCATGAAGGTTCAAATGAAAGGGAAGAAGTACATTTGCAACTGGTCTCTCCATGTATGTGGCAGAATTGAATGGACTGACTTTCCAAGCTTTGAAAACGTTACTTGGTAGCGTGAATGTCTTTTAGACTGTTGATAGTCAAGCTATTAGTCTCCATTGTCACTGTTGTTGCTGCTTAATGAACTAGCTCCAGTTAACTAACCGTATGTATAGTGGGCTGTCTAACAGCATTGCCGTCTATAGAGATACTGCTTTAGATTTCAGTCCTGTACACGGTTGCCTGGGAGTAAGCCATCCATTGCAATCAGTAGGTTTGACTTCCCAGTAAACATACAGAGCATCACACCTCGAGACACATTCAGGCTTACAAGCAATTGACTGGGGCAGGTGACCCCTTTTCGTTCCCCCTTTTCCTCCCCCACCCCACAAACAATTCCCAACTGCTTGTTGAAATTGGCCAATAAGACAGGGCAACAGGGAGTGAAGCTTGGAGAAGAGCAAGTATATAAGAATGAATTACCTGCGGCAGAAATGGTACTGGGGTCAGCCAAGACTGTATAATTGTGTTGGCAGAGAACAGCCTAATAACTACATGTGACATACATCCTTTGCAGTCATAGGGAGAATGCTTACTTTTTAAATTTATTTTCATTAAAATGAGCATTGATCTATCTCCTATCTATATTTAATTTGTGAGGGTGGGATCGAGGCAGGGTAGGGGTAAAAATTCACTTCTCACATATGGCAGGCCCTATTCAGGTCAGAGTTGCTGATGCTTGGTTTTAATTTTAAAAAACAGCAACACATTATGTTACTTGCAATAGCACATATATGATATTCCTGGGAAGTATCTGGACCACTGTTGGAACATGTATTAATAGCTTTGATTTACCATATTATTCTTTAACATGATGCACTGCATGTGGCTAGTCCTCATATTTATGAAAGTTGCTTCTCAAAGCAATCTGAGAATAACATACATTTCAGATCTGGAAATCACACTGCTCTTTGTTATTAAAGTATATTTAAATAGAAAGCTGATAACAGCAGCTTTTTCCTTTAAGTATGGAAGGATTCAGGGAAACTTTATCAGATAATATATTTCCTCACACACATATCCCTAAGCTGACTTGCCTGATTTTGAAAGTTTTCCATTTCCAGTTAAATATGTTTATGGTTTCACATTGTAGTCCTAAAAATCCCTTAGAACTACCAGTCAGTGATTACTGGGGACCTGAGCTATCAACAAGAAAAGACATCTTTGCGTACTCCTAAGCAGCTATCTGAACACTGCCACTTTCATCTTATAGGTGTCTGCAGACAGATGGCTTGCGGATAATTAAACATAGGAAATAGTCAAACTGTTCACAGCCAAACCAGATCATCAGCTCATATATAAATGGACCCAGCCTGTCTTGTAGCTGTTGTGGAGGCCTGGTTCTTCTGGTTTGAATCGAGATACACAGGACTTCAAGCCCAAACATATTTAAAGAGTGATGATAATTAAAAAAAAATTCAACAGAAACAAATGCAAAAAAAAATAATAAAAAAAATCAAACCGGAAAACTAAGGCAAAGGGTGGAACCAAACTATAATGTTTTGGGTTATTGCAGAAAACAGGAACTCTCTGTCCAATTCCCCCTCTTTTCATTTTGATATTTTTATTTTGGCCTTCCTCCAAAGAACTCAAGAGAACTCTTCCCTTCTGTCACCATTTTAGCTTCAGGAGAATGCTACAAGGCAGGATTTGGCTAAAAAAGCCTGAGTCCTGGCTGAATGGGAATCTGAACTGATGCAAAATCTAACATTCCAGGTCGCAGAGATCCTTCCCTTCCCTTCCCTTCCCTTCCCTTCCCTTCCCTTCCCTTC
Organism: Varanus komodoensis; assembly: GCF_004798865.1. Lineage (NCBI taxonomy): Eukaryota > Metazoa > Chordata > Lepidosauria > Squamata > Varanidae > Varanus > Varanus komodoensis. The sequence continues at coordinate 9,970,941 of NW_025335856.1, forward strand.
CCTTAATATAGTTGTGTCAATGCATGGACTGATGTCATCACCATGTATGTTTGCCTTCTGCACAGCAGCCGACCATGTGAAGAGGGGGCAGGGAAGTGCACCAGGATGACATCATGTCACATGTGTCCATAGCAACAGGAGAGGATGGGGGATGTGAGGTGGGGCTACCCTTTTTTGGTGGCATCCACCCCTTGTTTGACATCATGTCTGTTGCCTTCCAGATTCCTTCCCCTTCTACATACCCAGGGCTAGACTCTTAAATCAGCGGAATTGATGGAGTCATTAACTCAGACTTGAATCAATTAATTGGGGAGGGTGTCTTCTAATTAATGAGGTAGCCGTACCTATTTTTATGAGTCGATATTTGGTCCCCGTGTGTTACTGTGAGAGGGTGCAAAAAGCAACATTTTAAAGCATGAACTTTTCTTGCTACGATGAGCAGTGATTTTTTTTTTTTAATGAAATGGGAAGTGATACTTTGGTATTTCAAGAATATACTAAAGATGGGGTAAGATGCAAATTCATTTAAATTAAGTGAATTGAATGAAACGCAAGTCATTAGCTAACAATAACAAGGACACCCACTTTAATTGCTCGAGAGCCTGCCATCTATTGCAGGTCTTCCTTCATTCAAATCTTCCTTTAATTATAAGTTGCTGCCACACTCGGGGATTTAGATGTGAAGCAGAACAGCGCTTTGTGGCTTTAATGCTCACCATAATAGGCAATCTGTTTGGTTAGTGGTAGGTGCCCTTGGTCTGACCTCCTCCCTTGTCAGTTTACCCACTGCCTCCTTCAGGCTGTTGATTGTGATGTTTTCCATATCTAATTATGCATTTATAGGCCTCTGCCTCTAATGTTATAGAAGGCTAATGGTGAGCAGGGAAAAACAGGATGTGGGATTTTATAAGCAGAAAAGGTTCTCCCACCCCCACCTCCACACACTGCAATTTAAAGAGAATTAGGGGGCCTTTTACTCTGCGCCATCCAGTGTGGCACATATTTGAAGTTCAAACTTAATTATGATGCCTATAAAATCCCCAAATTTGGTTTGATTGCAACAGTGGTTGAATGAAAGTTGCCCCCTACCATGTTATATGAACAATGCTAACTCAGGGGGTTGAAAAATCATCATATTCTAGCTGGTAGGTGCTGGAGTCATATAGTAAGAAACTGAGTGGAGAGCCCGGAAGAGCCTGGTTCAACTCTTGCCTGTGCTCAGGTTCACTTGGGCAGCCTTAGGGAAGCCACCGTTCTCAGCATTCTCATCTGCAGTATGGGGATAATATGTTAGATGGTGTTTCCTCACTAAGACATTTTAACAACAGATGAGAAGAAGGATATGCGTATCTGCTCAGCTTGTTCAAAGTCCTCAGGGGATTTATAGAATCACAGAATAGAAGAGCTGGAAGGGGCCCATCGAGTCCAACCCCCTGCTGGGGCAGGAGACTATGTTACACCATCCCACTCAAGCTGTCCAGGTTTTTTTTTTAATGTCTCCAGTGTGGGAGCGCCCACCACCTCTCTGGGCAGCTGGTTCATGGCATTCAGAGTGCCATGCCCTCATCTATATTTATTGATTGATTGTATTTATAGCCTGACCTTTCCTCCTGCAAAGAACCCACAGTGGCTTACATGGTCCATCTCATCTCCTTTTGATCATCCCAATAACATTGTGAAACATATTAGGCTTCAGGTCAGGGACTGGCCCCAAGGCGCCCAGTGAGCTTACTGGCTGAGGGAGACTAGAATCCAGATCTACCAAGGCCCAGCCTAACCTACTAGTCATTACGCTACATTAGCCCTCTTTTTCCTCATCTTAATTTTTTCAGGAACACTTTTCTGTAGAACATATGAAACGGTTCACCTACTTTGCCTATACTGGCATGCAGAACCTCTTTCAGTCCATGGGTCAAATTCTGCTCTGGAGAAGTCCTCAAAGCAACATTTCAGGATGGATAAAGGAGTGCGGCAAAACACCCCAAATGCATCTATGTTTTATCTTAATGCTCTTCCTCTAGTATCTAAGCCTTAGGAGAGACATTTCAAGCTTTTGGGATGGAAATATTTAAAGAAGGAAACCATCGAGCAATTGGTAGCCAGAGTGATGGCAGTGGGGACAGGGGAAGAGGGGCTTAGGTGCCTGGGGAACCCTGTGGCTTTGGCCCTAGCCTTGACGGTCCACATCCTAACTTCCTCTGTAGCTTTGAAGGGAGAGGGGTTCTGCAGAGGATTCCTGTACAAAACCAAAGCAGCCCAAGCTCCAATGGAGCCTTCCCTTGAAATGCCAGCTCAAGAGAGAGGATTATGCTAGGATATGGAAAGGCAGAGGGAGATAAATCCCCAGGCTGAGACCTAAAACTAGGATGCTCAAGCTTTGCCTATATACCTGACACTGCTGGGACGTATGTGTGAAAGAAGGAATCACATGGATGAGTCAATGATACGGATCTCTTGTACATAGCATTTTTATATTGCAACACTTCTTCAGGATGGAGAAAGTGGTCTTGGCACAAACCTACGCATGCTTAGACAGAAGAAAGCCTTGCAGCTCCCAGCATGTCCCAGCCAATGTGCCCTAAATAATTTAATTTAATCAAATTATTATAATTGCATTTAATCTCACATTGGTTGCATAAAAATAAATAACACCTCCCCCCGGCTGCTTCCTAATTCTGCACAGACCTTTTCCAGCATCTTGTGCCACAAGGAAGCTGTGGTGCAGTTAGACAATTTAGATGCTGGCCCTAATGGACTCATGTCCAGTCCCAGCCTCTGGAGATGAGAATGTCTATTATGTCACTTATTTCAAATGGTTTTCGAATGGTCATGCGCATTACTTTACTTATTCCAAAAAGTAGGGACTCTGCTCTGCTGTATCAGTGGGATCCTTGCACACATTCTGCCAAAGGGGTCCCTGGAGTTCAGCCCCAAAGTCCTACCTGATGATGCCCCTGCATGGAAGCAGCTCCCAGGCAGCTTGCATGGAAGAAAGGAGCCTTGGGGGCCTCTGGCTGCCTTCCCATCCACCTTCCTGGCTCCCAGGCCCCTCACTGTGTAACAACTTGTGGGACTGACAGAGATGGACAATATTAACAATGTGCTTAATGATGAAGGTTAAGGTAGCAGCTGAGCAATATATGGTTTCAATTTTAATTCTTCCAGGAACTCAGGTGGCCTTGGGCAAAGTGCTCTTTCTCAGACTTCTGATCCCATACATCAGGGCTGGGAAAGCTTTTTTGATCTGGGGTTTGGACTGAACCCTCCCCACCTCACTGGAGCTGGCAGACTGGATGGTGCCAAAGGGGCAAAGCCCACCCAGTCCCTGTGATGCCATCTGTCTCCAACCACTTCTCCTTTTCCCATGCGTTTTTTCTCCATGGAGAAAAAACCAGGCCAGTGGCTGCAGGAGCTGGTTCCTGCAACTCCCAGATGAGTTGGGGGGCTCCTTCCCAGGCATTCTGGGAAATCTCCAAATCATAGAGCTTTGCTATGACAGGGGGAGTCTTCTCCCTGGCCTCCCCCCACCCCCCAAGCCACCAGCAGAAGGGGAGAAAAGTTCTGAAGGGGAACAGCTGGACTGAGAACCTCTGCAGGTCAGGTTCCTCTTACTCCTGCCACTAGTAGATATGTGTGCAGGCGGAAGTAAATTCCGTTGTATGAAACTGGGATTATTGAATAGGTTTTAGAATTGCAACTTAACCTCCCATCTGCTTTGTGGAATTAACAATAATACTTACACAGGGCCATTGTGTGAATAACTGGAATAATGGAGTTGGGAGTTGATAAGTCTACGTATATGCTTGGTCTTCTATAAAGTTGCTAACAAAGACAGGAATGTCATTGTGGCTAGGGTTGGGTGGCTGCATTGGCCATTAAAAAGCATAGCTGAACTATATCAAATGCGCACGGCTGATTGGTAAGCTGCGTTTCTGGTAGCCATGGTCAGGGAGCTTCCATGCACAGCTATTTGCAATGAGCACCAAGCTCCCTACATTAATAGTGCAGAGAGAGTCAAATGTTTCCAAACTGCCAGCATTGGGTAGCTGTAGCTCTTCTAAACTGTGTTTGCCTTTGGTTTTGCCATGTTGTTGAACTCAAGGGTGCTCAATCCATATAGGTATAGGGGCCTGATTGGCTTGATGTTAGTCAATGGGGAGAATGTTCCCTCTCTCTAGCATTGAGTTTGATGAGTCATTAACATCAGTTAAACCACAACAGTTGTACCATGGATTATATATAACAGTGTAGTACAAGCTGCAATCATGGAAGACTGTCCACATGCATTTTTACAGAAAAGCACATTTCTAAACTTTTCTGATGTATGTGGGATACTAGAAAATGTGCATATTTATTAGGTGCACTTCTATCATGCTTTTCAAACCCAAAGGGCTTCAAGATGGTCGACAATTAAAATACCCCATTACAACACCAGTCATTGATATAAAAATATAAAACAGGGGTAGCTCTCAAAGCCATGTAAGCCAACAGGGAGGTAGGAAAATATCAGCTGATAAACACCCTGCCCAAATAAAAAGCTCACCTGGTGCTGAAAGGTTAACAACATTGGTGCCTGGGGAACATCCCTGGGAAGGAGATTCCAAAGAAAGGGTGTTGCCATGAAGAAAGCCCCCAAACCTATCCGTACTTACCTGGGAAAAAGTCCCATTGGACTGGGTGGGATTGGCTTCTTACTAAAGTTTTATAGAAAATAATTTGGAAACCAACAGGAGTAAGTGGACTGGTGGAGTGTCAGGGTGTCACTGTGAGCATGTGTTTGTGTGAAGATCATGTAAAATTTGTGTGCTCGTTTCCTTAAACCTAAAAGTTATCAAAACTTGCATCTGCCCAAGAAGAGCATCAGATATCAGCACCCTCCACCTCAGAATTTCTTGTGACTTGACATTCACCCCACCAACTGTTACCCAGACCATATCACATGTCACGTTATTAAGGGTTTATTAAGTCTTAAGTCTAAAGTTTAAATGACTCATGATGAGCATAACAGCATTCCTCCTAGGTGCTAATCTCATCCAGCATTCCATTCCCATAGTGACCGACAAGATGCAAAATACCATACCTTGTGGTAGCAATTTCCATAGAAATACAAGGCACTCTGTGAAAAAGTACTTCCTTTTTCATCTTCTGAATCTCACACCATCCAGCTTCAGAAGGACCGCTATACAAGACATGACAGGGGGTCTCTGGGCACATTCCGTGAACTTGGGTCAGGTGAGGGAGGGTGAATTTAGGCAATGAGTTCTTTCTCCCAGTCCTACATGCATTTTTTGCACCTCTGCAACATGCCTGCATTTGCGCACATGCTTATGTATTTGTTACAGTTATATCTCAACTTTCTACCAAGTAGCTCAAGGTGGCCTACATGACCTCTCCATTTCATCCTTTCAGCGTGAGATTGAGAGTCAGTGACTGGTGCAATGTCATGCAGTGAGTTTCATCTCCAAGTGAGAACAAGAACCCAGGTGTCTCAAGCAGCAGTCCAACTAAGCCTTCCATGTTGGTTCTCCATCTTACTGATGGAATGCCACTCTTCAGTTCAGCACCCCTGAACATGTGTGTAATAAGACAGTATGCTACAAACTTTTCCAAGCTGGTGGCCCCCAGATGTTTGGATTTCAACTTCCATCAGTCCTAGTCAGCATGGTCAATTGTCAGCGAATTGGAAGCCACCGGCTTGGGAAGACATGGTGCTGTATCATTGAGGTGTGGCTAAGAGAGATTCAGGGAGGTCACTACCATGTGCTGGATCCAAAACAAGTATTGGACCTCATTTTATTAATGAAACATGAGGTTTGGGGTGTTGTCATGTGCTGTCAAGTTATCTTTGATGGCCACATTATGAATGAAAGCCCTCCAAAATGTCCTATTCATGACATCTCTGCTTAGCCAGGACATCAGTATATCTCACATTGGAAGGTTTGGGTGCTTCAGTAAATAAAGGCTTCATTTAAATACCCAAGTCTTACACCATTTGTTGCTTTCATATCATTGTGTATTATTCCACCATTTTCTAGATTGCTTCCTTAATAACAGGCATCCCATCCAATGAATTAGTCAGATGGAGTCCTTGGCACTTAATTTAGATTTTTTTCCCCTAGAGAGAGGAATGAAACTGCCAGTTACTCCAGGGAGGCACTGGCTCCTTTTAGTTCTGTTGCCAGCTGTTTCATGTCCCAATCAGCCAGTTTGTTTAAAAATTAATAATAACAATAATAATAAACTGCAATAGGCATCACTTTTGAGTTCATTTCATGGAAACAGCTTTAAAGAATTTTTGTTTCCTGTCAAGCAAAGAGTCTTAAATAATGGTGGGACTGACAGTGAGGGAGGAACTGAAATGATGAGAAATCACCATCTTATTCCTATCTACAAAGAAAGCCCATTGCAATCTGAAAAGCATAAGTATCGAGTGACAGTGGCCAGGGTTGCTTCTTCCCAGCTGCCTTCTGCCTGAGTGGCTGGATCAAGGTTACCTTTGAACAAGCTAGCTCTAAACTGAATCACTGTAATCTGCTATGCAGTGGTCTCTTCTTGAAGGGAGTTCAGAACTTCAATTGAAGTACATATACAAACCTGGATGGTAGTGGGGACTAGACAGTCCAAACATGTACATCGTTTTTACACCATGTGCACTGGTTACTAGTGAGTTTTTAGGCCTGGCACAAACTGCAGGTGTAATCTTTAAATCCACAAATGCTTTAGGGCTGCCTTCACTTGTTATGGGCACTTCCATGCACTCAGGTCGACTTTGGAGGTTCTGCTCACATGTCCACTGGAAGCACAATCGGTAAGGTTGGCAAGCTTCAAAGGTCAAAATGAAACCCACATCAGAAAGAGAAGATGAAGGATATTAAAATATGAATCACTTTGATTTATAGAATTACAGATTTATAGAATTCTAGATCCTTTAAATGAAGGTCTTAAAGGATCACAAAATGTTCTTTAAGTGATCCTTTAAGACCTCTAGTGATTTTTGAGTGGTCTGCAGGAGGAAACAGGTCTTGACAATCCTTGTTTTAGATTTGTGCCTCCAGAAACATATCGCCAATACTCTGAATGGGGCTGCAGGGTAAGTTTCTCTGCATCTTCTATATCATGTCAGACTCTCAGAAATTCATTCAACACCCCCCCCCCCCTTCTGTTTCTGCAGGCAACTGAAAGACAATGAATTACTACATGGACACAACTATTGCATGTCCGGCTCCCTACACTCTGACCCGTCCTGCAGTGATGGTAAGAAAAGTTTCATCTAGTGCAATATGGTGTATGAATACAGGGATGGGGTTGGCAGGTAAAATATGTCAGCCAATAATCCTATGTCAGCTCATGTAAATTCCCATGTTTATCCTGATTTTCAAATGAAATAGCTCCAGAAGCATCTTAGAAGGAAGGATGAATAATATGATACCCCTTTGCTCCAGCTTGCAATCTAAAAGACAAGACACAAAATGAAATTAGTTTGGGTAGAATGAAGGGGTGAAAAAGGAAACTCATCAACTACTTCTTCGTTATTTCATCATTCTTCTAAGTGTTCTTTTTGGCAAAAGAGATGGAAGCTAGCTCCCTGCAGCTGTTGCTTCTCTGGCCAAGATGCTGGGCCAGGCTGGCTTGTTTGTTACCATGATACTCTTCCTGGGAGACAGAGTTGTAGCCTCTCATTTGGTCTGTGGCCAGTGGCAGAGTGTGTTGCCTTTCAGCTCTGCACTCCTGGGGGAATTCAGTGTGTTCTCCTTTTCCTGGTGTTCAAGCAAGAGAGGATTCTAGGTGTGGGTCTTGATTAATATTAAAGGCATGTGAGCCAAAAATGCCTTCTGACTCCCCACTACAAGTATAAGTTCCACAACCCCTTGTCTCAAAGCTAAAAATGTGAATGACAGTTGAGAAGTTATATTGAGTAATATGAGATCTCTCCAATGTTTGACCTGTAAGGGTTGTTTTGCTCTAGGAGTTGCCAGTCAAGTTTGGGGTGGGGGATAAATATTTGGGCTGGCTTCTTTGCTTTCGGGGCCAGCTGCCAGTAAAACTCTCTCAGCCTTCTTTTCAAAAAGTTGTTTAAACGTTTTTTTAATGTTTTAACTGCTTTTGGGCAAGGATCTGTCCCTGGCTATGGGAAATTCCAACCTTCTCCCCCTGGTCACTGGCCAGCCCTTCTGGATTTGCCAAATTCTTTGCAGTGCCACCCTCTTTGCTCACCACCGGATCTGCGGCCGACTCCTCCCATTGACCTTATCTCCCCAAAATGGAGGCATTAAAGAGTCAGCAAGCTCTATTTCACCCATATAAAATATCTTCAACAGCACTTAAAACAGGAACCTCACAATGCTTAAAAAAGCCACCTCTAATCTTCAAATACCCAGGACACAGAAAGAATGTATCAAATTGAAACCACCCCAATGGCCACCAAAGGCTAGCTTAAACCAGGACATCTTTTAAGAATAATAATGACACAATAGGAAATCACTTCATGTGTGGCCATCTACGGAGCAGAGGCAGCAAGGAAACAGCTTGGGATGGGTCAAGAGTGGGGGAGGCCAGTGTGCTGCATTCACATGGCCAGGTTGTACCACAGCTGAGTTCAGGGGAAGGAAGGAAACTCTCTTTCCTGTTATCCCAAAGTAATAGCAGGCTCAGCAAACCCTCTGCCAGTGCTACGTTCTGCATTTTCTCTGAGCTTTGCAGCTCTAAGGTTTCGCTTTGCCGAAGAAGCATCCTTATGCAACCTGGTCCTTCCTTCGACTGTAACTAGCTGGGGTGATGTTCTCAAATGCCAGAGCCTGCCCTGGCAGCCAGCAGAGAAGACAGCAGCTGCTGGCTTGGAGCTTCCGTCTGACATCAGTCCACGTATATATGGAGCTATATGACTCTGTGTTTGAAATCCTTTCTCTTGTGGATTAGCAGAGGCAACCTCCACTCCCAACATCGATTTGTTAAACTCAAAAGAGGAAGTTTGATTTGGCTTCTCATTTATTTGTGATGCTAAATGGATGGAGTCCTGGCCAGCATGCTCACTGTAGTGTCTGGCCATGACTTGCAAGAGTGAATCAGAGGTCAATTGACAAATACAGAACATCCCCACTTTCTGAAGTCAGACTTAAAGCACAGTGCTTTTCAGCAGAGCTATGTTCCAGTGAGAGCTACCAATTCTACCTGAGATGCCCACCATATGAACTGGAGGTGCTGTGATTCTGGAAGTACTGACCATCATTATTATTGTACTATTATTTATTGTGTTTCTATACCACCCATAGCCAAAGCTCTCTGGGCTGCTTACAGCAAAATGTAAAACAATAAAATACAACAAATAAAAACAATTAGCAAGAAGGCACTGAATGCTTAGCCCTTAAAGCTCTCTGGGTCATACGCCTGCGATGCTGAATTAGGGTTGCCACTTTCTTCTGAAGTCCCATCTCAGACACTACACAACAGGCAGGCACAACTTTTTTCTGAATTTGGCTAGTGAAGATGGATGAAAATGCTGTTCTGTTAATTGACTGATACGAATGTAACAAATGTGCAAAATTCTTCCTAGATCATATAGCGAAAACTTAGCATCAAACACCATCATTATGAATATTATAATACGGGAGAAAATGAGAATGGAAAAGTCACCAATCCCTGGTTCCACCATGTTCATATTATGTTTATGTATTGGGTGTCTGGACAAGCTGTCCAGAGATGTGTTGTGATTGGACGGGATAAAAAACACCTAAATAAATTCCCAAGCAAGGGGTGATCAGACAGCACTGGAATTCAGACACATGTGCCCCAACCTTCGCCTCTCTATTGTAATCTGTTATAAGATCGAACATAATGTCAGGAGTCATTGAGGAGGTACCAACATACGACATCCTTCGGCTAAACCCTGGCTCAACAAATTTCTGTGGAGCCAGCACTGCCACTCAGGACGTGGATGCTGGGCAGTTCTGAATAGTCACTAATATAACATCCCACACAATGTCACCTTGCACAGCCAGGTAAATCTATACTGCCCATCACTGTGGCAGAAAGACCAGCAAGCCTGAAAGGGAACTAAGGTGCTAGGGCCTCTTCTATCTTCCATCCAAAGAGTTATGGGCTTTTAAAGAACTGCTAAGCTGAAATCCCTCTTGGAACTTCACTTTGTTGATAGGATGTCGAACTAGGAGGACATTTGGAAAGTTTGAAGGTGATGGCTTCAATGCCAGTAATGTTTCCAGTGGCAATAATTGCTACATTGATTCCTGCCAGGAACCATTCCTTGTTAAGCTCCAGCCTGAGACAGGAAGCCCTGCCTTCACTCTTACAGCTTCATGATGGGGCTGCATGATGACATGGCAGCATCATCAAGTCAGTTCAGAGTGAGGGCAGTGCTGTTGTTCCAGGGTGTCTTGTACTGTGGGAAAATAGACCGTACCAGCTCCTGGATTGTTGAGACTCCTGGGAGCACAATGCATTGGCAAAATAGATGGCAGCAGTGGTCAGAAACATAAAGGGCTTTGTAACCCTCCTGATCCTAAAACTCAAGTTTTCAATTAAAGAAACTTGGCAACAAACTTTTGGTTTAGCCCCATATTTATTTTCTATTTGATATGTTAATTATACTAACACCCCACCTTTTTCCTGCGAGAAACTCAAGATGGCTTACACAATCTTCCTTATTTTTGTCCTCACAAGAATGTTATGAGGTAGGTTAGAATAAGAGTCTGTGACTGGCCCAATGTCATCCAGTGAGCTTTGTGGGCAAGTGAGGACTAGAACCCTGATCTCCTGAGTCCCAGTCCAACACTCCAGCACCATGCCACACTGGCTCATTAAGGTACACCTGCGGCTCACACAGCAGTATTGCCTCTCAACCTTCCTTTGCTTGACATGAGGTTCAGTTGTGGATTTGCCAGTTCTCTGTAGCCTGAAAGAACCAAGAGTTGATTAAGGTGGGTGTATGCAGTGCTGGCCCCAGATTTTTGTGAGTCCTTGGACAAGACACCCCATGGGCACCTCTCCCTCGGTGAGGCAACTTTCTCACTGCCACTGCCAGCTACTGTTATTGCCCCTTAAACTCTTCCTCATCCTCCCAGGCAGAGTGAGGAGCCAATAAGTGAGGAGTCCATGGCATCTACTGGTTCTCCTCACCACCTCCATGTTTGGGCCAGGGTGCTCTTGTCCCTGAGCTCCCTAACCCTAACCCTTGGCTGGTACCCAACTATGCCTACCCTTGATAGGCACACGAATGAGAAAATCCATCAACATGGTCCACGGAAGCATGAGACAGAACTGTAGCAGCTGTAGGCTTGGCAAATCTAAGGATCTGCCTAGTTCCCTGAGGACAGTCTTTAGCTGAGCTGGTGGTTGGGCTCCAAGGCTGTGCATTCACCAGTAATAATGGAAGCATATCAGGAGCAGTATTTCTGAGGACGCCTCTGCTCTGTGACCTCTGAGCTGTTCCAGGGCCAATCCCTGATCACAGCAACTTCAAGAGTTTTCTTGTTCTATCTTTAAAGCAGCCTCATTGTTTTAACAATCATAGTTCCTGGAGTTCTGTGCCTAAAATTGTTTTAGAGCCTTCCTGTCCCTTCGTATTTGCTCAACAGTGAAGCAAAATGAAAGGCGTCCGACGTTGGTGCTGCTATTGTTGTGGGAGGAAGTGGGTGTGGCTGTGAAAGTTGCATCAAGCCATCCTCCATTTTGAAAGCACAAAAACACCCCTGTGTGGCAGCTCTTGTGACACTTCGATTTGGTTTTATTTCTTTTAACCAACTTCCCCACCCCTAAAGAAAAAAAGCCTATTCTTAAAAGGCTAGCACTTTCTGGACGGTTCAAGCACAAGGCAGCCCAAATTATGAGGCTAGTAAATGATGCAGTTAGGTAATTTAGACTCTGGGCTTAACGGTTCTGTGAGGATCTTCCCCACTCAACTTTTTCTCTTTAGATGGGGAAGTGCCCCTTACTTCAAAATGTGACAAGCCAGACTCGCTCTTTGAAGGGCCCTGGATGTTCATCCCAAAGTCAATACCGCTGGAGCCCATGAGTAGTGGGGCACCATGAGATGGCTGAAGGCTAAGTGGGCACCTTGAGAAACTAAGCAACCATCTTGGATGCCTGTCAGTGGCTACTGATGGCCAGAGGCAATATGCCTACACCCCAGCTGCTGTGGAAGATAGGTGTTGCACTTGTGTTCTGTTTGTGGGGTTCCAGTGGCAGTGTCTGTACAGACTGCTGGCCTAGATGGGCCCTTGGTTTAGTCCAACACAGCTCTGGACCAATATGTTTAGAGTCTAAAATTACCTAACTGCATGCCAGGCCCCTGGAATCCATCCCTAATTAGACATCTCTGGACTCTTCTGAAGTAAGAGACAACATCATAAGAGGTCTATAAAGTTGTGCATGGTGTGGAGGAGGTGGATCTGAGCCACCTTTTCTAATACTAGAACCATGAAGCTGAATTCAAGGCCAGATGAAAGAAATAGCTTCTTCACGGAGCACATGGTTAAACTATGAGCTTCACTTCTACAAGATGTGCTATGGGCAACTGCTTTGTGTACCTTTAGAAGGCGATTGGACAAATTCTTGAAGAAAAAGACTATCAATGATGGCTCTATACATCCTGTAGAAGATACAGTATGTCTACCAGTTGCTGGGAACCCCGGTGGGGAAGGTGCTATTGCATTCAGTCCTGCTTGTGGATTTCTGGGGAGCAGCTGGTTGGCCACTGTGTGAATAGACTACTGGACTGGATGGATCCTGGTCTGTACCAGGATGGCCATTCATAGGTTTTCGTGATGCAACCAACGCTGCATGCTCATTGGAACACGGGAAGCTTTTGAGGCACTGCTCTCTCTTCTGTCCCACTCTGCCAGTTTAAGGGCTATGATATTGCCAGGAATAGAATCAAGGAACACAACAATTGCCTGATATAGGCCATGCAGCTGCCGGCAGAACCAAGGCAGCCTCCGAGGCACAGTTATTGTCCAGCATGGTCCCTCAAGCAGGGCTGGGTGAAGGGGTGATTCGGAGACCTCTTGGCTGTTCTGCTATGGTAAGGGTGAAGGCTGCCTCTGGGTCTGGAGCTGGATATGTATTTATCCCAGTGGAGCATGCAAGAGACCTTTGCCATTTAGAGTGTTCCTGTAAGCCACTGTGAAGGAAAATACATAAATATAATGGGTATTTATAGATAATGAATAAAAATGCAATGCATAAAAATAGATAAGCCACACTGCCATGCATTTCTGTCATTTAGTCCCTGCTAGCCTCAGTGCTGAGCCAGCCCCTGGGGGACCCACACGCCGGCACAAGTCTGAAAGGTGCTGCCTCGTGCTGCACTGGGACTGGATGCTCTGAACTGTGGCTCCAAGCTTCTGTCAAACAAGCAACCTGAGGAAAGGGCCCAGTTTGCCTGTTCAGTGGTTGGCATGACAGTCACTTGGTCTTACCTGCCCTAGGCTTAGTTTGTTATGCTTGGCAAATTAAGGAAGGCTTCTCTCCCCACTGGATTCCTTTCTCCTAACTTGGTGTTTCTCTTTCCAACAGAGGCAGGGAGATGTCAATCCCTGTGAAGATCCTTGGATGACCTGTGGGTTCCAGTCTACCTACTACCAGCAGAGGGCAATCTATCCACTCTGGGATGAGACAGCCATTCAGGAAGTGCCCACTGGACTAGAATATCATAATGCAGGTAGACAATTCTATCCCCCACCTTTTAGATGCATATTTTTATACCTACAGAAACTGCTTTCTGTTTCCTTTTCTCAGAAGCTGGCGAATACTCCCTCTACTAGTACAGCACAGTGGTTAAGAGATCAAAGTCCTACTTTGATTCTTGCCTCTGCTAAAAATTTACCAGGTGTTCTTAGACGAGCCATGCTGTCCCAGTCTCAGTCTCCACTTTAATTGCCTGTGATATGGGGACAATGATGCTAACCATCCTTAAAGGGGTATGTGTGTCCAAAGACTGCAAAAATATATTGTATTGGAAGTTCTTCGTGCTATTAAATAATTGAATAAGCTATAGGAATCATTATTTATTGATCTTCATCTTGGAAATCATGGCTGTAAGAGGATGACTTATTATATTTTAATGATTTATAGCCCACCTCCCCACCACCACTCAAAGGAAAAGAATGTAAGTACAGTATGGAGTTTAAAAAAGAGAAGAAATTACAAAACACAGTAGCACTGAAACCAAATGAGATGGCATATAGTCAGCAGGAATTATGAACTTGAGAAAAGTACCTCTGTTTCCTTTTTGATAGTGGAACAGAGAGAAATGCAAGGGAAAGTTTGGGCATGGGCATAGTTCATATAATTGTGAATTATTTATCTAAATGTGGGCTCCAACAGCACTGAAGCACAGAGCCACCAACAGAAACAGATTGGTTGGCAGCAGCAAAAGAACATGCGATATTTCTTCACATGGCACAGCATTCACTTCTGGAACTCACTACCATAGATTAAGGGCATGATTCCAACCATGTTCAGACAGAAAATGCCTTACAGCTCCCAGCTTTGCATCCCTAGTGTATATAATCTGATTAAACACATTTCTGGGTAGTAGGTAGGTCAATGACGGTGGCTTGGTGGAGTGAACCCCCTCCCTGCTCTGGGGCAGAATATTTCTGAATACCAGGTGCTGTGGGGGAAAGCCAGGGAATTGGCAGGGGGCATTCTGTCTTCATGCGCTACTTCTGGGTGTTGCAGGTACCTGCAGCTGGCCAGTGCTGAAAGCATTTTGGCCCAGACCAATTGTAGACAACCTGGTTCCCTGCTCTCCTCCTAGAATCCTTCCCTGCTCAAGCCACACTGGTTGCAGCTTCTAAAAGCTGCATTTCCAAGCAGCTGGATGGCATCAGAATTACTACCCCTGGAACAGATGGACCCAAACTCTAAGCCACAGTGCTCTTCTTATGTCATTTGCTCTTAGCATAAAATGTTGTAATAACACTTGTTTTACATTCTGGTATGTGCAGTAACCATTGTTTACAGTCAAGCGCTTCCTCTGTTCATTGCCATGTTATCATCATTTCCTCCACACCCTGCACACAGACAGAGATGCACATGCACAGACAGACATGCAAACACACTCGCACACACCCTCACAGACAGAGACGCTGTCACTTATTCTGCTGGCAAACTTTTACCTGCTACAACTTTTGTGTTTTGAATGCAAAGACTCAAAAAGATGTGTGATTACGTTTATATAAGATGCCTTTGAGGGCAACCATTTCCTTTCTCATATAAAATCAACCCGGCAACAATAAGAACCATAAGCAGCAGGTTCTAGCCACCCCCCCTCCTATTTCTACAACAAAGGGGGGTGTCATTTTAGCTTTTCCCATGTGAAAGAAAATGCCTGAGGGACACTTTGTGGGTTCAGCACTTAGCATAGCTCATCTAGACAAACATTCGCCTAAGATGCTAGTTGTCATGTGTAGGGAGGATTCAGAATTGACTCTCTTCAATGGGCTCCTAGGAACTGAACAGACCACATCCATCCAAGCCATATATTGCACGGATGTTGCCACAAGGGGATTACCAAAATCTTCTCATGAAGAAGAAAGAGGTTTTGCAAATTGGCTGTGAAGTTAGCAACTCAAGAGATGAGTTTTTTAAAAGCTGGCTTGGGAAGCAGACTATTTTGAAAAGTTATTTCATCAACAGAAGAAGCAACAAAAGTCCTCACAGCTGGAATAAGAATCTATTCATTTCTTAGAGCCCCTTCACTTAATTTGGAATAATTTGATAGAACAATGTAGCACTGGTGGGGACATACATTGAACTGCTGCTCAGACTTGGAAGAAATCATGCAATAAAGACACAAAGGCTTCTGAACATTTGCTGAATGTCTCTGGGTATCCCAAGAAATAACCGTGGCTGATCCCATGTGTTAGAGAATATGGCTTCAGGGCAGAGTTAGAGATTTAATATTGTTATTGCAGTTAATAGAACAGTTTGATATTATTAATATAATTCAACATTTATTTATTTTCTATCCCACCTTTCCACCAAAGGCAGTGCTCAAAGAAGCTAACAGTAACAAAACACAGGTTAAAAGTAGGATTTTAATTAAAAGATAATGTAAAACAGATTCATTAAAGCACAATTAAAAGCACAACAGTTAAATAACTATTTTATTTATTTATTTCCATTTCTATGACCCCATAACCTGGGGGCAGCTTACCATGCTAAAACAAAATAAAAACATATGTACAATACAATAAAACAATTGATGATCTAATAAAATAGATAAAACGATAAAATAATAAATAACATCACATAATAGAATATATGCACACGGACCAATGAATCGCTCCTAATTAACTCTGCAACCAAATGCCATCATTCAGTTTATCAGTTGCTGTGATAGCATTGTGCAAGCAAAGTTGTTTACAAAAAGGTGAGAAATACCATCAAATATTAAATTGAAAACCATACAAAACACAAAAATGAGAGCACAAAAACTGGGATGCAAGCAGCAATTTAAAAATAGCAGGCTACAACAAAGCCATTAAGCTGAAGGTTTAGAACTACGCAATGCATCATAAAAGATTGCTAAACTTTTTAAAAAGTCACCAGCATCCCTCTGAAGAGACCAGTGAATCTGCATGACAGATCTCAGAGTCAGCACTATAAAGGCCCTGTCTCTTTTACCCCCATTGAAGAGATTAGCACTGCAGAAGTTGAACATAAAATCCAAGCAAATTCCCATGCCCTCTTATATGTTAAAAAGTTTTACATACATCATCCTGATAGTTTTCATTACAACTCTGCAAAGTAGACCATAGCATTATATTGTCATATCATATTTAAGTTTAATAGGGGAGGGAGCTGAGGTTGAAAGAACAACCTGTGTAGGACACTGAGTGTGCTTAATAAAATTTAAATTGTGTTCCTTGCTCATTCTGATAATCACTGCACACACCAGCAGCTGTTCACAGAGGCATGATGAAATCCATGAAAATGATGCGCTAAGCAATG
Organism: Varanus komodoensis; assembly: GCF_004798865.1. Classification (NCBI taxonomy): domain Eukaryota; kingdom Metazoa; phylum Chordata; class Lepidosauria; order Squamata; family Varanidae; genus Varanus; species Varanus komodoensis. The sequence goes on from NW_025335856.1 coordinate 9,987,912, forward strand.
AAATTGATCTTCTCGGTAATGAATTATTTTTTTTTTATTTATTTTTAAAAAAATTATATGCCATCCTGTCGCAAAAAGCCTCAGGACAGCTTACAGCATAAAATACAACATAAATAAATTCCTGACCCACACTGGCTGCAGTTAAAAACATAGAAAAGACAACTTTAAAACTTATTAAACTATTGCTGGAATAAAAAGGTCTTAACCTGGCGCTGAAAAACAAATAACAATGGCACCAGGCGGACCTCTCTGGGGAGCGCATTCCATAGATGGGGCACCACCGCAGAGGAAGCCCTCCTCCGGGTACTTTGCCTCCTAATATCTTTCACGGAGGGTTCCGGGAGGAGAGCCTCTGCTGTCGATCTCAAGGGGCAGGAGGGCAAATATGGAAGAAGGTGTTCCTTCAGGTATCCAGGTCCCAAGCCATGGAAATTGATGCCCTCTGCAATGAAATTGATGCCCTCTGCAATGAAATCGACAGTTCCAGCAATGAAACTGATTCTCCCAAGTGACCTGAAAGGCTTATTTTTTCCTCATTCATTGTCCTCTCTCTTTTGCTATTAGAATCTGATTTAGTATCATCTTGTCACTTTGTTCGACTTAATGCTTCTATTTGTGCCTCTATTTTAATTTCTATTTTAAGCCAGAGAGGGGGAAATACGCATTTGTATCTTTCTCTAGGTACACAGTTTCATTTCTCCTTTGGCTGCACATGTGTGTGGAATTAATGGGGCGCCTCCTAATCGGCTTTTTCAAAAGCCAGCATTTCAATTTCAAAATAGTAATAGATGTTGTTTTAAAACACCCTTCTAATTTATTATTAGTAATAGTATTAATAATAATATTTCCCAAGTTATGGCACTGTTTGACTTTCCAGAGGAATGCTGGTCTTTGATGCCCCAAGCAAGATTATTTACACGTCAGATAAGATTATAAAGTTCTACAGTTGTAGGCTGGTGTGGTTTTTAGACCTTCATTAGGCCATAAAATCCAGGCTTTGAGCCTTCTTGAAAAAAAGATGTTTAGATGCAAGAATTTGGACTGGAATGTTATCACTTTCCTAGAGTTCCAAAGATACTTCTAAAGATGTATATGTTCTGTAGTTGTTGCTGCTACCATATTTAGTTCAAACAGCAGAATGGAGCAGTGGATGATCCGAGGTTGCAAAACTCTGGGAGGCTTATTTTGGAAGCCTGGAGAACTGCTGCTTCCACACCTGATAGAGGCATGACATTTCATCACCATTGCTTTGATCTGTGCGGGAAAAGCCAAATTAGGAACAGCTGAGGTACAGGGGACAGCTAGGAGAACAAGCACGTCCACTGTGGGGCTAGATCGAATCATGGCTCTTTGCTGCCCTCTCAGCCTTGTTCCCCCCGAGTGCTTTGGTCTGTTGTCAGCGTTCCTATCCATTGACATCCTGGCTGGGACTGATGGCAGTGAAAGTCCAAAACACCTGGAGGATCCGAGCGTGGAGAAGTTTGCTCTGCATCAAGGCATGTTGATTTCTGAATAAATTATGGAAATCAAGCACAATTGCCCATTTTCTTCATTTGCATAGTCTGTTCTGTTGGGGAAGGAGCAGTGGTCTAACTCATCTCTTGGAGATGCAAGTCCCTTTCAGACCCTCCTGACTTCCAAAAATTCACCAAGCATGCCCGTATTCTATTTCCTAAATGGTAAGATCTAGAAATGTCCAAGAAAGAAAGTCTGAGATAGAGGTCGATTCTCATGTCAGAACCAAAGTGACTGACCATATCTGCCAAAATGATGGTTGGCGTGTCACGCCACTCACCTTCTTCAAGTGTCCCACTCACTGATCTGCTAATTCACCATCTTTTGAATGAAAGTTTTTTCCTTTCCTTTTCAGTAGCAAGACTTCCATGAGGATTGTGAGGGTTGGCTAGTTTCCTAGTGTCATTTCCTAGTTTTTTAGCATTATTATCCTATCTGTTCTATAGACAGGCCACATTTTGCACTGTACATGAGTCACAAACTTGCAGAACTTACTGGCCTTCCTCCAGCATTTGAGCTAACAAGAATGGGGAACATGGGTTTACATCCTTCAGTTCCCAGGAGGCTGCTTGGGACCAGAACCTGTATTTGTGAAACTGTCGCATCTGGTTTATAGGCACAGATGTGCACACAAATGGAGTTCATTGCTGAAAACAACAGAACTGAGGGGGTGTGTGTACTTTTGTATCCTAATCTCACTGAAGAATCTTTGGGTTTGTAGTCAAGCTCTTTGCAAACACCTCTATTTCCTCTCATCTTGTCTTGCTCTGTCTGTGTTTTTCTGGTGAGACATCACTAACATCACCCAGGAAGAGGAAATTAGCCAGGACTACATTTCAGTAGAACATGCTTAATTATTTCCTGAGGTTGTTTTCAGACACTTTCATTGAATTCACTTTTAGCCATTTTGCAAGACGGATGCCCATGATGTTGGGTCTGTTGAAGACAACCTGATGGAACCAAAGGGAAATTATCTACCACTTTCAGACATTCTGATCCACGGGAACACCCATCTCCAACCAGGGTCTCTCCAGAATACTTGGATTATAGTTCTTATCAGCTCCAGTCAGCATGGCTAAACATTTGGAGAGCACAAATCCAAACATTTGGAGAGTGCCAGGCTGAGAAAGGTTGCTCTAATAGGCTCAATTTCTGTCATGGCTGCCTGGTGGGATCCATTTGGCTCATTCCCATTTCAGTTGTGCTCTTGCTGGATGGTCTTAGTCTCTCACCTTTCTTTTCTCCCCCTTCAGTTCTTTCATCAGCTTGTTGTGGGAGGCACAAGCGAGGGTTCCAGGTCTGCATTACGGAAAGGGCATGGTATGTTAAGCCACTCCTGCCTGAACCAAGAGCAATTTGTTCACAAGTAGCAGCTGCTGCTGCGGCGGCTGCTGCTGCTGCTGTTTCAAATCTAGGTTATTGTGCTGGCAGAAGTAGGCCATGGCAATTTATCCATCCCACTGTTACAGTGTACTTAGCATATTGATTAGGACTGCTTTGCCATTTATGACTCATACCGATCCTGTAATCCGAAGAAGAGAGCTGGAACTTTTATATTCCCTGTTAGGCAGGACCAGTCTCACTTGCCCAATCACCTCCCCTCTAAATGCACACACACAAAAGTTGGCCGAAGAAGGACCCAACTGACCTTGGCTGAGTTCTAATTGTGTGAAAGCACAACAAATTTCAAGGTTTCTTATATGTACAAATTGTATTTAGGGCCAATGTGTATCTCTGTACAATGCTTAAGGCAAATGGAAATTGTCTTTTCTGATATAAGTATGACCCAGAGGTAACCCAGGGGGAGCTGTGTTGCAAAAAAAAGTGCCAGAAACAAAAACCCTCAGCAACTGACAATATCTCATGTTTTGCAGCCCATGCCAAGAAGGATCTTACTCTATCCACTTCTGCTAAACTGCATTTTAGGTGGAACAGAGTTGTCTGGATTTTGCATGTTTATAGATTTATTGTAAAGGTCTTCTGGGATTTACTAAGATAGGACAGTGGTGTGTTTGTTGACTTGTTGAAAAATGATGGGAGTGCTGCTTCTTTCCCTTCTTTTTAAAGAAAAGGAAGCCTACTGCTGCCTAAAAGAGCAAGGAGAAACATCTTTCAAACCAGCCAGAAGACTTACAACAGTAGAACCACCTTCTATTCATATATTTATCAATCATGTGTTTACATAGAACCATCAATGTACATGGTACCTTGCTTAGCATATCTAAGTAAGCCAAGCTTCAGCTATATGTGATATTAGTAGATCTATAATCGGACTGTCCTTTTAAAAAAGTTCAATGAAATGCACGAGATGAGAAGTGGTGTTTCTAAACCATGATTCTAGTACTGAAGGAGGTACAGGATTGATCCTTCACCCATGTGCCATTTCCCATGTAAAATGCACCACTTCCCAGCTTGTGGCTGTTTCGTCCATAGGCCAAAACATAGAAGCCTATGGAACAGAAAATGGCCCACCCGGGTTGGCCTACTGATTGACAGCTGGAAATCTCAACCCTTGGTAGTTTAGGGAGGGTCTGAAGAGCCCTGGGGCAGCCATCAGGTTCAGCAAAGCTGAAGAATATGTGGCCCTCCAGATGTTCTTGGGCTGCTAGGGGGAGCGGGAGGGGAGGTCACAGGCTCCATGAGATGCTGTATGTGGTGGTGTGGTCTAGACTGATCAACTAGAAAGAAGGTGCATGTTCTTTCCCAGTTTTTAGGGTTGGCCCAGTCATTGTTTTGCCTGAGGTGAAGGAAAAGATGGCTCCTCCTCATTCTGTGCAGAAGAGACAGCTGGAGTGGCAGTGGGAGCTTAGTTCAGTGCTGGTGATCAGGCAACATCCAAGGGCAACAGGACAGTTGTGGAGGGCCAGGAAAGTCACCCAACACACAAAGCTGTTTTGTTCAACAACGCACCCTCTATCCTTGCATGCATGCACCAACACCAGCTTCTGCTACCTGAGGCTCTGCCTCACTTAGTCTTGTGGAAAGAATGGCCCTATGAGGTTTCCTGCTCCTTATGAGCTGTTGGATTCAAAGGTTCAGAGGAACCTTGCGTCTTGGACACGTCTGTATCCCAAAATAGCTCCTGGGCCACCTTAATTCATGTGACCACATCACTGAGTGGCTCCTGCCTTATGGGATACTGTAAAGTACTCTCAGATCTAAGAGTACTTGTCATAGATTCATGGAGTTGAGAGGGGCCTAGCAGGCCATCAAGTCCAACCACCTATTCAATGCAGGACTCAAGTCTCCTATCCAGGTTCCACCCGGGTCTGACCTGCTTAGCTTCTAAGACTAGGCAGGATCAGGTACTTCAGACTAATATGTAAGATTCACCTTAAAATCACAATTACAAACAAGGAATTTCAATATAATATGTCTTTTGAAGACTTTTAAAGCAGGCAGAGACTGTAACTGTGTGATAAAATGTATCCTTTGCACGCAAAACATCCTAAATTCAGGCTTTGGCATCTCCAAATAGAACTTGGAAAGTCTACTGGAAAACCTCTGCCCATCATTGTGAACCAGGGGTACCCGTGAGCCAGAACAGACATTACTTTATATCTGGGTCTAGCAGTTATGTCCACCACCCCATTTTTAACTCTAGAGTGGGTAGATAGTCTTCAGTCCAGATTGGGAACCTGGTACGGGAGGTTGGTAGGAGCTTTTTTGATCTGCATCTGGGAGCCTGCACCTACCTTAGAAAAAAAATATGGTGAGATACCTAGTTGCTAGACACAGATTTAAACTAAAATTCTTGTGTCCTATCAAATATTGTTGGCTTAAAACGTCCATCCTCCCTGAGTATTTGCTATGTAGCTTGGGACCAATGGAAGTTAAAACCTAATGACATTGGAGGGTTATGAATTCCCAGTCCCTGATATAGATCTTAGGAACTAGTTGGACTCATCTGACTCATCATACTCATGGAATTACATAGGAGACAGTCAAGGTGAGCCTATATTTCTGGGGATCTGAAAGGCTGTGTGTGTGAAGAATGGGCAAACACCCTGGCGAGAAATGAGGAAGCTGCAGCTCTCTGCAAAGCATTGAACTTCGGGTTCCATTAGCTGTGTCCAGCATGGCCATTGGACAGGATGATCCAAGTCTCGTAGTCCAACAAGACTTAGAGGGGCTCAAGGCACCCTTCATACAGATCTAGGAAGCTGCCTTTGGGAAACTTACCAGCAAAGCATGGGCAGTCATCCATAGTACCTAATTTTGAGAGGTATACTGCTGCTGACCATAGAGGGCCCATTTAGCTACGACGGCCCACAGCCCTCCAGAGCACCATGCTCCATGAATTTGTCTTATCCTTTAGAGGAAGGTCATCTGGCAGAGACTACAGAAGCTGTTGAAATCTGCCTTTTGCTCCTAGGAAAAACATGGAACAGCCCTGCACCCCCTGCAAATTCTGTAATTCAAAATAAGTTTTGGGATAGGTCTGCTGGTTCAGTGGTATGGAACAAATTTCAAAGACACTGTGTGGGGGTGCCAGAGTGAAAAGAGTCCCCCCCATCCCACAGTAACCTCCCCCTTTTCCTTCTTTTCCTCTGCTTTCTGGAACTGGTCTTTAACCCACTGTAGTTCTCCATTCATGTTTGCTCTCTCATGGAGTTCCCTAGAGGAAAGTTCTCTTTGTGTGCAGTTTCTGGGCCCAATTCCAGATCCTTTCTTGGAGGAAGGGAAGTGTGTGTGTGTGTGTGTGTGTGTGTGTGTATGCGCGTGAAGGCCAACATGGCTCAGCAACCCAATGGCTTCACCAGCTGCGGCACATTTCCAGAGCCACGTTTAAAAGAGAATGCTCTGCATTTTTTCGCATTCTTTTATCCTATTTTTAACTGCAGTCACTTTTTCCTTTCTCAGCCCCTTCTGACATCCCACTCACCCCCCCCCCTTGACTGCCACCTCCCCCGCACTCTTTCGGAAGAGATGAATGGGCTTCTTTTCTCAAAGAAGGCACATCTGCTTGAGGCAGGAGGAAGATCCAACAAATTCAGGAGGGGATTGTAGGCCAGGGAGAGGGAAGAGCTGGCAGAACCTGTGGGCACATTCAAGGCATTCTCACTTCCCCTATGCCCACTCTCTGCTGTTGCTCATGACATATTTCCAGAATGTGTGTGTGAAGAGAGAGCGATACATGGTAGGAAAATGGGACAGGAAGGAGTTGTAGTGACAGGGAAGGAAGGATGGAAAGACGGAAGGACAGAAGGCCAAGCTGGAATATAGGAAGGAACAGAAAATAGAGGAGTGGCAGGTGGGGAGGTAGAAAAAGAGAAAGGGAGGGGGCTTGAATCTCAACACAGTAAGTAACTGGGGGGCTAAATAATGGAAGCAAATTTACAGAATATGGACCAGGCAGCTTCATGTTTGCCTTGCACAAGCAGGCATCCAACACTTCCTTTCTCTTTGTATTTTTCTGCCTACTGCTGTGTGCCCACCAGCAGACCGGAGTCTTTGGCAGGAGGTTTTCTAGATGGTGCCCAGGGAACTCAGCCTGCAACACTTTCTGCCACAGCCCTGGGCCCTCTATCATCTTAAGGGGTTATGGGTCGTGTGTGCCCTTCCCCAAAGTGACTGTTCCAGGTCTGGCTGAGCACCGAGTCTTACCGATGTCAGATTTCCACTCCCCTTTTGCTTTCTGTCTGTGCACTGGTTGCAGTCTGGATGTTCGTTCCATGCCAGAGCTGTTCAGTATGGAGTAGGGTTAGGAATTCATCTCAGCATGTGCCATCTTTCTAGCAGAGTGAAGGGCAGAGGGTTAGCAGAGCCTGCTCAGACCCTTAATTCTCTCCTGCAGGTGCCAAGAGGTGGGCCAGCACCCCTCTAACCCCTCACACTCCGCCATGAACAGAAAGATGTCTAAACTGAGCCCTCCCTGCTTGTGATGTTGCACCACTGCTCATTCCAAAATATTCTGGGAGAGCTCTCCCCTTGGCGACTTCCCAGCTTCTTGCTCCTCCATGAGCTCCAACACATGGGAAAGCCAGGGGAGGAATCTCATTGCTGCTCCCAATGGGGAGTATGAGTTAAGGAGCTCACTCAATGGCCCAACACGCCCAGGAGAGAGTGGCTGAGTCACATAACACTGTGTGGAACCCTGGACTGAGTGCAGTGTTGTGTTGTGTAAGGCAGAACAATAACTCAGTGGGACTGTATATGCTTTCCATGCTACATGTCCTATGTTCAACCCCCAACATCTTCTAGTGGGCTGGGAAAATTCCTGCCTGGAACCCAGGAGAGTCACTGCGGCTCAGTGGCCACAATGAGGGTCAACGGATCAGTATAAGGGAGCTTCTGAGGCTCCCATGCTGTGCTGAGAGCCAGATGAGAAACCCTCGCGTGTTGAGCAGAGACCACGAATGTCTGGTTGCCCACATCAAGCACAGAATAGCTCCCCTTCTGGTGCAGGTTCACTGTGGGGCAGGCCCCCAATTGTGTCATCATTGTAAAGCAATTGAGATTAATGCAAATGAATGGCCATGGTATCTTTTGTTCTACCTGAAGAGTCGCTGGTATAAGTGTTTCACTGAAGGATGTGATCACCACCTGTGTTTTTCTTATTTCTAGCATCCTTTCCTCCTTTTTTCTTCCCCAAGCAAATTTCAGATTGACATTCAGTATGTATTGTGAACATTGTTGTAACACTTTAAATAGTATTCAGTATTACACATTTGCTTTCAAACCAAGCAAATCTTCTCCAAAGATCAGTGACAAAAGTAAGAATGAAGAAAGGCCAGTTGTCTCAAATTCTGGCTGCATGAGGGCAAACGCTTATGCTCTTTTTGTCTCACTGGTGGTGAGCTAGGAAGAAGTTGGCTGTAAGGAAATGGCACGTGCACCGTTTGATTTTAGGCATGCTTCTTTCTGCGTGCGTGTTGTTACATGCTCTTAGGGTACACGCTACACATCAGTGTGTGTAACGATCTGTACAGCCCTGCAGTCTGATGGGGAGGGTTTGTGTCCTGGCAGAAATCCGCATAAGCAGCAGTTGCTTGCTGTGGGCTGACAGTTCTAAGAAAGACCCACAGTTTGCCTGAGAAAAGTCAGCGGGAGCAAGCTGCAGCTGCAGCAGTAGTAAGTTCAGTGTTATCCTGACATTTCACTATAAAATTATGGACAAAAGTAACTTCCTTTTGAGATTATCTGTGAATGAGAATGGCTTGATCAATGCATTGCATGTGCCAAAGGAGCAAAGTAAAACAAAATAAAGAGAGAGGGTGGGAATGTGTGTGTGGGGGTGAGACCCTGAAAATAGCATGGGCTTTCCTCCCTTCTTCGCATTTTTGGCAGTTTGGAACAGCTCTTTCGCCAGATGTTCATTGTGTTTATAGCTGCTGGAGCAAGAGACCAAACTCTCTCATTAATATCTCTCTCTCTCGCTCTTTCTTAACCTGAAGCTAGAGATCTCAGCTTTGAGACTGCAGCTGGAAAAAGCCTAGTGTGGGTGTGAGAGCGATACTGGGACCCCCTGGGGGGAGGAGGAGGAGAGGTGTGTGTAACCCCCCCCAGTCCCCATTCAGCTAATCTGTCTACCACACCCAGTCTCCCCCTGCAAAATCTTCCCAAAATACACGCATGCTTTCACACGCATGCGTGCGCACGCACACATGCACACATACAAGTGAGAGAGAGAGAAAGAAAAACATGAGCAGATTTTTTATTTCAGAAAGTAAACATTCAGGCCATCGAGGTCTGGAGGTTATGGGAAAAGAGGAAACCATCAACCTAATCAGGCAGGCACACACTTCCCTTCCTGAAATAAACCAGAAATCATTGCTTTGCCGTACTCCTCCAGACTTAACCCTGGGATCGCCAACAATGTTACGAGGGCCGTGGAAGAGGGAGGAGATGCCTGATCCACTTGTCCACGCACTGTTCTTCCTCCTGACTCCATCTCCTCAGTGCCACTTCACACACACATGAGTGCGGCCGGGGGAGGGGGGGCGGTCTGTGCTTCTCTCTCTTTATAACAGGCAGGTCATCGTGGCCTAACAATGAGAAAAGCTTTGCCTGCTATTTTTCTGCCTGGATTGCACTTGGTCCCAGGCATAGATAGTTCTATCCAAGAAAAGAGAAGCAGCACCTCTGTACCATACAAGCTCACACAAAGTGTGGTGCTGTGTGTGACCAGATGGATGCTGTTTGCTGGCGGATCAAAGGCCAGGTCAATAGTTCCTTGAGCGTTAGGAACCAGTATTGTCACTGTGTCATCCTGGGGCCATGGGGGAAAGCTAGCTCAGGCTCACTTCCAGCTGCCTGCAGACAGTGCCCTGCTGGTGGCGGAAAGCTTCGGGCATGTGCAGTGTTCAGCTGAGATCCAGCTGTCGCACGGCAGCAAATAGGGTTACTGCAGCTCTTTCAGCACAAGGACCAAATGCAATTTCTGATAAGCTCTCAGGGGATGAGATTTCAGTATTTTGGTCCTGCCTCTTGCCTTCAGCCCTTCAGCCCTTTGAATTCAACCCCATTGAACCATCATTTGTTCTTGTAAATTGGGCGTTGCTAGTAGTGAACAAACCATGTTTTGCCATCTGGGTTCAGACAAAATAATAACCCATGTTTCAGCAACAAGTCAGTTCAATGTCAACCCACTTTCAACCCTTGAGAATAGGTTATCATGTTCTCCAAATCCAGCTGGATACTTTAGTGTTTTAGATTGTGAAATACTTGGTGATCCTTGCTGATCTACCATAAACCTATCAGGTCCTAGTCTATCTTTTTTCCAGTCCTGCTTTAGAACAGCATGTCTTTCACAATGTAAAAGAAAAGAGGTTATAAGGATGAGAGAGAAATTCATTTGGCTCACATTTTAATGCAAATTTACCCAATGTCTCACTTTTAAATCCATACATGAACGACAACCTAGTTATTTGAAATTCACACTTCCATGAATTTTGTAATGGAGGTCAACCATCACGAATGCATATAAAATGCACATATTAGGAGGAAATGCATGCAAAAATTCAAAATATATTAGAAAAACGGCTTGCAAAATAAGCATATATTAGGCAGAATTGCATACAGAATGCTTGCAGTAGGTTAAAACTGCACTGGCATGTGTATGAATGTTCAAGGGACCTCTTAAAAATAAATGAAACAAAACTCAAAATCTGGGGCAAACTGAACTTAACATTGGAAAAACACTGAGACAATGGAAAAAAGAAATGAAGCCAAAACTGGCAGATATGTTTATCCCTAAGTTGGTATTTGCTTTTTCTTTTGGTTACTGATGTACTGGGGAGATGGGGAGTAAGTATCCTACACAGCCTTATCCATGGTTCCAAATATACCACAGTAACTGTAATGTGTAAAATAGCAGCCTATGTACTGCCTGGTATGTTCACATGCCTGTGTTTAATATGCATGTGTGCACTAGAGAAAGAGGACACGGTAGATGATGTTGCAAAATTCAGCTCACACATATGTCAGAGGCCGAGTGAATGGGCCAGTGGTTTCTTTTACCCAACTCAACCTAAATTGTTCCAGCTGGAATTCACCACCAGTTGCTCATGCTAGCAGACAGCTGCTGACTGTGACCCATCTTGAGATGAGGCCTTAAGTGGGTCTCGGGCAGTGTTTCTGCAGTCCTGCAGATCTTAAGAGATCAGTGGCATCACTGAATGTCTCAAGGCCACAGCTCAACTCCGCATCTGTTGCTGGGGAGATTTTGCAATCTCAAGCAAGATTGCATGGTGAGTCCAAATGCATGCAGTAGGCAATCCTGTAAAGGTTTGAAGTTGCTTTTCAACTCAGGGAGTAGATTAGACCTTTATCTGAAACTTATCTGAACTATTTAAATCATTTGTGCCTGTGTAACTAGGCTAGAAATTGTACTAAGAAGAGTAAGCTTAGGAAAACAACAGCCCCGAGCAAGATCAGAGCACTTCTGATCTGAGTGTTTAGCATTCACATAGCAGCTTGTGCTTTGGCTGCTTCGTGGTGGTTGGATCTGTAATCTTTATGGCAGGGGCAGTATATATAGGGGCTTTAAACAGGGCTTCTGGCTTGAGGGCCAAATTCCATTTTGGAGAAGAACTCAGGGGCCAAAATCTGGCAATGAGCAGGGCTGAAGCCAAAGGCGTAAGGGATAAGGACCAAAGCAATGACCAACCAAATCCACTCCCCCAGTTATTGTAGCTTAAAGTTCTTACTGTCAGTTAGCTAAGACACAGGACAGATGTTTCTGTCTCTGAGAATGGAAAAGATTACACAAAATCTAGGAAACCATCCGAATGTTCAGTGGTATGGGGGAGGCGGTGGGCCCATCTTAGGATCCCCTGTAGCATTGACTAAAGACCTGACTGGATTTGTCCCCCGGTCCTGAGGTTCTTCACGCATTCTTCATGTCAATTCTGAAAGGAGTGGCTTTATTGTACTCACTAAAGGCTATTGAGTGAAATTAGGGAAGACGGAAGAGAATCTGAATTCAGTGCTCCAACAAACTCGGCAAGGTGCATGACTAGTGTATGGTAATGCCGTGGCAGAGCTTTCACTGGTTTTAATGGAGCGAGTACAGACAACCTTTCTGGTGATTATGCCCTTGATGAGTAACACTGGTAAAGGGAAATACAAATTATTCTGTGGGTGTGTGTCTTCTTTCCATATCTTTCTGAAAATCTTCATTGCCATGAATGCAAGATATACCATTAGAAAGCACAGGGGGAGAGAAAGAATTTGACTGAATTTCATCTGGGAGAGATCACTTCCCCCTCTCTCCTCTAAGAATTGGGGAATGCTTCTTTTCCCTAGGAAATATATAAGCTCCCAGTTTCCCAGCAGGATCACTGTGAAAGTAGCTGTGCAGCCACTTCTTCCTTTATCTGGGACTGTGACTGGGGACAGATGGACCTCCTGAAAGCTTCCAAGGGGGCCAATTATCCATCACCACTTGCAGTAGCTCCAGGGAGCCCCTAGTGCCTTGTGACATCCCAGCTACCAGACAAAGGACCTTCAGACAAAGGACCTTCCAGTGGATTTTACTACATTGTAATAAGAGGAGTAACCTGTCCTTTTCTCAGTCATTGTTTCACTGCAGTACACAAAGGCCTGAACAAGCGTTCGCCAAATACAGTCAGGGGGTGTACCTCTGCAATGTGAAAGCTGCAAAGCTCCAGGCACCTATCATGCGCCTTCTCCAGTGACTTCATTCAAATGCAAACAAACCCCAGAGTGAACACTGGAACTCCCGAAACCATACAGGTTGGGCTTTGGGTAACCAAACCAGTTAAAATGTCCCTCAGTAGGCATTAACCCTCATAGCAAGACCACCCGAAGGTCTTGGGAAGAGGGGACAGATGGAGACAGAAATGCCTTGAAAAGCCACATCCAGAAGGGGGCTGGGCCCAGCTTGAGGTGCAGACTTCACAAATTATGGAGAGTTGGATTTCAAACAGGACTTTAATTTCTCCATTAGGTGCCTAGACTGGTATGCCCTGAAGGTTTGCAGAACAGGCAGGTGCTGGACAGAACTTGTAGCCATGGATATATGCTTCTTGCTCTGGACCTAAACTGGCTTGAGAGTTTAGCTTATGTTTTCCACTCAACTGGTGTGGAAAGATCTTCAGCATCATCTCACATCTCTGCCTGCCTAGCAGCCAATAGGATACAGAATGGATCAAAAACTTGGTCCTTGTAAGAATATAGGATTACAGAAGGCGATGGGGTAAAAACGCACAAACAACACACCCAGACTGTCAGCTTCTGGCCATGTTTTAGGCATGCTTCCATATACACATAACCATGAGTTTCTGGGTGTTTTGTTAGCATGCGATACTCTCTTGGGAGTGAACCTCCCTCTTTGGGAAAGGACCACTGCTTTTGCTTCAGACTTTAAAGCATTACCAAATTATTACATGTATCTGAAAGACATTACACTCACAAGGCTCTGCACACATGCAAAGGTTTATCCAGAAGAACAGGGCTCCCATACAGAGAAGCTAATTGCTTTTTGGTATTACAGAATACAGATGAATGGATCAGTCTGTTTCTGGTCCATGTCACATTCATTCAAAAATCTATTCCATCCTCCTTCCATGTAATCTTAAGTTAAAGAAAAATGCCCCAATCCTGTATAATTTTCACCATATGCATTTTTATATACTATATCCTAAAATAGAAATATTTGTACCCATTTTGTCTTATGATATGCTTTCTGTATGCATTTTCTCTAAAACATGCATTTTATCTGCATTGTTTTACCTTATTTGATTCCAAAATGGTATCCTGAAATTCAGAGACATGCCAAAACAAAAAGATAAGCATGTTCCAATCCATGTATTACCCTGAGAAGTGTGAATCAGGTCAGTTGGCTTACAAGTAAGGACCAAACAAATCCTGCAGCATCGGCCTCTTCCTGTGGAGCTTTTTTTAAAGCATTTGATGCTGAGGGCCATTGTGATGCATTTCTTCATGAATTAAACAACTTTTCTGACCTTGCAGCTGCTGCATGTGAGTCCAAAGAGCATCCTTCTCTAGTAGTAGGACTAAGAAAGTGGGATTGTGTCTCAACCCTTGGAAAGAGTGTTTCTTTATTTGAAAGTGAATGGGATGCATCTTGGCTGCTTTGCCATAGGAGGACCATAGAAAGGGCTTTGTCTGACATGAGAGCCATTCAGCTGAGGCTTTAGAAAGGTTTGAAGTTACAGCTGCCATTTTTCATGAAGAACTGAGGTTTCCTAAAAGATTCTCATAGATCAGTAGTTTTCTAATCTTGTTTGGGGGAATCCTGGAGATCTTGGAAACTATATCACAAGTTTCTGAATGAGAAGTTTAAGACAGGTTGATAAGTTATGGACTCACAGGAGGGCTTTGGTGCATTCAAGGTAGGGAGATATAAGGATTTGATTTCAGTTTGCGAATTTCCCAGATTCCATGTTCACAACCCTGCAGGAACACAAAGACTCAAAATGTTTGCAATTCGCTCCACTTGTCTTAATGTTTCACACAGTGTAATTTGAACAAACATTAAAGTGCAGACATTACATTAAAAAAACCCACAAATTAAAAATGTGCATTCATGCATTAGTCAATGTGGGAAAGTGTGGACTTTTGAAAAATGAGTACTTTCCCTGTGAACAAATGTGGGAAAATTGTAACTGAGAACATGCCTGAGCTGAACCAAGTTTTAAAGTGAAATTTGGAGAATTTGGGCACCTTCAAGCTTTCTTGGTTCTCCCACCGTTAGAAAAGGTATATGGAATGTGAAGGAAGTAGGTGTTCTTTATCAGAACTTGGGGTGCTTCTATTACCATATTGGGGAGGAAATGAGATTAAATCAGTGGTCATGCTTAAGTATGTTTATGCAAACCCATTTCCTTGTATTTAGGTCAGGAGTGAACAGAAATCTGTCCAGAGATTTTTAGGTGATTTGCAGTAGATTGGCAAGGACCTCTAGCTCCCAATTCCTTAATAATAGCAAAAACAAAACAACATCTCCACCCCAATTATATTGCTGAAAGTATACTTGAAGTAACCAGGAGGGGATTATTGTCAGCTTCTCTTGGTTGCACTGTACAAAACAATTGCTTTAGCTCAGAGCTCTTTAATTCTAGGGCCAAAATAGACAGGAGCTATGTCTATTTTTGCAATTCTAATCTATAGTAGGTTCAGGGGGGCTGATCCAAGTTTTAAAATCCCCCTTCTCACATAGATTAAAGTGTATTTGTGCAGATTCCACTGCAGTCAAGGAAATACATGTATTTCAACCATAGTTTGTGTTTTGAGGTTTGAGTTTGGTTTCGGGGGGTCAAATTGAGGAACTTCTGGTTGAAACTGAACTGAAACAAAGTTTTCATATATCTTTACCTAAGCTGCAGGCAGGAAAAGCCAACAGGTTCTGTCTAACAAGAAAAAGGAGGGTCATACTTCATAACAATCAGGGACTATGGGCCTCATTTATTCACTGTCCTGAGACTTTGATGAAAGCATGGTATAGAAAAGCTTTTAATAAATATATATATAATAAATGTATTATGCATATGACAAGACTTCATGCCATTCGCCCTATTCCCGGCATTGTAAGTCTCTCTGACCCATGCAGCCAGTGTCTGTGCATGGATGTTTGAAGAGGTGACGCTTAAGTATTTGCAATGATAAGCATGTGTGCTACTGTGTGCTCTGGAAATTGGATTGTATGTTCAGCATGGACATCCGAAGAAGATACAGGATAGCCATCAATGTGCTCAGGAGCCTTGTCCTTCTAGCTGTGGGTGAACAGGCTTCTCCTCTGAGATGTCCATGTTCAATGAGTGGAAGCAATGCTACCTCAGTCCCTGAAGTGTGCAGAACATGCGGAAGGTGCTGTTGAGATTCCTGGGGCAGCAGGAGCTGGTGCTGCTGATGGGCCTGACATGCCCGAGAACATCAATGAGCCACTGAGTTAGGCCTCTGCTCTCTACAATTCATCAGAAAGCTGCCACTGGAGCCCAAGAACTGGGAACAGTTCTGAGGGGCTTTTGTCTGCCCACTATAATGAGTATACATGCATGTCTGGCTATAAATGTGGTCCAGGGAACTAGAAACATAAGGCACATAAACAGAGGGAACTAAACGAGGCTAAAGGACACTAATCAATCTTCCTCTCCCCCATACTTTTGAAACAGAAAAGGCCCTTCTTGTCATTTTTTTCCCAAAGCAGACAAGGGATCCAAGGGAGAAAAGATGGAGGGGCTGTTTGCAAGGTGATATTGGGCCCTAAAAAATGACACCGGGGTGTTGTTCAGATTTGCCCCCTCAGTTTGGGTGAAATTGCCTGGCCTGAGCCCTGTTCTGCACAGAGCAAGCAGCCAAGGCATGTTCAGAAGTTGCAAAAATCCTTGGGAGATGCTTTGCTAATATGTCAGTGTGCTAAGTGTCCCTTGAAGGAAAAGCATTTGAAAGGCATCCCTGCACACAAAGGCAGGCAGCAGTAGCTTACAGCCCAGTTTTTAACGAGGGGAAGCCAGGGCTCCACTTCCCAGTTCCAATGCCTCTCACTTCATTAATGTTTCAGATGTTTATAAATGAGAGAGATGATCTGGTTAGTTTCCAGTTTGGGTCTCCAGGGTATCCACTCTCTAAAGCACTTAGGAAGTTTAGAAAAAGTCACTCTATATAAACTATGGTCTCTCCTCTCCCCTCCTGAGCTTCTATTAACCAATTGGCTGTGGAATTCATTCCCATAACTGTCTCAAGAGAAAGTATGCTGGCTCGGAGAGGAGGGACCCTGTGGGGGATCCTATTATCTCCCTATTTTCTTCATTTCTCAATAAAATTGGGCTAACCTTTCCTTCCACTCCATCCTCACGCTGAAGGAATCAAAGCAGCACTAGAATGCTAGACTCCTGAATTCTGCCCCCACCTACACAGCTGCCCCTAGCTGTGCCAGACTGCAATTCCTATCATCCAGAGCAAACATGGCCACTGGTGGGAGTTGTGGTCCAAGGCATCTAGAGGGAACGGGTGTGAGGAACCTGTGCATGTTCCTGGCTAAAGGGGGACACGCATGGACCTGTGATCTTCTCACTTGAGCACCTACAATGTCCATCTTCTTCCAGGGGAAGCTGGAGCTGAGAGGTGAATGGGAGGGGTGCAAATGCCATTAAATGCCGTTCAAGCATTTTAGAATGGGCAGGTGGAAACACAGGCCAGGAAACCACCCATCAACAGTCATGAGAAGTGGGCTGAGCACCTGGGGAACCCCAAGGTCCAGACTGAGACCCCAGGCAGCCCATCCAGTCAGACTGGGCCCATAGGCCTGAGTTTTACCACCCTGCTGTAAAAATGTAGAGGGAACAAAGCTATGGAGGTCAAATGCGAAATAGTAAAAACCTGACTACAAGTTGGTTGGCAATAATAATCTTGGTACCTCTTGTCCAAAACACTGGAAAGCAAGAACAAGTTTATATTGCACTGGGGAGTTGGACCGTATCCGCCTTGTGCTTTCCCCTCATATCTCTGTATCTAACAGTAGCTCTTTGAAAGAAAATCACCTTATATTCAGTGATAGGTCCCCAGAAGGTTGGGCCTTAACACCATGCCCAGTTGCTGCCACACTGATGATATAGATCACATTTCCAGTCCATGCCAGAACTTTGTAATAGACACAATTTCATGCTTTGACCACTATAGGCAGCTTGATCTAATGGATGGACCAGTAAATTAGGTGTTCATGTACATCGCTACAAAGACAGTAGTGGAAGGGTTTACTGAATAACGAACATATGCCATCACTCTTTAAAACTGTAGGCTTCTCTCAGTGTTTCTAACACTTCCCGCCTTTTTAACCATTCTGGAATAAGACCAATGTTTCCATCAACCCTAGCTTAGGGTGGAGTGCATTTATGAAACCTTTTAGTTATGTTGATTGCAAGCCGAAAGCATGCAAATTTGCTGAACTCCTCCTGTCTATTATGTTGTCCTCAGAAGTTGATCCTCACTCCAAACCCTATTTTAGCTCTTACTTGTTCTTTGTCTCCCCTTGGAGGGACAGTCTTTTGAACTTTTGAACTTCTGTAATACAGTGAATTCTTGGCCAGCATAATGGCTACCATACCATATGAGAGATAGTAGGGGGTAAACCTATGCCAGGGTCATAGGCTAGAGCTGCAAAGAAAAGGCAGATTAAATTGTCAGCATGCCAGCAAGTGATGACCTTCGACCTGACTCCAGGTCAGACCTTCCATCACACACAATAGCCTTCATCTCTGGATGTCTTGGAGCTAAATTGAAAAGGTATAGTCCAACATATGCCTTGAGAATTCTTTTCCCAAACCCCAAAACTGATGGTTGATGATAACAGAGGTGCTCATTCCAAAGCCTTTTACTTGACTTATGAATACTGGACTCTTCATTGCTCCAGGAGGTGACACATCTAACTGGGCCACAGATAATGATACAAGATCATGTCGTGTGTCTCATATGGAAGGACTCAAGCCATTGAGCCTTGTCAAAGAGCTATGCGTTCTTTTAGGATGTGGTCTAACCATACTTGGCAGTATGTTTCTGGTTTTAAACAGGTCAATTACTGTATTACATGGTTATTCTTCCTTTTTCACTCCTGCAGGGAAACCAAAGCAGTTTACATAATCTTCCTTCACAACAAAAGCCCTGTGAGGTGGGTTAGGATGAGAGTGAGTGACTGGCCCAAAGTCAGCCAGTGAGCTTCATGCTGGGGGGGGGGGGGCGCAAGGGCCTGGATCTTCTGGATCCCCAGTGCAGCACTCCCACTTGAAAATTCTGACATTTGCTTTTTAGTCAAATAGCCAAACTATTTTGGTCCTTTCCCCGTATTTTTCTTTATGGTAGGGGTAAATATTAACCAATACAAGATGGGAAATGGCTAGAGCTCTTCACCATACACTTTTTAGCATATCATGTGCTAAGAGCCTGCATTTGTCTTTTAGGTATATTCAATTTTGCTCTCTTAAAACAATCCTTTTTATTTATAAGGAAAGAATCACCTCACCTTTTCACCTATTTCACCTGCGTGTACTTCCCCATGACTTCTGCTTTCCACATTTGTAAAGCACTGAGGTACTTATTCTGAGATTCTATGGACAGATGCATCATTTTCCTCTTCAATTTGATTTGTATTAGAGATAACTTGCCTCAGCTGAATTTGGAACTGGGCTGTATAAATCAAGCTATCCCCAAGAGAAAGAGAGATAGAAGCAGCTTGTGTGAACTGATTTCTTACATTTGCATCCCATTATGGTCCCAGTCACATAACTGGGAACACTGCAAGGTCTAAAGTGTCTTGTGCTTGTATCGATGCCTGTGAACTTTGGAATTCCATCCCGTGTTACCCTTCCCTGGTCATATCTGATTGAGGAAAAAAAGATCTTCATGTAACGGTCCCTTCCTGACTTGCAGTGAGAACAGAGAGAGAAAGAAAATTTCCATGTAGTGGTAAATTTTGAAGTGGAGGCACTCATCATGACAATCCTCAGGGCTACACCTCTCCCCAGGGCAGCCATGTTAATCTACATCAGCAAACCAGTCCAGTTCTATTTCCACCAGAAGCAGGTATTTGGTAGGGTTAATTGGTTTTAATTGCCCATTCAAGGCCTGTTCTGTTCAGTCACAACCCATCACGACCCCATGGACAACATTCCTCCAGGCACCCCTGTCTTCCACCATCCCCCAGAGTCCACCCAACCCCACACCCACTGCCCACCTATCCAGCCACCTCAACCTCTGCCATCCCTTCCTCCTTTTTCCGTCAATCATTCCTAGCATCAAGGTCTTCTCCAGTGAGTCCTTTCTTCTCACTAGGTGGCCAAAGTATTTGAGTTTCATTTTCAGACTAAAATACTTAGTGTTACACTAACATACTTAGCGTTACCATAAGGAGCACTATATTGTTGTTGTGAAAGTTTGAAGTTTCCCTTCAGCTACTGTTAGAATTGCAACTAGGCTCTGAGAAAACCGGAGCTTCTGAGAGGGCTGACACGTGCCATCAGTGCTCCTATCAGTAAAATAGAGCTACTGCTACATCCCTGCAAGCTTTGGCTTCATTGCTTCACTGGCACCTTGCAGCTTGGCAGGAGAGGATGCTTCTGGGCAAGTTTAACACTTAGGAACACCCAGGCCAGTCCAGGATGGGGTCTACAAGGCCTTGCCTGTGTTTAGCAACCCTATGGTGGCTGCTTGTCCTTCTGCCTTCACAGGGATACATTGACTTGGGAAGAGGGTCAGGAACTGGCAGGGAGAGCTGGCACTTGGCTGTGGCAGGAAGACTGCATTACAGAAGCCCCATATTCAGTGGGGTTTGGTCTCAGTTCATAATGCAGCATGGAATCCCAAATGGAATGATGCTTGTGTTTGGAACTTGCCTATTGCTGGATTTATTCACTCTTTGTTTTTTGTTTTTAACAAACTGTGAGGAATGAATGTGCAATTGATTTTTTTTCAATGACTGAAATGAGGAGAGTCCTGATGAGAAAACAGAAATACCCTTGTAGTGAAAAATGTCCCAGATCATCACTCAGCAGATTTTGTTTAACATGCTTCAAAACACAAAAAAAAAATGGGTTGGAAACAGAGGGATCGCTGGTGATATTTCAGCTGGAATTGGGAGGCTGTGGCTGACTATGCTGGGTGCCTTCTTCCCATTTGCACTGACAAAGACTTGGGACAGAGAACCGGCTAATCAGGAGACTCTAATGGTGAGAGTGGCATGTTATTTAATTAGTTTTACAATGCATTGACTTGGAGGCACGTGGTGGTTCTAATAGCAGGAGATAGATGTCCTTTTAGCTCAGCTAATGGTTAGGAAAGAGCAGGGTCTTTGTGCAGGCTCAGCATGGGGTCTGTGATCTTTCTGAGCCTCAGGGGTTGCCCCTGCTTATAATTTTAGATGGATCTATTCAGGCCTGCTCCTTGACGTAAAAAGCAGAACAACAGTCACATTGTTCGGCAGCCAGGATTGCTGTCCAAGAAAACCACCCAGAGAAACCCAAACACGTGTAGAGGCAAAGACTGCTCAGCCTGCAGTTCTCTAGGAAAGCAGGTCTGCCAAGAGGAGGCCGTTGAAAAGGCAGGGTTTCCAACACGAAAATACATCAGGGTAGAAAGCAGAGCCAACGGCTCATGAGCGCGACAGGCAAACGCGACAGCGTCATCCATACCTGATTGGTGTCTGCAATTCCAGAACCAGAAAGGGACACAGATTCTTCCCTGTAGTTGTTACTTCTGACGGACAGCGTGGAAGCATTTTTTGTTCTTTCTAACAGTATGCATCTGGAACCCTAGAAATGCAGAACAGAGGTTTAGTGGTGGAACGCTACCAGCTCTGCCAGTAGGTTCCAATCCTGGCCAAAGTGGGACAGATTCCCATGTGCAACTCAGGAGAACTGCTGTCAGTCAGTCAGAGAAGACAATACTGATCTAGATGGGCCAATCATCTGACTCAGCATCACCTAGTTTCCTGTGTCAGGCTCTGACAGCCAGTCCTGGTCTTCCATGCAAATTGTGGAAAGGTGTTATTGTTTGAAATAACCATGAAGCCAACAGACAAAGGAATTCAAAGCTATATGATCCAAAAGCACAATAAATGTGAGGAATAGCAAAAAGTAGATCTGTATCAAACGGGGGCACTGGGTTATTGATCTTTTTAAAGAAATGTCTGCCACCAGGGTTAGATCAGGGGATTGATGGAACCTGCATGAAAATAAGTGGGAAGATACCATATAAGTTAACACAACTTATTTATTCTATATCTTTATAATCAAAGTACTATGCACCAAAGGAAGGGCTTTGGACACGATTCATACACAACATCTGATTGAGAAATATTAAATTGTTCATGGAGCATGTTTTGCAATTTTTTAAATCTGTTTGTTCATGTATATTTTGTAAGATTTTTTTGGCCCATTTTGACAAGAGCTGTATCTTCTGCATTCCACCTGCTCATTCCTCTCTGTAAAGGTATGCCAAACACCACACATACATTTAACAACTCCTGCTGAACCCTTCTCAACACCAGGAATTCTCTAGGAGGATCACACATACCTGTTACGTTTCCTGCTTCAATATGTTTTTAGTACTGAAGTCCAGTGTAAAAACGAATAAAGGAGTTTTACTGGCTAATGTGGCAGAATAAAAATCCAACAAACAAACAGGGGAAGTTTATTTTTCTCTCTCCAAAGCAGGAGCAAATCTCAAGTGCCTTTCTATGGTTGCCAGCCACACCATACCTTGCCTCACCCTTGCAAGGAAAACAAGGAATTCGTGATAACATGCTGGGTCCATTTATTCAACACCAAATTGCTATATCACAAGACTGACATGATTAGTCATAATGCAATCTCCCTGCAGCAAAAGCCAAGAACCATCACAAAATGAATATTTGACCTAGGGAAGTGCTGCAGTTCAGAGTTCTGGGTTTCACCCTTTTATTTACTTTGTAGTAGACCAAAGGAACTCTTTCTTTTGAGGACTGCATTCTAGTGTTAGGTGGGATGAAGGCCATCAGGGGTGGAGCCAGCCTCCAAAGTGGGCTTGGCTCTTCCGGACACCCCTTCTCCTTCTGCTCCTCCTCCTCCACTTTCTGTTAGCAGCCAGAACATAGATCTGAGTAACTACTGAGTGTTTACAAGTTTTCTTTAAGAGTAACTCATATCCACACTGATAAGGAATCGTATCAGAAATTCTAGAAATTATCTAGAAATTCATTTATTCTCCTATCTAATCATGGCTTTGGTGGAAGTGGTGATGGTGGCTGTGATGGTGGAGTTGCTGGCTGAGCCTGTGCTCAAATATCACAAAAAGGGTAGAGAGAAAGGCAGAGGGTTTAATTGCTGTTGCCTGCATTTCTCGGAAGTTAGGAAAGGTGCTGAATAGGCAAAAGGGCTGATGAAAGGAGATGGGGTAGAGGTGGGCAAAGGCTGAGAAAGGAGGATGGAAACTCCTGAAAAGATAAGGAACAGGTGGAGAAATAAGGCAAGGGAAGGAGCAGATCAGCGAACAGACTGAGAGTGGAATGAAGGGAAGATAAGCAAAGGAAAGGATTGCACTGAGGGTAAGGAAGGCAATATTCACATAACAGCCTGACCTATTTAGTAACTCTTGCTGTTTGACAGATGTTGAACCATCCAGTTGCCCTGCTTTAAATCTCTAAACATCCAAGGCTCGCGCCACCTACTTCACCCACAAAGAAAGTAAGCCTAGTGTAAGAGCTGTTATTGTCTTTATTACCAGGGGAGGGGTGGGTTTGTTTTTTTGGGGGGGGGGGTAAGGAGTTTAGAGCCTCCTCTGGCAGAGTTTGAAAAGTTCTGTTCCAAACAGTTGGAGAGCCATCTCAGTTATCACCATGCTCTCCTTAAACAGAGGCAATACCAGCTTCCCAAGATTACCAGCTTCTAGGGCAACTAACCAGGAATGGCCATCTTCATCCTGGCCTGTTTTTGAGCTTCCCAAGATTTTTGAGGAAGTTGAGTTTTGAGTTTCTGAGCTTCCCAGTGGTCAATCTGGCCATTATCCGTACATGCTGTATCCCGCTCACCCTCGGGGTGCAATGCACTGGCATTCCGCATTTGGGGAACATTAGGCAGGAACTGCTGGCCCAAGATCACAATGGAGCAGGGATCTGAGTGCAGCCCTTCTAATTTTAGGCCACTACTGCCTCCACTCTGCCCACTGGTTTACCTTATTCTCATCCAAGTGCTGGACTAGGTGAACGTTTTGCCTGATCATGCTCACGCAAGGCAATTCCTTTGTTCGTTTTTGCTCGGCTTGCGCAAGAACATTTGTTTCCAAAGCTCATTTGCCTGGTGTGCCCCTTGGCCTGTGTTTCTCATTCTGTGGGGCAGAGGGAACAATTCATTCTCTGCTGTACAGTCTTTTCAGAAATGTTTCCATAGAACGTTACATTCCAGGAAAGGTATCTCCCTAGGGAATCCTCATGGCAGCTGCTTACTTTTTCTTTTCATTGCCTTTTTAGCAGATCCACACCCAGCAGCTCACCACCACCCAACTCTTTCCCCTTCATGGTTCATCCCTGCCATTTTTCCCCAGCAATAACCAAGCCCTGCTAAATCGTTTCATGTCTATATAGTCCCTCTGGGAATGGCACTGTGGTTTATCTTGATTTTTAATCAGAAATCTATTTTATATTTAATAAGACATCCTGTGAAGAAGCCTGTCTTTGGGCTTCTAATTAAGATGGAATCTGGATAATTAGAAAGGAGCAGAATGGGAGGGGAGAGTATCCAATCCATTCCTTTTGATCTGAGGGTGTAGTTAGAGATAAGCCGCAGAGAGGAAGCCAAGGAGCAAGAAGAAGGCAATATATAGCCGGCAAGAGGACAGGGGTCTCCAGATCACTTTGCCCAAACAACACCCAGCAATCTGTATATATGACTTAGATAGTATCAGCAGATCAAGTCCCCCCTGTTGTGGCAAAGAACCAATGGGCAGGTATGCTAATCATCCCCATTCTGCCATGGGGTCAGTGTTTTAGACCAAGCTTCCGCCTCCCCCAGTTGGTGACTGAGGAGAGTCAGGCTCCCCTCAGCTTATGTGGGGCATCCGCTGCCTTGCCAAAGCCACACAGTGTCCTCCGCAGCCTGGTTGCATCACTGGTGTGTGCTCTGGGGGTATAGTGGGGTGGTACTGTGAAAAATGGACCTGACCTCCTACTCCCTCCGTCGGGGAAGGAAGACCCCTGCCTCGAGCTAGCTCTCTTCTCTTCCTGGGTTGTCACTTGGTGATACTGGTCAGATGTTGCAACATGGGCTACTGTTGGACTCCTGCTTCAGAAGGAATTCTAATTGGCTGTTCTAAGTGACTTTGGCAATCCCTCCCCCCTTAAAAGTCTGTACCTGGATAACTTTCGGAAGCAGTTTGTTGATAGGCATGCTGGATTTCTTCTCATCCAGAGAAGAGCTTGCTTATTTGTTTATTTGATTGATTCTTTGTTAAAGCAGGTGCTGTTTAACACCTGCTTTACCTACAGTAGGTCAGTATCTCTAGTTGCAAAAAGAGTCCTTGAGGCTTGAATTTCCTCCCCTAACAAAAGCATCACCAGTGGGCTCATTCCACATCATCTGGAAATTCACTAAGACTCTCAGCTGTGATTCAAAGGATCCAGCCTCTGATTCTGCGAGCTCTGAGACCAGATTAAGAAAACAGCATGGACACAAATAGTCTGAAAGGGGGAGAGTTTCCCACTCCAATGGTTTGTGATCCCTGTGCCCATTGGGATTTTTCCCACTTTGCCTACAGTGTGTAAAACATGTGTTGATGTTTCCTTATGTGTGATGCCAGTTTCCCATTGATGTACAGGATGTTTTCCTTAAAAAGGAAAGCATTCTCTGTGCAAGTAGAGGATCCTAGAGGCTCTGTTAGACTTGCAGCAAACATCAGTTTACTTTTAAGCAGAAAACTTCTGGGTTCAGTGTGATGGCTACTGAAAAGCTGCCTCCTATAGTCACATAGGAGCAATTGTCTTCAGACACACCAGCTCTATCACCATTCCTTTGTTGTCCAAAAACCCAAGAATAAAAAGAGGGAATGAGGGAGTGTTTAAATCATGATAAATTGCTATGTATTTCAGATGTTCCAGCTATGGACATGTGTGGCAGTAGATTTCACTCTTTCATACAGAGGACGCTGCCTTCAGACCATGGGCCTAGCAAACTCAGTATCATCTAGAATCCTATACTTACGTTCCTGGGAGTAGGTCCCATTGAACTCAATGGATTAACTTTAGAAGAAAGTTAAAGTCAACATAAACAAAGTTATAGTTTATAAAGTTATAGTTCCATAACTATGCATCTGACTAAAGCAGTAATTAAAACAGGTGGTGATCCTGTGGCCCTCTAGATTTTTTTTTAGCCAACATAGAAACAGAGCAAGTCAGAAGGGGCTTCCCGGGCCATCTAGTCTGAACCCGGCTCCAGCTGGCTCCGCTCACTACATGCCCGCCATGTGCATGTCTACCCTATCCGCAAACACCCTCACTGATGGAGCCTCAGCCACCTTCCGTGGAAGCCCATTCCATACCCTCAGGGTCCTAACTGTCAGGAAGTACTATGTTTTCTATGTTTCTATGTTTACCTCACAAGGCTGTTGTGGAAAGGATAAAATGGAGTGGAAGAGAACTGTGTAAGCCACCACAGGTTCCTTGCAGGAGGAAAAAAGTGGGATATAAATGCAATGTAATAATAAGACCAGGCACTCATGAGTAAAAGCTTGTGTGTTTGGGATGTGTGTTCGTTTGTCTGTTTGTTTTGGCAAACTAGTAACTTTTACAAGCTGACGTATCAGATTGATTTCACTTTCTTGTCTGCTTAAATAGGGGCACTTTTGTAATTGACCAGTACTTCCATTTTTTTTACCCAATGAAACTCAATGATTAATCAAGCGAAAGTTGCAGTCCTACTTTCCTTATGCATTTTCTTTCTCTCTGTGTTTATATTCATCAGACA
Source organism: Varanus komodoensis (assembly GCF_004798865.1). Taxonomy (NCBI): domain Eukaryota; kingdom Metazoa; phylum Chordata; class Lepidosauria; order Squamata; family Varanidae; genus Varanus; species Varanus komodoensis. Next base: position 10,014,335 of record NW_025335856.1, read on the forward strand.
GCTTGCAACTGTTCTGTCTTTTCTTATTTTACTGGTCATGCTTTGGTGCCTTTAACAGTTCCCTGTCATACCAAAATTTTGCAAGTGAAGCTTTACCAGCATGGAGTCAGAAAAAGAGTCAGAAAAGAGTCAGAAAAGCATCATCTGAAAAATAACTACTAGTCAGGCTGCTCTTAAGGCCACATAAGCAAAGCCAGTTCCAAAGGAAAAAGAAAAAGAAAGAAAAAAAAAGATGGCAGCTTTACTGTATGTTCATCTCAGGTGCACTGGCTTTCAGCCAGGTGATGGAGCAGAGGGACACAGTTTTTCCAAAGAAACCGAATCCAGTGAGAATTTCCTTCAGCTTTCCAGCCTCCCTAAGCTGAGAGCAATATGGAATTTTACCTCCTCCTCACTGATCTTCACTCCTTCCTGCCACTGTGGGTTCTCTCCACTTTCCCCCTTTGCGCTTGCAGTCTGTGCTCACTGGCGATCACTTCCGTGGGAACCTTCTTCAGGGGGGTGATGTTGACAGCAGCTTGGGCCGACTGCTCAGCTGTTCAGCAGGCGGGGTCCTGAGGCCTCGGCTTTCTGTTCCTGTTCCAGGCGTTTGTGGTTTTGCTGTGGGAGAAAGAAGCTCATCCTTAATTGCATGGCTTACTGAGTACTGCAGAAAACGGAGGAACAGTCAGGTCCATTTTCACACTCAGGGGACCACAGATGTGTTTGAACAGCATTGTTGTTACAGCATAAAGGCTGCAGGTGACCATGTAAAATGGGCCCCACCTCTTTTCTTCATCCATATCCATTGCTTAAGACCCTTCCCCGCTGTGTATTGCTTGCTCTTTCTCTATGTTTCTGTGAAAGTGCTCATCCACAGCTCTGGAAATTAGACCATTCCAATGCAATGTATGAAAGAAACGAGTACTGGCTCATGAAGAAATTGCATCATGCCTCTCCTTCGGAGCCTGCAGTGCAATGAATCGTTCCCCAAAGCAGCTGCCGCTTTTACACAGAGCTGGAAAAGAATCCTTTGCATGTGTGTTTAGGATTGCCAGCTGACTGGGGCACATGTATTGAGTGGATGGGGGAGAATTATTGCTCCTGATCTGTAGGAAAAAAGCAGTGGAGGGTTTTCATGGTTTTCATGGCAGTAGGCCTGATCAACCAATGTCTGCAGATCACACTGCTGTTCAAAACATTGGAGCAAAGGCTGGTTTTCAAAAGAAGGCAATTCTGCACAGATTCCTTCTTTACAACAGGTGGGGGAGGCATCTTGTGTCCAGTCAGATGCCACTGAACGGCAGTTGTCAGCATCGCTTACCACTGACTGTACTGGCTAGATTGGATGGGAGGTGCAGCCAAGCAACATCTTTGGAACAAATTTGCAAGTTGTCCACACCTGCATTATGATTATTAATCTAGAGATGGGGTTGCTGGGATCCGATGACATGATTACCCGCAGTCAAGGGCTGGAAATGGGTTGAATGTGGGTCATGGTTGAGTTGTGGGTTATTCTGTTGCCTCAATCCAACCAGGATAAGAAATCATGGTGGACAATCCACAGTTCAAAACTCTGCCATTTGCAACTCAACAACACACCAGAGGTTCTTCTCATGGCTAGTGTGTGGTTAAGAAGCTCTGGAGTTTCATGCATCTGGGTTGAGATAACATGATCACTCACATTTCACCAATAACCTGAACAACAGCCACAGTCAACACATGTTCAACTTTTAGTGTTGGTGCTTATTGTTTCAAGCTGCTCTGCATTATCTTCTGTAAAAATGTTCTACACATGCTGGAATCTGCCTGTCTACTTGCCTTTCTTAAACAGCTTTTCTGAAAAGCAGGAAGCATCAGAAAACGGAGGGAAGGGGAATGCAGTAGACTATGTTTTGGGTCAAACTGTAATTTTTCAGCTGAGAAATAGCACTGCCTTGTTCCTCTGGAAGCTGCCTAGCTGAATATTCCTGCTTTCCCATGCTTCAGAAAGCCATTTGTTGCCCATGTCAGTATAGTAATTGTTAGATCCTACTCACATGTCAAACACACTTGCATGTCTAGCAACCATCACAGCTCATGATAAGGTAAGGGGCAGCAAGCATGGCCATGTTCACACAGTCAGCTGCCTGCTATTATGCATTCAGTGGTTACGTATTGAAACAGCCAGTGACATACTCCTATGTATGAACCAGCCTCTGCCCGTAAAAAGCGGGTTTAGTGCATGGCAAAGAGTTTGGTGACAAAAACAGATTGGATGATAAATTTATAGTAACACTCAGTTTTAAGTGAAGGAACTTCTATGCAAGGAAAAATAGATGGATAGAATGGTTGTCTTCTTAGGTACCCAGGAATGATTGATATTGGAAGTTTTGTGCCCTGTTATAAGATTTGGTTATTTTGTTTTCTTTTAAAAGAAAAACAGTACCTTGGCTCACGAACACCTCAGTTCATGACCAAATTGGGTCGTGAACAAAAATTTCATAAAAGATTGAATCAGGTTGCAAACTCCGCATTGGGTGGTGACCGCGATTGTGGCCATCTCCCCGCCGTCCCTCCAAGTGGAGAGATGGCTGCGATTGTGCTGGGGGTGGGGTGAGATGGCCGAGATCCCACCCGTCTTTCCTGCAGGAGCGCAACCGTGATCTCGGCCATCTCCCCTGCCTCAGCATGATCGCACCCATCTCCCCCACCCCAGTGCACTGGGATGACGGGAGTGTGCAGGGATGATGGGCGCAATTGTGGTCATGCTGGGGTGGGGGGAGATGGCTGGGCTTGTGCTTGGGGTGGTGGGAGAGAGATGGCCATGGGGAAATTTAACGTGCCTCACGGCTAATTTGGGTCGCAACCAGAGTCCTGGAACGGATTAAGTTCGTGAGCCAAGGTACCACTGAATTTACTTGCTTCAGAGGTTCTGTCCCATAATGTATTTACTATCTGTTCTCACATTTTTGTCTCACTGTTGCGTAACGGCTGGGATACAGGGATTCCCTTGATGATGGTGGGTGAATATGAACTTGATTTCAGGTCCAGAGAATATATAAAATAGAAGTATCCCCCCAGCCTGGTGTCCTCTAGTGTGGTAGACTTACAACCTGCACCATCCACGGTGGTTGAGAAGGATGAACATGTAGTTCAAAAAAGTGGGAGGGCACCGGGTTGAGGAAGAAAATTATAGCAAGTCAGAAGTTATGTTATACAGGGACATGGAAAAGGCAGTTGTTGAGCTGCATTATGATTACTTTCTGACAGGAGTCAAACAATATGAAAAGCCACACCTGAGGACTAGGTATTCATTGAGAAGGGGTTCTCAATGAAGCAGGTCTATTTATTTATTTTTCGATTTACATCCTGTCTTTTTCCGACAAAGGACTCAAGGCAGCTTACATCTCCTCCTCCAACTTATCCCCACAACAACAACCCTGTGAGGTAGGTTGGGCTGAGAGTCTGTGACTGGCCCAAAGTCACCCAGTTGGCTCCATAGCTGAGGGGGGACTAGAACCCAGATCCAGTCCCATGCTCCTAACCACTACACCACACTGGCTCTGTTGCTCTGTTGTCTGAAGCAGCTATAACAAGCCACAGTGAAAAATGTACTGTTCACAACTCAAAAACAAGCCATGGGTTCTCTTCATGGGTTGCTTGTGGTTAATAAATTGCGGCTTGTTGGAAAAACTGGGTTTGGAGAGCATGACACCCATGTTTAAACAATAACAACAAATTTCAACAATATCCAGCACTCAATCCATACTCAGTCCTTGAAAGGAAACCCACCTCTGTTGGGTTCAGACAGAATGACTAGACCTCACCCCTGGCTTATAAACCAACATGGCTTATTATATGGCGAGTGCCCAATCATAGGTTTATTCAAATGGGCTGCATTCAGCAAGGGATGTACAGTAGGGCAGAGGAAAATTCAGAAGTGGGAGGTCACTTCGTGATAGTCAGGGCCACACCTCAATGCCATGCCCCCAGTCAAAGCCACACCCCCAAGCCACTCCTGTTTCCCGGATTATGCAACCTATGCTTTTACACTATAAAGGTCCCTTGTCACTTTGTTGGAATTTCTGTTGAGTAATGAACGCAAGATGAGCTGAAACAATGACAGCTTCTAAAAGTTATTTCTTATTATCTTATTTATTATGAATGAATGGCTTTTTTAAAAATCACATTCATACCCTGCTCTCCAGCCAAAAAGCTCCCAGAGTGGCTTATGTGGAATTAAGGCAGTTCCTCCCCACAGGCACACTAACTAAAAACATGATGTACATGGGATAGGAAGAGGAGAGAAAAAGAAGAAATTCAGACACACTTATATGTACACATATCGTATTCTCGCAAGAACAGCAGTAATTTTCTGTGGCCTTTGCAACCACTGACTTTGTGTGTGCAAATATGTAAGAAATCCTCCATGAGTCCAGAGTCCTTAGTTTAGGGGTTCTAATTTCTCAAAATATACAACAAACTTTTATTGTGCTCTCCTTGGATCCATGTTGAATCATGCAGAAGGTAGCCTAACTGAAGTAAAAGGAACTTAAGGCTACCAGAAGTCATGACTAACTTTGCCCATTGATTCCAGTGAATATAGTCCAGTTACAATACTTTTATTCCTTTTTAGCCATTATTTCTCCCAGATAATTCTGGGAATAAGAGTTGCCCATTCACCTCACAGAGCTACGATTCCTGGAATGGTTTATCAGTCAGTCGCTCTTCCCCAGGATCTCTGGAAACTGAACCTTTTGAGGAATAGGTGTCTACTACTGACACTCAGTTACCTGGACAAACTGCAGTCCTCAAGATTCTTTGGGGAAGTAAAGACTGTTTCAAGTGGAATAAAAGTGTTTCAAGTGGAATAAAATGTGTGGTGTGAATGCAGGTATATTTTGGAGCAGCTGAGCACATGTTGATGAGGAGTGGAGGCTGACCATGAAGGAAAGTGTCACAGAAAACTCATGTGCACGCCTGGAAGGCCTTTCCAGATAGGTAGTTCTCAGAAACACCCCTGTTTGTAACCTGTTAAATGCAGGACTTGGGCACCACGGCAGCTGCCAGCCACGAACAAGCAAAATTAAGTCTCTTGAGAGGTGGTGGGGGAGGGACTTCAGGGATCCAGAAACCCCTGCTGAGGGCCCCTCTCCAAAAACCTGGGGGGGACTCCGAGCCCCCCCCCCCCGGCCTCCTCCTTAACACCCTTGCACATGTATAAATGGACTATAAGAGATGCACTGAAATCTTTCTGTGCAGAGCAAAGACTGTTACATTTTTCTCAGTGAGCCACAAAAGCAGGTTGCTACTGAGGTTTTTGCCTCCTCTCTCTCTTTTTTTAAATAATGCCAGTAAATGGACCTTTGTGAGTCATACACTCCTATCTGTGCTCTGCCGTTTGTGGTCTGGTGTTTTTGCTATCTAAGTAGCAATAAAATATTTTGTGCGTAAAAGAAGCCCTTTCTCCTCAACTTCAGTTATGTTCATAACATGCCAGTGTTATGAACATAACATATATCAGATCACATATATTTTGTGAAGCTGAGTGTCCAAGCCAGTTTAATACATGATGAAGGATCCTTGTTTTTGTACAGGAGGTCATGTACTTTAGGTGGAAAGTCTCTCTCTCTCTCTCTCTCTCTCTCTGTCTCTGTGGTGGTGGTGGTGGTGGTGGTAGGGAATTATCAGGCAGTGCTTCTGGATTTATTTTTAAAAGTCTTGCTTTTGGATTGCAGCTTCATGCACAGATCAGTTTTCTCCCATCTTCTGCCCACTTGATGTTTTCTACTACAGCACCCATCCTCCCCAGCCAGCACAGCTAATCATCAGAGATAATGAGAGCTGCATTCCAAAGCATCTTCAGGGCACCATGTTGTCGGGTAAGGGGAGTGTAGATGATGCCCATGATGAGTACCTTTAGGGTGCCAAAAGGAACACAATTTCATCCAAGCATGGTTTGTTGTTGAAAGAAGGATTATAATGTGGTCTGAACCCAGCTGAACCATAATTAGCAACCCACAGTTCATGCCCCAACAACAAACCATGGGTTCTTTTTATGGGTTATTGACACTAACACGCCTTGGCTTACTGGTGGAGATGGGCTCAGGCAACACAATAATCCACTTTCTAATAACAATTCATGGTTCAGTGACAACCCATACTCAGTATGAGTCGTCATCGTCTGAATCCAGCAAAGGCTTTAACTGTTGTCACTAAAAGTTCCCTTGTGGAAAAGACATGAAAATGCGAAATAATGAGGCTAGAGAAACAGAAACAACACACCCATCCACTTCCACGTGCACGTCCTCAGGCGCTTAGACAGAGAGATTGAAAGACTGGGGACTGTTTGCCACCTTGAGTTCCCTTCCAGGAAAATAGGTGGATATACGCCTTTTGAGTGAAATATAACGGTAATAAATGTCTCCCAACAGCCTGTCCTTTATCTCTTGGAGTTTGAAAAGAAAGAGAGGGGAAAGTAGGTGTGTGATTCTTGCATATGGATGAAAAACTTTTAGGAGTGATCATCATGCACCTCTGTTGCTGTTTCTCAAAAAGAATATGATCCAACGAGCAGAGTTGGGGAGAGACGGTTTTCTAGTGTGTGCATGGGGGTCATGCCTTGTGAACTGAACATCACTCGTGGTGTCACACTGACTCATTTCATTTCTAACAGCTTTATTGTCCTTGCAGTGTGCACCACTGCAGTTCTGGAGTGATTGCTTGCTCGCTGCTGTCAATATCTTCCTCCAGCTGCCTGTCAGGGGCCTCTTTTGATACACTGCACATGTGTGCTGATTACACATGCAAAAATTGTTCACCTGGCACAGATAGCAACTGGGAAAGGCATTTCTGGGAGGGCACCTTGAAGAAGAATCCCTTTGAAGCTACCAACGATAGTGCAATGGTCTTGCTGACCATGGAAGGAGAGTCGCACTCTAGTCAGTGAGCTAGATGGGGTGTGGTTGCAGGCACCTTCAAATATTATTTCTGCCTGCACGTATAAGAATGCAAGAAGAGCCTTGCTGGATCAGTATTCAACTAGCTGCCCACAGGGTCCCACAAGCAGGATCTGAATGCAACAACACCTTCCTTCTCGAGTTCTCCTTTGTCCTGGAATTATTTCTCAGATCTAAATTTTAGATCTGCTCATGAAGCTATCCAAGACATATCAGGATATCAGATCATAAATCTCCTGCATCAATGTTCCTTGAACTAGCCCAGATGCATTGGACTGCAATTCTCATCATCCCCAGTGAGAATCTCCAGATGTCTAAAATAATGGTAGAGGGTTACAGTCCCATACTTCTGGAGAGGCAGCAACATAGGAAAGATTTACCCTAGGACATCCTGTCTTGTGAAAGGGCGTTAAATTTCTCTCCTACAGTACAGGAAAATATTAGCGTACCTGAAAGTGTGAGCTAAAGTGAGAGCCAGTGTGGCATAGTGGTTAAGAGCATGGGACTGGGACTCAGACGATCTGGGTTCTCATCCCCGTTCAGCCATGGAGCCGACTGGGTGACTTTGGGCCAGTCACAGACTCTCAGCCCAACCTACCTCACAGGGCTGTTGTTGTGGGGATAAGATGGAGGAGGAGATATAAGCTGCCTCGAGCCTTTTGTAGGAAAAAGACAGGATATTAATCGAAAAATAAATAAATAAAAATAATAAAGAGTTATGGGTTCCTGTATCATTTCAGCCACAGATTAGGTAAGCTCAAAAAGCAGTTTTCTCTGATTCAGGGGCTGTGGAACAGTCCATGCAGCACACAGAACTGTTGTCTCCCTTCTCACTGTCACTCATCACCTATGGGCCCGTGTCTGCGGCTTGAGGTGGCTGCCTCACTCTGGCTCACGATAAGGCCGAACCTGTTGGAGTTCAATCCCAACTCCCTCCCATACTTCCAAGGCAGCAAATGTACAGTTGAATAACCCCGGTCTCACAGACAAGTACATATGCTTTGAACTTCCTCTCAGAACATAAGAATGCATTGCAATGCATAGAAAGAATGTACACATGCAGAGTTTTGAATACCCTCTTTGTGTGTTGTTGTTGTTGCTCCTGAAAATAATGGCTAGTGTGAGAATCTTCCACCTAGAATTTCTGACTCCATTTCATTGCAAATCAGATCATCAAAAGGGACGTTAAGGATGCAGCCTCAAAATCGATGTAGCAGTGACATTCCTAATCCCTCTTCAGTGCCTACAGTTAGGAGAAGAGATCGGTCTTTCTCAGTGCACACATGGATGAAAATAAAACCAGCAGCAATCACACACAATCATTAGCACATTGGCCCCACCCTTCTTTCAATGAGCTTGAGTTAAACAATTGGAACTATCCCATTTTATATTTAAAACAGCCTTACTGGGTAGGGAAGGGTAGGATGAGAAGGGCATACGGTGTGGCCACTAAAGCTGAGCAGGTCTGGATCTTCCCAGTGCTTAGATGGGTGACCACCTGGGGACCACATGTTTGCCGACTTCGCTCCTATGTTTTGAGGAAGGTGAGATTAAACTTAATGGTGAATTGTGAAAGATATTTTTTAAGCTGTGGGGTTTGGGTTTGAAGACAACTCGTTAAAGTACAGCATGGAGATCTGCCTTGTACATTAGCATGCTGAACCTCTCTTGCTCCAAATATCGTTTCAGGAAAGATTTGGGTTGCTGTATTCCAACTGCAGGGGTGGTGGTGGTGTGGTGGAACATGGCAGGGCTGAAGGGAAAGCAAGGATTAAAAAATGCAAGCGTATTTTAGTTGAGAGGTCTTACTGCTACTAAGTAACATTTAGGAGAAACATTTTAGAATGGTGATAGCTACACAGAAGCCAGGAGATCACCAAACAATTGGTAGCTGGGGGAAAGAGGTTTGGTTCATCAGAAGGGCATGAAGCCATCCAGGGAACCTCTAAAACAAGATTACAATCTTTGAAGGGGCAGATCTGGCCTCCAAGGCTGAGGTTCTGCACTCCACATATATGATGGGCCAGTTTGCACGTCACAACTGCCGGTCCTGGGTTCTCCAGCCCATGGAGAAGCTCCAGCGTGTATACCTGCCATTCTGCATATCAAGCACTGCTCTGGGTTTGACCTGTCATGCAGACATAGCATGTGTGGGTTATGCCAGATTAGTCAACCTTGCATAACTCTCAAACAGACCATGGTTGTTTAATCCTCACATAACCCACACTTTCCACGTGCACACTGACATGACAACCACAAAGTGGTGGTGGCACCCATGGATGCTAAGGCTCATCTGGGGTTAAACAACCCATGACTATCCCACAGTGCCATCCTTACCAGGTTGGTACCAACTTCATGTAGTTTTGTCCTGTGTAAATAATAGTGTTGAAGGAGTGCTAAAGGAGGATATGGAGATTGTGGAGAAGGTGACTGGATTTTTAAAATCTGTCTTCACTGCAGAAGATATACAATGGATACCTCTGCCAAGTTCACCCTCCCACTATAAAAGTCAACAATACAACCATACTTACGCGTAGAATACTGTGTTCAATTCTGGAAAAAGAGGAGGACATTGTAGAATTGGGAAAAAAGCAGAAAGGGCCAACTAAAATGATGAAGTTGCTGCATCAACTCACTGGTGAGGAAAGGTTACAACATCTGGGTTTGCAAAGCTTAGAAAAGGGGAAGTAAGGCAAGACATGACAGAGGTGTACAGAATTATACATGGTGTGGAGAAAATGGAAGGGAAGACCTTCCTCTTCCTCCTCCCCCTCGTAATACTATAATCCAAAGGGATCATTCCATGAAGCTGAATGGTGGCAACTTCAGGAGAAATCAAAGGATACACTTCCATCAGTTTAGGTGGCTGTAGGAAAGGGACTGGCACATTCATGGAGGAGAAGGCCACCAGCCATTCTGATGGTGCTATGCCATCTCCTGTGTCAGGGCACACCAGTTCCTGGGGAGCACAGGCGGGAGGGTGCTGTTGACTCACGGCCTGCTAGTGGGTTTTCTGTAAGCAGCTGGACAGCCACTGTGTGGCTAGATGGCCTGATCCCAGAGGGCCCTTCCTATGTTCCTATGATGCCAGGAACGAGTGTGGCTTTATTAACAAGAGTGAGGCCGTGCTTATGCGCAGGCTGGACTGTAGAGTCTAGCAGATGGACAAAGGGGGCTGCAACCTTACTTTCCTCTTTATAGGCCACAGAGGTCCAATGGAGGGGCATAAGCAGGATGAGGAGATGTTTAACAACAGAGGATGGGCAGCGCATCCCTTCTCCAGTAAACAATGCATGGCTGAAGGTTGGTTCTTCCCCGCCTCGTCCATCCCTCTCCCCGTCTCTGCTTGGATGTCTTGAGCCCGGGAAAGCAGGGTAGTGATTGCTTCAGATTGTCTCCTGCTGTGTATTAAAGGGGGGGTGGGCATGGATCATAGGAGGCGAGGCAGGTAGAGCATCGCTTCCTCCCTCCTCCCCTCCAAGGATGCTGGGGCAGACTCGGTGCCACGTGGAGGGCCCTCGCGGCGCCCGCCGTGGCTGCGCCGCAACGCGCGCTCGCCCCGGGGAGACGCCGGCTCTGCCGGGCTTCTGGAAGCAGGTCGCTGGGGCGCAGGCAGGCGCGGCCCACCCCGCCCGCTGTCACCGAGCAGGGGCTGGCCCGCCGTCGCCTCCTCCCCTTCGCGGCAGAACTCTTCACCCTGCAACCGCTACTGGGCTGCGCGGGGGGGGGGGGGCGGCCACAGCGCGCACACTGGCGCTTCTCGCAAGGAACGCCCTACGAGAAAGCAGGGAACGCGGAAGGGAGCGCGGCTGCGAGCACTCAGGCCGGGTCCTGGGAGAGGGCGGCGGAGGCAGAGAGGGAGGGCGCCGAGCAGCAGCCGGCGGAGAGGACCCGCGCTCCCCCGGCCCCCCGTTCTGCGCGGAGGACGCGCGCGGGCGCTTCCCCATCCCAGGGGGCACCCCGGACCCGTCCAGGACAGCCCTGCTGCGCGCCCGCCGCCAGCCCTGCTGCCGGGACCGGCCGCGTCTCGGCTTCGCGTCCCGCTAGAGGCATCCCCCGCGAGGCGACCATGAAGGCGGCGGTGGACCTGAAACCCACCCTGACCATTATCAAAACCGAGAAGGTCGATGCGGATCTCTTCTCCTCCCCGGGTAAGTTCTTGGCCACTGGCATCTTTCCCCGTTGGAGCCGCGGGGGCGGCGCGGGGGGGGGGGCGAGTGCGTGGGGTGCGGTACTTCAAAGTTCATCCCGCCCCCCCCGCGCCCCTTCTAATGCATTTGCCTCACCGTTTCGGCTGATCCAAGGATACTGCTTGAGCCCGTAGGCTATGGGCAGGCAATTCAATTCCCGGAGTTCCAGTCCTCTCTTCTCCGTCCTTTATTGTTCTCGGCGTTAAGCAGCCCGAGTTGCTTTTTTCACTGGCTGTTGTGAGGCTTCCCGTGTGACAAGACCCCCCCCCCCCACACACACACACGAACGGGGTCCTGCGATGTGACTTTTCCCCCATCTGGGGTTCTTGACCTGTGACTAGCTCCCCAATCCGCCGACCCTACCTCGGTTTTCTCCTCCTCTTCCTCTAATTGCAGTATAGAAATAGAGAATTCTAATTCATGCAGTCTTGTGGATTGAACCCATCTTTTTGTGTGCCCCCCCCCCCCCGCAATCCAAGTTTACTCAGGACGTCTCGAAGTGTTTCTGGATGTTTTTAATATCCCGTCGCATGAGCTGCGGTCTGTAGGGATAACACGGGGCATCCTGCTGACATTTCTCCTGGCTGGAGAAAGCTGGAGCAAGCCTTTCTCCCTGTTTCGGGGCGAACGATTGCCCACCCCGTCTGCCAGTGCGCGTGTGTTACACGCAGCTGGACTGTACTCCGGGCTGTGGGTGAGGGAACTTACTGGATCTAACTCGGAGTGTCTGTGTGGGCTGAGAAGTAACATAGCTTTCTCCCCTGCATACAAATGACACACCATTTTTATTGCAATCTGGATTTTCTGAAACGAGCGCTTTCTGCTTCCCCTGTGCAATGAACTGGACATGTTAAGGAACGCCCTGTATGGGAAATTGGAAAAGACTACTAGGATAAAGCCTGCTTTTTGTTTCTTTTAAAAATAAAATATTTTGTGGATTTTTAATAGGCTCCTTTCACTTAACTCTTCCCTCTCTGGCATCTTTGGAGAGGTTGGGTGGTGGATAGTTAGTGTATTAAGTTTGGATGGGGTAGCCCTGAGTTCAGATCCCCACAGATATGAGTCACACTGATATTGCACCCTATCCACTCCAACTCAATGGTAAAGCCAATTGAGTTCGTTGGGACCTATTCTTAGTGACTGATGGCAATTTGAATGACTTTTGGTCAGTCATTCTCTTTTAATTCCACCAAATTGCATGCCCCTAATTCCTGAGCCCCATAGAGAAAGAGCAGGCTTAAGCAGCAATACAGAAATATTTGGAGACTGTGTCGAGAACCCATGGCTTTCAAGAGATTCAAGGAAAGTGCAATTCCAGTTTCCTTCTTGTGTCTCTGTGTGTGCGTTCTCCTATAAAAACAACATGCATAAACACAGTGACTCATCCAGTCAAGTAATATAATGGTCTTCTTTTTGTTCATTAGTTCTTATAAAAAGAATGTCCCTTGTGGGTCTTAAAATCTTATATTTGGTACTTTTCCCCTTTAAGAAAGTGCAAACATCAGTTCTGCATCTCCTGGGACTCAAATATGTCATAGATTGGTTAAGATTTAAACATCTACAAAGATACTTATCATTATGCTAAGAGTGTTTGTACTGGGTTGTTTCCACCATCACCACTAGCAGCACCCCCAAAGGCCTAGAACATTGTATGATGAAAGGAAGGGGGGTGATGTTATCAGCAAGATGGTTTCAGTAACATGTTGCTATGTTAGTGAGCAGTAACAGTAACATGTTGCTGTGTTATCATTAGCTTGAGCTGCTCTTGTCTGTGGTTAGCACTAAGCCCAGTCTGGGTGTAGAATGAGGGAGCTTGCTAGATATGCCTGACCTCCTAGATAGAACTGCTGCTCTAAAGAGCTATTGGAGTTTTGCAGCAAGAGGGTGGGATGCTCTTGATCCTGGACTTGCCTGCAGCAGAACTGTAAGGCTGGGAAGGAGTTAAACTCAGCCTCTGCTCAGTCCCAGCATTACAATGATCCACAGCTGGACTGTAATCCTTTGCTTTTTGTACTGTGCCCACATTTCATTTATTGATTTAGACTTTTTGCATCTTCCAGCCATTTCAGAGTCTTGTTCTCAAGTTTCTAAGAAAAGCAGCCCTGGTTTCTCCTTGTGCCAGCTGTGGCATTTTCAAGTTGCATCTAGGTGGGGAAAGATGTGACAGCTGACAGCTTAAATTCAAAACAGCCTGCCAATCCCCAGACTAGATCAAAGAATTCATAAATTTACAACAGTTTATGTTATTGTTGGTGTTTTCTTTTTCTTTAAACACTTTGCAACATTGTCTCCTGCTGTAAGTGTGTTTTGTTTTATAAAGCTTTGTAGGATATTTCTAATTGGAGAATCAAAGAATTTCAAATTTGTGAAGGATCAGCATCTCTAAAAACAGAATCTTCTCTGGCTAACACATCAGTACATTTCATTCTGAACAGAACAGTAGAAGAGCTGGAAGGGGCCTATAAGGCCATTGAATCCAACCACCTGCTCCACTTCCACATGTGGTCACCCATCCAGCTACAGGCCTGCACCTTTCCAGCTTAGCAAAGGTGACTCAACATAATAGTTCAAGGGATAGCTATGCAGACCAAATGATAGAGTCACTTTCTTCATGGTTCCAGATGTTTTGGACTAGAAATCCCATTATCCCCTGCCCAGTGATTAAGGTGTTTGGAGTTGTAGTCCAGCCATCTAGATGGCTCAGGGTCATGGAGGTTGTTGTAGTGCTTCTCAGGCAGGAAGGTGAAAAATTCATCCTAGGGGAACTAAACAACAAAACCATAAGAACAGTGAAGCACTCTGTGGATGCTGAGTTCTTCTCAAAGCCAGCCTTGTGAATAAATGTACCAACGTTATTAGTCCACAATAACATTTGCTCTCTGGCTTGCCTGTACATCTCTGTGTCTGGATATTTGTGTCATAGAAACAAACTGAGGAAAATTGGAGAGAAGAGAAAAAAGAGTAAGCACTTTTTAATACCCCAGTTGTCTACCAAAACAATTGGCACCCAAGGCAGCTTATGGGGCAAATTAAAAATGATTAAATTGCAATAGGAACATAATTATATAAAAATAAAAACAGCACCAAGCCCACCAGACTCACTTGCAAGCTTTCCAAAACATAGTGGTCTTCTGCTGCAGGACTGACATCACAGTGCGAGTAATTCTGCCTGGGAGTCTCTCCCAAAAGGGTCTTTCTCGGGTTGCCACCAAACATGCCTCTGAAGGAGGTGGCTTTGAAAGAAGGGCCTTGAAGAACATAGGACCAAAGCAGACTTAGGAGGCGGCTTCCCTTCAAGATTCTTTCAGTGTCCAAAAGCTCCGTGGCCTATTCACCTGGGGATTATTCATAGTAGCTATTGGTCAGCAAGCAATGCTACTTACTGGAGTCTGAATTACATGTGGCTGACGGCAGGGCCGTCTTAACAGCATTATGGGCCCCGGGCAAAGCAGTGTCCTGGGGCCCCTGTGACAACTACTCACAGTGCCGGTGTGTATCAGGAATGATGCAAAGCAGAAAAGAACTTAATTTAGCAATTAGTGAAGTAACTATACACCTTTGATCGGTATGTATCTTATATGGTACAAGGTGCATTGAAGGGTTAACATACGCAGATTAGTATGGGGCCCACGGGCAAGTATGGGACCCTGGCTGACGATAGCTGCTGGCTTAAGTGGTTTACTTAGATTCCGAGAGAAAGACAGCCTTCTAGCTATGTTTGGTGGTGGGCTAACTGTCCCTCAACACAACTGGAAGGCAAGAGGATGGGGAAGGCTGATCCATAGCTTCTAGGCATATGAAGGCTGCACGGATCCCCCAGGCTCAGATGCAGTATCCAGCTGAAAACCAGTTGCTGTGAAGCAACAGCATCCTTTAAATCCTGTTTCAGGGCCTACCAAAGGCCCTTCACTGCAGCAGTGGAGAGCAGAATGATAGACTAGGTGGACCTCTGGTCTGATGCTGTTGTGCTCTTCACTATGCCAGAGACACTACTCTGATGAAAAGTGTGAAGCAAAATTCTCCTCACCTCACCTCAGTCTTCTTCAAATTTGAGAGAGCACCAGGCTCGGCATACAACTCTACACAGTTGCGTAGACTTATGCGAGTGACAGTCCACACTGCTCAAACGTTACAGACATTCTGCAAGTCATTCAGTCAGTCATGGTTGTGGAATGATCAGAACTCTTGCCTGGGGAAGAGTGGTGCGACCTGAAATTTGGAAACACCGCATTAGAACAGTTTGATTTGTTTCACTTTTGTCTTTGCAGCTGTCTCGAATCAGTTTCATTGGCTCCCCGTGAGCTTCTGAAATGAATTTAACGTGGCTGCAATATTCATGTTCAAAGTGGCCTGTGCTGAGCAGTGCTGAGGGATGGCATTTCTTTCAGTGCAAGCCCACTCACGCTTTTAAATTCCTTAGATTAGGCTGTGTCCTCTGTATATGGGTTGGTTTGAAAGGAGGGGACCCAACAGGGACTTCTTGGATGTGGCTTTGTACTTCCTTTTTGAAATAAGCCTACATACAGGAGCGCAAATCGTGGGCCAGTGAGAGGAATGCAAAAAAGTCCTGTGTATCAGCTTGGCCGGGGCTGGATAAATCCTCATCACTCACCTGGGAATGCAAAAACGGGGAGGAACTGCCAAGTACCTGGCAGGCCTGAATATATGCTCAGTGAGTCACAACTCTTCAGGTCCAGTGTGCAACATGTAGACTTCAGAAGGCGCATTTGTGTTCAGCTTTTTAATATAATACACAGGTTTGGAGGGTTGACTAGTTTTAATCCAGTTTTCAACGGGCAATTTGGAAAATAATTGTATCTTGCTATTGTTCTTAACGACGGTTGCATGTCTTGGCTTTCTCGTTATATTGGAAACATTCTCTGTTGACAACCTTATGTGGAAGGTCAGGATACACACCTAATAAATACAAATCAAATAACATATTTCAGGCACATCTACACAGGAATGGTAGAATGTTTTCATGCAGCACATACAATCCACATGGTACATATGCATCAGCCTGTGCTAGGTAATGAGTTGGGATTATTGTGGGAAAAGTCTGCAAGTCAGAGGTTTTTTTACTGCGCATCTGGGAATGTTCCAGCTAAAAGAACTCCCTGCTTTTTCCAGTGGTTCACTGAACTCTTCCCATCATGTGCCAGGGCATGAACTAGAAGTAGATGCACATGACAGGGGTATTTTAGGACAGGGGGCTTTCAGTTTGTAGCACTAGGACTGCATGCAGCCCTTTTCAAGCAATTAAGTCAGACCTCTGGCAAGATTGATCCATCCTTCTGCTACCAGCTCATTAGGTAAAAAAAGCTGTGTGTGTTTCTCTGTATGGTGGGGGAGAGAATAGGGTGGCAGAAGGAGAGAAGAGAATGGCCGCATCACGTTTGGTCCTGGCCCCATCCACCAGCTTGTTGCTGCCCCGACTGCCATTGACATGGGACTCCAAAGTGCTTCTCTTCCAACATGGTCTTTCCTCACCCTTCATATGGGTCATTCTGGGGCATGAATATGTGAATGCCGCACTGCATCAGACTGCATTAATTTGTATTAAGCATTAATTTGTCTGTAGGAATTCTCTGTCAATTGATAGACTCATTCATACGACATGATGTCATTATTGTGCTTGCTTAAAATATGGCTCTTTGGTCATTCTCCTCTTCTGAATGATATAAAGCATGCGAGCAAATAAAGCCCACAGTCACCAGCCCTCTTCAAAACGTGGGAGCAGACTCTAAACCACTCTTCCCTCATGTGTTGGATTAGAACCCCCTTATAATTCTTAGAACTAGAGCTCTCAGGTCTGCATGGAAGAGATCCACTTAGAACTGAAGTACTGGGCTCTTCTGTGCACATTCTCATCCCAGGAACATGGAAGTCCTTTCCATTTCAACAGACTAGTTTAAAAGTTAACAACCTAACAAAGACCTTTGCTGTGCTGAAAACTGATAAAACCTCTTTCTGAGGTACTGCGTAGCACCTAGAGTTCTACCAGTAGATAGAGCCCGACCTGCCTTCTGCCCAGTTCAGCAAGTTGAACAGAAATGCTTTGGCCAGTGTACAATATGGTGGCACCACTTCCGGGAGAATGTGCATGTGCTGCAGCAGGATGCAGGTTTCTTAGAGAAGGGGTGGGAATTTGAGTGGGAATTTGAGTTGTCTGTCAGACCAAGCAAGGCTACCTGTTTAAACTTAACTTCTCATGGCAATAACAAACTGCCCAATGGTCTTTATGGATGGAAGAAGTGGAGATCAATTGTCTTTCTTTCTTTGGTTTTTTACTAACTAGAATTCTTGGGAATCTACTGTGAATTGGAAAAAAACAATGCTTTCCTGTTCATGTTTTCATGTAGCTTGGTTGTGGGAGGGGCCTGTTTCTCCCATTTCACTTAAGATCAGTTTCTCTCCAGCATGTTAACAAGCCCATTAAAGCTTAAATCTGATTCTTCCTGTGCATTGGAAGAAGGCAGGCATTTTAAAGTTGACTGAAAGTTCAAACTTTGGCTGCAAGAATGCTAGAAACCAAAATGATTTCCTAGCGATGTGAGTTCCAGTGGCTTCTGTTTTGGTGGATGAAATCATGTTGGGAGCCAGCAAGGGCAGGGTTGCTAATTATCTGGTCTAATCCCACCCCCTGTTCCCGTTTGAAAGAATGCTTTAATGAACTGCATGACAGCTGTTTAGCCAGCAGTGCAATCATTACCGGAGCACAGCCTTTGCATGCAGCAGGTCCCAAGAGGGATCTGCCGCATTTGTAGCTCGGGTGAAAGAGACAGCTGCCTGCAACCCTGGAGAACCAGGTAGACCAGGACAGGCAACTTGGCATCCCCCAGATATTTTGGGCTATGACTCCCATGACCCTTTAATATTGACTATGCTGGCTTGGGCTGATGGGGACCAAAGTCCAAAACATCTGGAGCATCCAAGTTGTCATCCCTGGTATGGACAATACTGGGCTAGATGGACCAATGATCTGGCTCCTTATAACCGCAATGCACCAAGCTGGGTGCATTAATGCAGATTCAAGTTCATGCAGATTCAAGCTGGATGGATTCAGTTGCTCACAGCCAAAGTGTTAGTCTCAGCCAGGTATGGATCGTGCTTAGGGTATATTCTGAAGAAACAGAACTATAATTAAACTGGTTAATCAGGTCAAGAGAAAGATACGTGATCATGATTAAGCTATGGATGGTTGAGTTGTGCTTGAGTTGTGTAGAAGAAAGCAAGTCCTTATCCATAAATAACCTTCTGGATATTCGCCTTGTGAATGGCTACACAAACAAACAACTTGGAGCAACTGTGATGTTCAGATAATTCACAGAAAGAGCTAGAAATGAATTAAATCCATTGAAACGCCTTGAGTGATAGTGCTGATCCTTAGTGCAGTGACCAAAGGAAGGACAAGCAACGAAATACTGCAAAATATTTTGGATTGGGTGCTACACAAAGCAGGTGATTCCACCAAAAAGGGCTACAGTCTAGAGGTATAAAGAGTTGTTGGGAAGACCTGGGGGAAAACAGAGAGACAGGAAATATTGTCCATCAAGTTTTCCTAAAGTCCCAAGGAAACAGATGTTTTTTTTTTGAAAAACACAGACAAAACCCAACACTTCACATTGTTTTTTTGTGGGAAGGTTCCCCGCAGCTTTTAAGTGTGGATCTTACTTTATATGTAGCAGGGGGCGTGGGTGAATCGTTGAGCATTATTGTTTCCCACTTACCATCTTATCAGTCAGATGCACTGCACTGACACAAGGTTTGTTACTGTGTTCATCTCAGGCCATGCACCGAGGTGTAATCACATACATTGTCCTCTCAGGTGCCACCCCACCACACACACAGTCAAGAGGAAGACTGAGAACTCGGACAGAGAAATGGAAGTGAGTGGGGCACTTGACTCTTGCCCTTCTCTAGGCCGTCCACATGCTTAGCCTGGAAAAGGACCCTGACTTAGTCCCTGCCACATGCAACCTTTAAAGATAGTAGGTGATGGAAAGATAGTCTGAGCTGGTCCTTTGGCCCTTTCTCAGCTCAGAATTGTCCCTGCTAGCTTCTTTTTCTTCTACAGGGGGAAAATAAGAGATGCTGTTAGAGGGAAATTAGAGGGAAAGGCAATAGAGGGAAATTATTTTGAGAAGGTAATGGCCAGAAAGTAAAGGGCTTTCAGGCTCTTCTCTGATCGCTCATTCAGATCCTCTGCAACTTAAATCTGATTGTACTTTGAAAAATAACAGTGGAGGGGGGGAAAGGCACACAACTGCCAGTTGCATCTGGCCGGAGTCTCTGGGAAACCAACTGTTCAGCCTGATTGATATCTGTGGCGGGCATGCAGAAAGAGGCGTTCCTTTTCATTTTGGTTGCATTTCTGTTTCCTTGGCTTTTACACTGCTCTTTGCTGGAGACCCTTGTACCTGCCTCGCCTTTTCAGCCAGCTTTTCTGACATGGTGTCTCCCAGATGTTTGAGGCTACAGTTCCCATAAGCCCCAGACAGCATAGCTCATGCTCAAGAATGCTAGGAATTGTACGCTGAAACTTCTGGAGGGCAAAGGGTTAGGGAAGGCTGCCATAATTAATTAATTAATTAATTAATTAATTAATTAATTTCTATACCACCCATTAGCTGCCTAGGAAGGCCTTGGCAATTATAGGTGGCCTATAAATACATGTAAATAAATAAATAAGCAAGCAAGCAAGTCAGAACGACTCTCTGTATGCTAACTGACATCTACCTTGGGAGTAAGCCCATGTTCCTAATTCTGTGTAGAGGCAGGCCACAGTTGCTCATGAGTGAGGGAAGCACTTTGTTCCTGCTCAGAGGCAATTTTATTGATCATGTACCATCCCTTTGCACCTGTCCTTTAACGAAGCATGCAGTCGTGCACTGGGGTCAGAGGGAGGTTGAAATGAATGCTGCTAAAGCAGAAAGAACTTGGGCTAATGGTGACTCGAAAAGGCTTCTCTGCCCTAACCCGCTACATCAGTAGTGGTGCTGCTGCTTTCTGTTGCGTAAAACAATAGATAGCCTGCTCAACTCCCATTGCTTTTAAGGCACGGGGTTTTTATGAATGAATCCAGCTTTTAGTAAAAGAAAGCAGCAGCATGTTGATGGGTCTGGAAACCAAGTCTGGAAAGAGTGGAGCATGTTTAGCCTGGAGAAGAGGCAGTGGAGGGGAGATCTAATATCAGTCTTCAGCTGCTATGCAGAAGAGGGAGTGCTCTGTTATTCCAGGAGCAGCACTAGGAGAAGTGGAGGGAAATTGCAGGGAAGCAAATTTTCCACACCAGGAGGAGAAACCACCTCACTGTGAGCTCTGTTTGGCAGCAAGATGTGTGGCCTCGGGAGGTGGCGGGTTCTCCTTTGTTGGAGACATCTAAGGAAAGGCAGGGTGGCCATGCATCGGGGGTGCTGTGCTGGGACCCAGAGCCTGCCCTGATAAGGCATGGACTACGTGATTTCTGAGGTGACATCCAGCTCTATGATCCTGTATCCTACTTTCCACAAGTTTAGCTTCTCACCCTTCTGGGATGATTCATAGCAAAGAAATTAGCAAACACTTATCCCAAGATAGCAGTAATTTAGCTACTACAACACTCACAGCAGCATTAAAACATCGTCACAAATTAGAAACAAAATACTTTCTATAGCTTGCAGGCAGTTGTGGATGTTTTAAGCCTATAACAGGTTCAGGGCCTGATTAATATACTTGGGAGGGTGGAGAAATGTTTGTGTCTTTGGAAGTTTAGGGGCCTCCACAGAAAAGCCCTTTCCTCAGAAGCCTGCGAAAGTGGAAGCTGGAGCAGAATCGGTCCTCACAAAAAAGCCTTCACAGACTTTTCCTCTCTTTCTCTAGCAAAGAAATTTGTCAAAAACTGCCCCTCTTTCAGCTTGGGGAGTAGCAAGCCCTGAGGAGAAAAAAGTACTGCCTTACATGGCTTACTATGACAACAGAAAGGGAGCCGACCAGTTTGGTTTCAATATGTGTCATCTTTAATGAGCTGCCAGCAGAGCTATAACTACCTAATATTTTCTTCTGCTTGCACCATGTTTCAGTGTGAACGCAATCTAGAACCTAGCATACTGTTCAGGATAATTTGGACAATTTGCAGATTATGAAGACTTCCTTTCCCACCCACTGCAGGCTCACATACCTTCAGTCCATTTCAGACCAGAGAGGCTTTTGGTCTTCCAACATGAGTCCTCCAACTTCCAAGTCTGTAGAAACACCACTGTACAGCAGCCTTCCCCAGCTTGGCATCCATCTGATACGTTGGACTATAGCTCCATCATCCCCAGCAAGGCCACTCTGGAGGAATTGCCAGGTGCTTGAGTTCTCATTTCCTCCATCATGTGTGTCCAACTTGGATGGATTGCGTAGGTCATACAACCCGCAGCTCTGCATTTTGCCTTAGGCCATGATGACTTGTAGAATTTCTGTGGGTATTCCTGTGACTAAACTTGGACATTCTTTGAGTCTGCTCCAACTGTGCTCTCCTGTTATGGTGGGCTTCAACTCTCAGATCTTCTGACCTTGGTCATGCTGACTGGGGATGATGGGAGTTACAACCTAAAGAATCAGGGGAATCTACACAGAAGTGAGCCTATGATGACACAGTCAGGTAATCAAGTCAAAACATGTCCAAGGTGCAGGTTAACTTGCATCTGCTCACCATCTGCTAACTTCCATGGTCACACAGTTCTTCACTAAGCCAGACTGCAAGGTGCGGATTACATGTTTTCAATGTAAAACTATACCATTATGCAAGCTTAAGGTAAAGGTAAAGGTTTCCCCTTGACGTTACGTCCAGTCATGCCTGACTCTAGGGGGTGGTGCTCATCTCTGTTTCCTAGCCGAGGCAGCAAGCGTTTGTCCGCAGACAGTCTCCGTGGTCATGTGGCCGGCATGACTAAACACCGAAGTGCGCAGAATGCTGTTACCTGCCCACCGAAGTGGTACCTTTTTATCTACTTGCATTTGCATGCTTTCAAACTGCAAGGTTGGCAGGAGCTGGGACGGAGCAATGGGAACTCACCCCGTTGTGCAGATTCAAACCGGCGACCTTTCAGTCTACCAGCCCAGCAGCACAGCAGTTTAAACCACTGTGCCACCTGCAGTCCTATGCAAGCTTAGGGGTATTTGAAGAATTCAAGAGGAAGTGAAAATCCAACACACTTTCTTAACTAAGACTGGGATTCAGGTGATCTGTGTTCTAGTCCCCACTCAGCCATAGAGTCTACAGGTGACTCTCAGCCCAGCCTATTTCCCAGGGTTGTTGCTGTGGAGATAAGACTGAAAGCAAGAGGAGGAGAATGATATAAGCCACTTTGAATACTTCATAAGAGAAAAGGCTGGATAGACATCTAATATAAATAAATAATAACTCAGCCCAACAAAGTTCTGTTCCACCAGCACTGGATTTGCACTGAAGCCAGCTAGATCCAATGCAACTTGAACCAGCACATGGACTCCTGCTTTAAAAACAAGCTGCAATTTGAAATTTTTGATGTTGATTTTTTTATAACCAAACAAATTCGTGCAAGAGTAGGGCCTTCGCTCCATGGTTCGTGCAAAGATTTTGAGCAATTTTGTGGAAGCCAAAATATCTCCCTTATAATGTAGGCAATCTTTTGGAAACCGTTGCTAATGCCTGAAAGTGTGCCCTAGATATTCACATTCGCCCTCGCCGCGGGATGTGCTGGATAGGACTACACATTCTTCACCTTTGGCCTAAACTCAGGAGTGGGCACCCTGGTACCTTCCAAATGATCCCATCGGACTCCTCACATTAAATTGGACTTTGGAACATGGACATCTGTAACTCTGCCGTAATTGTGAGAATGTCTGCTTTTTTTGAAGGTTCCCCCTGCCTTTATAACTTTTTAACTGAAAGCTTGGAAATGCGCGGGCAGCATCTGCTAGTGTCTTGACAAACAGATACAACTCTATCTGAAATTCAAACAGCAGTTTCGCATGCAAAACAGGTAAATGTCTGGAGCTGTGGTTTTGCCTTTTGCATGTCGCTCTCTGGGCTTTGAAGAAAGTTGTTGCACAGAGTTTTCTCTATTCTTTGCTCTGAAAAAGGCTTGTACAACTTGTGATCCAAATTTGGTGACCAACCTTTAAGGGGGTCGATAGCTTTTACCAGCAGCTTGCTCTGCAGCTTTCTCCCACCTAGCATCCTTCGGATACAGTGGGCTACAACTTCCATCACTCTAGTCATCTGACTGGGGATTATGAATGTTGTAG
Source organism: Varanus komodoensis (assembly GCF_004798865.1). Lineage (NCBI taxonomy): Eukaryota > Metazoa > Chordata > Lepidosauria > Squamata > Varanidae > Varanus > Varanus komodoensis. The sequence continues at coordinate 10,037,700 of NW_025335856.1, forward strand.
TGCAACACCTCTGGAAGGAGCCAGGTTGGGGAAGGCTTTTGTAAGCTATGAAGTGCTTCAGTTGTTGATTTCAAGTCACTTTAATGGCCTTGAAGGTGCCAGGCAGTTTTTGCTTGGTTTTTTGCTTGTTTTTCAAGTCACTCGGGAAGCCCACCCACCCAGCCTCCAAGCCAAATGGAACTTCCCAGTTTAGTGGCCCATCAGGAACAAGGTTTATAAAGTTCCTGGTTTTGCTACAAACACAAGAAGTTGCTGAGTATCCGTCAAGCCATAGTATATGATAGAGGCTGCACTAAAATCTGGAGAGCATGTACAGTACTTTTAAGAATGATGCCAGATCCTGACCTATGCCAGGTCAGAATATGTGCCCATCTGGGACAGTAAACAGTATTGCCTGCTCTGATGGGCAGCCATTATCTGGAGCTTTTGGCATTTTTTAAAAAATTACCTGATTATTATAAGTGGAGAATTCAAAGACTGCACCTTGGGACCCACCTCTGCCCTTTATTATACCTCTAAGGTCTAGCCCTTCCTCAAATCTTTATTCTGCACAGTCTTTCTTACCCTGCGACACCTTTCAATGAGATGTTATATCTGACAAAACTTCACTCTTCTGCATTACTAATATGAGACTTACCAGAACTTGTTTCTGGGTAAGTGTGCAAGAGAATTCAGCCTCAGCTTTCTTGTGTAGTACAGAATTTAGGATACCTGTGGCAGAATTTTGACACCACAAATTCCCTGTAGGCACAAAGTACACAGGGAAGCACTGTGTAGTGGCTGTGAGTATGAGTTGGGAAAGACTGAGTCCAGGTGTTACATCGGCAACAAGCTCACTCAGCAGACTTGGTAAGCCTCTATGCTCTCAGCCCCTCTCCTGTAAGGATGAAGGCAATAAGATAAAAATGGTGGTCTACCTTTCAGGACTGTTGTAAGAATTCCTCACAAATGGTGGTGTGTGTATATACTGCTGAAAGCTCTGTTTCTGTATTGTGCTAACAATACTATATTCACCCACCAATATTTGTAGGTTGAGGAGGCCACCTCTGTACGGAATGACAGATTGAGTGTAAGAAACAAAAAATGTCATCTGGCATTTAAATGTTGCTTGGTTTTCATCCAGGTCTTAGTTTCCAGGTATATAGTGGATTGTTGTTTTCTCTTCTTATTTGCTCTGCATTTATTTTAACCTGTAGCCCAGTATACCCCTACAAAGGACTAAGATTGTAGCTCCTACTCCTAGTTACCTGGGCAGCTTAATGGGTCTGCCCAGCTAACTAGGAATGTTCTTCGGAATAGATTCATATGGGGATTGGGCTGTAAGTGTCACGGAAGTCTGTGTGACTTATGTCTGAGTGGCACAGCTAGGACTGCACTGCTAACTGTTGGTATTAGTGTGTGGCTTTTGATTAAGCTTCCTTGAATAAGCTTCCTTGACAGAAAGTATGACAGATTTCTTCGCAAGGCAATCCTATTTGCCCACTTCTTAGACATACACCATTTCGGAAATGAATGCCTTGCTAGCAAGATAATGTGTAATACTTGGATCCAAAATATCTTCCCTTTCACCCTGCATTCCTTTTTTGCTACCAAATAGGCTTCTTGCTGGGCTGCTCTTTTCTTCCTTGTTTCATGTGTCCCCTTTTGAACAGATACCAAGTTTCACTGATCTGCTGTGCAGGCCAAGAGCTCTCTTTCTTCCCTGGCATCTGGCCATGTTTGCATTCCCAATCCAAATATTGTGGATGAAATAATAAATATTTATTGATTGTGTGATTTCCCACATTTTTCCCAGGTGAGCTACCACTTTGGTGCGGGGTGGGCAATGAATCATATCAGCCCTGCAGTGAATTATGTCAGCCCCAACTTGACTTAATTGCTGATGAACAATCTGGTGGAATGCCATATTTTGTTCTGTAGCTTTTCACTTAGTGAAACTTTCACTTAGTTGCAGATGGTTGGTTCCTATGATTCCATGCTTGTCTTTCTTCAAACACTGGGGTGGTTCAGAACTGTGGGATAGTCCAGGGTGAAGAACCTCTAGCCCATGAAATGTTGATCTGCTGTCTTTCAGAAACATTCTGACATTTCCCAGTGAGAGCTGCCCACTTTTTATTTATTAAAGCATAGCTTTATTGGCTGATTGATGTAAATCAAGATATCCTCAAAGGCAAAGGACCAAGCCATGCTGGTTTCCTCCTAGCTAGTTGTAACTCCATTCTCAGGCGATGTGCGAAAGTGAATCCCAATTGATGCAAGCCAAGATGCTAACCGATATAGCAAATGTTGAAGCCTGGTATACACATCATCACCCATGTGGTTAACAAGCCAGGATACCTTGCTAACCACGCTGATCATGCTAGAGACATGTGTTCCTTACCTATGCAATGATAGGCACAGCTTACTGTTCCTTCTATACCTGGCAAGGGTGGGCTCCTGCTGTGCTTACCAAGCCATACCAGAGCCCTAAAATAGCCAATGATTTCTGAGGGTCAGACAATGTGCTAAGCCATGCCGGTGAGGTAATTCAGCAAGTTGGGCTGGCAGCACGCACAGCTTGGTGAACAAACCACTGTGGTTTGTTAACTACTTAGCGATCATGTGAACTGGCTCAGGGAGTCTTAGCTTGTTGTACAAGACTTGAATAAAACTGCATTACTGGTTGGTCCTATGATCCCATGCTTCACTTTCTTCAAACAGTGTGTTAGTCCATGGTCAATAACCTCCAGCTCATGAAGCAAATGGGGACCTCCAGGTCTCTCAGTCCCTTCCTCTGGACACTTCCCAGACCTTATCCCTTCCTTAGACCATATCCCTTCATCACATGCCCTCCAGATTATGCATATTATTTATTGCATACTGGACAACAATGAGAGTCATCTCTCTAACTACTGGACCATTTTTGTCTCTGGACAAATCCAAAAACCCCAGGGGCATTAAGTTGGATGCCATTATTTTCAGGCCACACTTGGGTAAGTTTAGGTCAAAAGAAGCATTTTTTCTGCCTGTCATGCAGTTTGAGAAATCTTGCTGAAAATATATTTAGGGGTAATTGGTAGTGATACAACTTTTTGAAGTGTAAGTCACTTAAATCAGAGCTCACACAATTGGCCCATGCTTTTGCTGAGACATCCGACAGCAAAAAGTCAGGAAGGAGGTGGTCGCTTGTATGAAAGTAGCTCATAATAGCCTTCTTCAACCTGATATATGCAAGGTATGTTTGGTTGCCACTTCCATAATCCCTGAATATTGGCCATGCTCCGGCGTATGGGAGCTGTAGTCTAAAGATTGGAGGGCACCCGGTTGCTGATGTCTAGTGCAGCTGTTGGAAGCAAGTAAAGAGGAAAGGCAGACAATCTTTCCCACAATTCATTGCCGCACCTTTTGATTTTGTGTATCTGATGCTCTTCTAAGGAGCCAGCCAGCTCTAACCAGAGCAGCCCACAAGCATATAGAGATGAAGATAGCAGTGCATGCAATCAAAGCTGCAAAGTAATCCAGCAGTCCCTACCATTGAAAAATACCAACAAAGTCTTCATAACAGAATGCAGAAACTGAGAATTAGATCTACCTTTAAAAAAATAAGCTAAACTAAAAATGAGTGATTTCTTATGCATAGGCAGCCTTTAACTCAGAAAGAACTTTAAGGACATGTGTCTTTCAAAATAAGCCAGATCGTTACAAAAGCTCTGTAAAGTTAAAAGTTCTGTAAAACCCTTTATTTTTGCAACTGCTGGGTGAAATGGATGCATCCTGATGGACAGAGGTTGCATGCACATCGTGTGGAAATCTTGGTTCCATTCCCTGCTCCTCTGGGCCAGTCCTCACCTCTCAGCCTAAACTGCATCACAGTGTTGTTGTGAGAATAAAAGGAGAGACCCCAACATAAGCATGTAGTTTTAAGTTCCTTGGAGGCAGGCTACTTTGCAACTGGGATAAATGCTTATAAGAGCTGACTCATCTAAGGGCCAGGTCAGAACCTGGGGTGACACTGGAGTGAAAACCTTGAAGACCTAGTTGTGTTTCCTCTAAACCTTCTCTGGTTACATTTACTGTAAAGTCCTCAGCCTTTGATATGCATTGCAATCACTGCTTTGCATGGCAAATTATTTTTGGCAAGTACTCATATGCACGTTGCACAGCTATGCTCCCATGCCATTCCTGTGCCTGCTTTGTCTTTCTTGTGACTGGGTGCCTGGAGCTTCCTCCCCCAAACTAAATGGGAATTCCTGGTGATTTTGGCATTCCGCATCATGAAGCAAAACTGTTCTGGATCTTTACTTTTGACTCCTATGTAAACTTGTTCATTAAAAAAAAAGAGGTGGCTAAGTGAAAACTGACAGGAGATACTCCGATGAGCCCTGCATCCTCCAGTGCCCCTGGGCAGCCATGGACCACGCTGCATGGGGATGGCAGTCCATCCCACGTGGAGGCTATCAGGATGGAGCATGCCAAAGCAGGCGGTCGGGTTGGCACAGCTGAGCACCCTGGCCCAATGCCTCTGTATCTGCCCCAGTCCTCCAGGTGCGTTGGTCTACAACTGCTACCCTCCCCAGCCAACAAGGCCGTTGGTTATGCTGGCTGGGGATTCGGACAGTTGAAATCTGATGCATCTGGGGAGTGCCAGGTGGAGAAGGCTGATCTGCCCTTTCCAGTTGAACAAGCAGTGGCAGAAGCACAGAGCTGGAGCAGAGGTCTCCACTCTGCCTGCCCTCCCTGTGGCTCAGAGGGAGAGGAACAGGCGGCAGGGAATGGGGGCCCTTAGAGCATCTTGCCAAACCCCACCCCATCCATGGCTGGCTGCTGTCACTAGAGACAGGCTGGGGTGGCAGGGTGGAGGCTACTCTTCAATTGATGTTGAGGCTGGAGTCATGGGCAGTAGCCAAGCCAAATCAGTGGCCCGTCTTGCTCAGTATTCTTGGTCTGCATCGTTTCAGACGGGAGTCTTTACCAGCCCAGTCTGGCGCAGTTGGAAACTGAGCCTGGGACATCTTTTTTCCAGGAATGTAGGTGCTGTTCCACGAGGCTGATGCCCTTCTCCTGTTACCCTGAGACAACAAGTACTGTCAAGCACAGGGTTTTCATTGCTCATATACACCATACTCTCTAAGGCTCATTCCCTGTTTTATCTGTGATCCTTTATGCCACGAGAAAAGTGTGGCTAATGAGTGACCCTTCGGTGCAGTCTTATGCATGCTTATATGGGAAAAGTCCTACTGATGTCTGGCTGGGGAATGCTAGGAGTTATAGGACATTTTGTCCTGTGTAAACGCATATCGGGTTACATCCTGAATTGTTTCAAGTCAACCTTCCCTGAGCTGGTACACATCAGATGTGCTGAAATGCAGCTCCAGCATTCGGTTTGGACAGTGGCCACGCTGGTCAGGAATGGTCAGTTGCAGTCTAACACAAATGGAGGACACCAGTACGGGGAAGGTTCTTCTAAGAGTTCTTCTTAGTTGCTCCCCAACTCCCCTAAATTTCATTCTCTGTTACTGCAGTCAAATGTGTAAACAAATATATGGATAAGCAAGTTATCTTCACAAAAGTCCTTTGAAAAGGTGCTGCCAGGGTAGCACAGAAGAAGACTTAGATTAGGTTCAAGTTTTTGTTTAGCCATAAAGATCACCAGCCATCTCTCACTGAGACAAAAACAAAGATTATTTTAAAGATACACACCCTAGGTTTCCCCCCTTGTTTTTATTATTTATTTATTTCATTCTAATTTTTTTTTTTTTTTGCAAATATACAGCAAATGCAGGGATCCAAACTGGATTAGGCGTCTCTAGCCTCTCCCCACTCTTTCTTTGCAGATTGCATTGGGATCCTTACCTTATGCATTGCCAAATTGACCCATTTGTTTTAATTGGCCACTGTTTGGCAATATGGTCTGAAGGCACAGAAGGCATCCACCATGTTGAAGCTAAGCAGGGTTGGGGCTGGCCTGAGCTTGGAGGGGAGACCACCTGGGAACTGCATGCAGCCACCTTGAGTTGCACAATGGGAGGAAGGTGTGATACAAATATATGAAATAATAAATATGTCCCACAAAGAGAAAGGCTTAAAAGCCCCCTGCCCTGCAGTGAGGATCCCCTTCTAGACTGGAGGGCAGCTGTGACAGCTGCTATGTACACCTTTAAACTGAACTGTATATGGCCATCTCTAAAGAGCTGGGCTATAGGGCACTATACAAAAGTAATAAATAAATAATCAGAGAATTCCTTGTGCCAGTCTAAGGGAATGGAAGGCAAAACATGTTAGAAGTAATAGAGATGCAACCAAATGCATTCAGTTGTGTTTCAATTGTTTCAGAAGTCAGGAAGGGCTTTTGCCCTGAAACCAGCCAAGATTCTGCATACCCTTGGTGTAGTTACATATTTAAGAGCACGGTACAATGGAGCTGAGTGGCTACACTTGAAGGCTGACATCTTTCTGAGTCACTCTCACCCCAGCCATGAACTTCAAGCTTGCCTTTGGCAGGCCACTCAGCCAAAGACCACGAAAAGCAGAAGATAACATTAACAGGTTCTGAACACTTAAATAGTGTGGTATAAATGCTAAATAGAAACAGTGTTGTTCGTGCAGTTTTTGACAAAAGACCTTATTCCTTTTGACCAGTAACTTTTCAAATCAACAAAACTTTTAATTTACTTCTAGCAAACACACACATGCATATCAGTAACCGACTGTCCAATCATGTTATTAGTACTAGTGCTATTCGTATTGATGGTGGTGTTGGCATTGACACTGATGGTGCTATCCTTCTGCTAAAGAACTTGCGGTACTGTACATACTTCTCTCCATCTCACTTCTGCTCCCAACAGTTGTGCAAGGTATATTATGCAGAGCAAGCTTTGTAGCTGAACAAGGATGAGAAGCCAGGTCTGCTCTGTTTTTTCTGGTTAGCTTGACTTTCCCTCCCAGAGGCGACTGGTTGCCAAGAGTCTGCACCACCTTAAAACGATGGGTTTTTTACCCCTAGATTAGTGGGAATGGAGGAGGAGGGGAGGCCAGGCTGCTTTTCCACAGATGCTGCTGGATCCCAGTGAGTAAAAGTAGGGTTGCTAACTGGCTGACTAAGCCAGCATAGTAAAAAAGTAAAAATAAAAATAAAAAGGAGGGGTGTGTACAATCCTAGCCCTCTCCTCCTCCTCTGACTCCATATGCAAGGCATGCGAGAGTCATTTGGCTGCACTCCCCCCTTCCATCTCCTCCTGCCTCCCCCCCCCGCTTCTCCAGCTCCACTCCCCATGTCAGTTTACTTACTCATCTGGAGTGCACAGCCCTGCTGTCTCTTGAATCAGCTTGCATCAGGAGGAGGAGAGAATAATCGTATGACATGTCTTGTAAAAAGTTTGTTCTTAAAAGATCTTTTCATTGCGGTCATGAATTCCCCCCCGTGGGCCCCCACCACCACCTTTGCCTTCGTCAGAACCATTTACGAGTCTCTTGTTTCCCAACCGCGGGGGACCCATGCCAGAGGAGGCTGCTGCGAGGGGGCCTGGCCACGCTTGCTCCTGCAGTCTGGCAGGGCTTCTCGGTTCCCGAGTGAGTCCGATGGGCTGGCATTCCAGAGTGGCAGGCCGAGCAGCACCGAGCTGTGCTTTCCCTCTGTTCCCCGCCTTCTTTGTACTTGGGCTGTGTGTGTACAAGGGGGGCTTCTCCACCCCCTTGTGTTACTCGGGATGGCATGCAGCCGAGCAGTTCAAAGATGCACCTATAGGGCGGATGCCTTGCTCATGCTCTGCTGCTTGAATGGGCATCATTTTCAGATGGCCTTTCCCCAACCTGGTGCCCTCTGCATGGTGGATGACAGCTCCCAGCATTCCTGATTGTTGGCCCTGCTGGCAGGGGATAATGGACACTGAAGTCTGGAGGACAGCAGCTTAAGAAAGGTTGTTTGGAGGAGAAGGGGTGGAGGCTTGAAAATAGTTTTCTTGGAAGAAGGAGTGGGTGCTCTCCCATAGCAGAGGGGCTGGCCAGGTGGATTCTCCACAGCATGAGCTGAATGCCTCAGTTCAGACTAGCAGCCAGCTCTGCCAGCCATGGAATGATGTCACCATTTCCCACTGCCGTGTTTGCAGGTGGCATGTTCTCAGAAGATTGCCTTCAGGTTTTAAAATTGCAAATGTATCCAAGAGCAGGCCTTTAGGTCATGTGGAAAATGTCTCTTTCTACTAAAATGTTTCCTCACATCTGAAATGGCAGTATCCTGCATGCTTGTTGGTTTTCGTGTTATCATCTTCTTCAGAGAATTCAGTCTGGGCCTCTAGTTTGTTTGGCTTATCTCCTCTCTTCTGTAATCAACCTTCTCTTTATGCCCATTACAAAAAACTAAAGCACGCATCCTTGTTCCATTTCTCTGAGGATTTGCAAGTAATTTGCTTATCTTTATATAGATTATCGGAGTAGGCCATCATCTCTGGCATCACAGAGATGCATCTGGAGAAGCTGAGGTCTCCAGATAAGCAAATCTGCCAGCTCTCTACAGCCCCCTTCCAGTTCAGTGGGTTTAAGTTAGGACTGGGAAAGCCCAAGTTCAAATCCTCACCTTGGGCCAGTCATCCTCACTGCTCTTAACTTATTCACAAGGTGGCTGGAGGATGACATGGAAGGGAAGCATAAATATTGCCCTGCCCTCTTTGGAGGAAAGTAAGATAAACATTGTGAACCATCCAGAGAGCCTCTCTGGATGATGGATGGCATCAAAATGAAATAATGAATACATAAATAAATGAATAAATACGCATTAAACCCATCTCTCCCTGCCTCTCCTCCTTCAGTCCTCCTCTACCAACTCTGAGGATATCTAATATGTGTGAAGTGAATGTTGGCTCAGATCAAGGAACTTACTAAGAATCATTTGGGGTTATATAATATCCTAGCCAGACAACCTCCTTGAACCATCTTCCTATTAGTTGCAGGTCAGAAGTGGTGTAGGAGTGAATTCTGAAGAACAGTGTGCATATTCCCTTTCCACAGAAAGAAGCATTACATATCTTAGTACCCAACTTATTAGGATCAGCAGGAGTGAAGTCCTATGTATGCTTACCTCTTGAGTAAACACCACTGAACTCAATGCTGTTACTTCCTATCTCATATGTCCAACTTGTGAAGTGCATTGAAGCTTCAGCGAAAGGGCTTTGATCAGTTGAAATGCTACCTTTAGCTCTGAATGAATGCTGGGAACAATAGATGGCAAAAGAAGGAGGGGACAGCAGAGAATGAGGTGGGTAGATGGAGTCACTGAAGCAGTCGGTGTGAGCTTAAGTGGACTCCGGAGGATGGTGGAAGATAGGAAGGACTGGAGGAATGTTGTCCATGGGGTTGCGATGGGTTGGACATGACTTCACGACTAACAACAAGCTCTGAAGGAGAAATGCAAACAGTATTACAAAGAATTATGTAATTAAAGCTGATGTAGGAAACTGTGAAAGAAAAGGGATGACATATGCCTTATCTATAGTTTCCCTCTTTTTCTGGTGTCCTCTATATTGATCTGCCACAAATGACAGTAAAACCTAAAAGCAGTGTTGTTAACTTATTCACTTGCCAGAGCCAGGAAAGTCTGTTGAGTATCCTAGTGCTATGGCAGATGACATCACCACTCCAGCTCCGAAAAAGTCATGGAGCTGTGTTCCTCTGCCTTCCAGCTCCGTTACACCACCAGTGACCTCAAGCACCCTTCCCTAACTGGGCACCCCCAAATGTGTTGGACTACACTGGGCAGGGAAGGTAGAGTTGGGGTCCAACACATCTGGAAGGCAGCATGTTGGGGGAGCTGATTTAAGGAGACTGCCATGTGACTGGATCAATACAGCAACAGTGCAACCTTCCTTATTCTGAATCAGGTCACTGATCCATTTAGGCCAGCACTGTTGGCACTGAGTGGCAGTGGCTTTCTAGGATTCCAGGCAGGAGTTTTTCCTGCCCAATCTGTTAATGCTGGGGATCAAATCTGAAATATTCCACATGCCCAGCATGTGCTCTAACACTGAGCTACGGCCCTTCTCAGTGATGTTGAACTGACCTTCTTGGCTGTTGGCACCTACTTAGTTTTGCTTGGGTTTTAGTCATGACCTCTGGTTTCTAGGCAGGGAAGAGCCTGTGGTTGTGACCATCAGATTCTTTTCATAGGACAAAAGCCACTGCATGCATGTTGGAACACACAAGGGAAAGGGAAGATGCCAGAGAATGTTTGGGATCAGCATCATCTTCGTTTGAGGGCAAGGGTGCCATGTGTTTTCCATGTGTCTGCTGCAATGCAACAGTTGACTCAGGGAAGTCACTTGAGGAGGCGGGAAATGGGATATCAAGATGCCCGGGTTTTAGACAGGTCAGTAGTGGGCGTTTCCACCCTAGGACTTGTGAATGAGCGACTTGATAGTTTACATGCATGTGTGGAAAGAGGGAAAAGCAACCCTGTGCTGCTGCACCTTCCTCTCCCACCTTCCCCTTCCCCACCTCTGCCTCCTTTTTCTCTGGAAGTGACAGGAAAAGTTAGGGTCCTGTGCTTTGGTCGTATGGGTGAATATCACTTTGGGGCCTGTTCGTATCTTATCAGAAGCAGTGTTACTTCCCTGTTGCTTCCATCCACACAATTTCAGAAAGGACGCCATATTGTTACTACTTAGCCTAATTCCTTACCACTCCATTCTTACCCAGCTAAGAAGATGATGTTCAAGAGAGATAAACAGGAGACTTAGATTTTTTTTAGTCACTGCAGTGGTTATAGGGAGCAAACTGCGTGCCATCGTAAGGAGTGAAAACTAAGAACAACCCTCCTCCTCCTGGTGCCCTTCAGATGTTCTGGGCTACAACTTCCATTGCCCTATGCATTGGTCAAGGTGGCTGGATCCAATAGGAGTTGTAGACTTAAACAGCCAGTGGGCACCAGGCCGGGGAAGGCTGCCCCTAAGTGTGTTGATTTTAGATACTTTTCTCCAAAGTGATGGCTACTTGTGGGATGACTAGATTTAGATGAGGAGCTGGAGGCCTGCAATGACAAGACATGAAATGACTTTATGGTCATCATGGCCCTGAGGCAATGACCGACACATTGCTACGTCTTTGAAAACACCTGGAATCTTTCCACCACTGCTTTGGAAGGCTGCTTTTGAAAGGTTGCAGTTTTGCAAGCTGTTCACTTTCAAAAATGCAGGAGCTGCCTGGGACCTAGTAGGGAGGTCGTAAAAAAGGCTACCAATAGCATCCATCTCATGGGACTGACACGAGGACCTGGATGCCAAAACTCATGGAGAAAGATGGGAATTAGAAACAGACTATGACATGGGACTATGATTTGGACATACAGTATGCTTAATATCTTGGTTACTGATAGAAGTAATAACCACTCTTTGGTAAATGAAACTCTAGCTCTAAGCAAAACACCCCCTTATAGTCTGAGTAGTTTCATTGCAAGATAGTTTCCGTACTATAGGAAGGAATATAGGAAGACTATTTAACCATGGAATCATAGAATAGTAGAGTTGGAAGGGGCCGTGAAGGCCATCAAGTCCAACCCCCTGTTGTTTCAGGGCACGATGTTACACCATCCCACTCAGAGGGCTGCTCAGTTTCTTTTTGAATGTCTCTAGTGTGGGAGAACCCATGATCTCTCTAGGCAACTAGTTCCACTGTCGTATTGCTCTGTCAGTTAACCTTTTCCTGATATTTACCCTGAATCTGGGTTGTCACAACCTGAGCCGATTTTTCCTATACCCTCTAAGAGTATGAACAAGAAGAGATCTTGTCCTTCTTCTTTGTGATGGCCTTTGAGGTATTTGTAGAGTCATATCATGTCCCCCTTCATGACAGTGGAACTAGTCTCTTCTGAAGACTGAACATGCCCATTTCCCTCAGGCTCTCCTCATAGGGCATTGTTTCCAAACTCTGCATCATTTTGGTTGCCCTCCTCTGGACTCTTTCTAATTTTTCTGCATCTTTCTTAAATCTTGGCACTCAAAACCAGACACAGAATTCCAGATGAGATCTGATCAGTGAGGAGTATAGGGAAGCTATTACTTCTCATGATGTGGAAGTAATACTTCTGTTAATGCATCCCAAAATACATTTGCCCTTTTTGCAGCTGCATCACATTGTTGTCTCATATTTAACCTGTTGTCCACAATAACTCAAGGTCATCTTCTTTTTCAGTCCTGTTGAACATGCATTCCCCAACTTGTATCGAAGCATTTGGTTTCCTTTGCCTACAAGAGGGGAACTTGGCACTTGCCCCATATTGCCATCTCATTTTGTAGCTTTCAGCCCAATGTTCAAGCTTATCAAGATCACCCAGGATCTTCATTACGCCTTCCAGGGCGTTTGCTATTCTACCCAGTTTTGTATCATCTGCAAACATGATTATCATCTAAACCATTAATATATATGCTGAAGAGCACTAGGCTTAAGACAGAATCATGCAGTACCCCACCAGTTACCTTCCTCCAGTCTGAGAAGGTGCCATTGATGAGCACTCTTTCTGTCCAACTTGGCAGTCAGTTTTGGATCCACTTAACAGTTTTTCTATCCAGTCTACTTCTGGCTAGTTTGCTTTTATCTGTTTGTCTCCATTTCATTATGGTCTTCTCCAGCGTAGGCAACTTGATGTCCTCCACATGATTTAGATTACATGTATCTTTAGCCCTGTCCACCATGGCCAATAGTCTGGGATTATAGGAATTGTAGTCTAAAACATCTGGAGGACATCTGCTCACCTCACTTTGGTCTAGAGTTTTCAAGGTTTCTTTAGCTTTCCAGGGTTTCAAACAAAAGTCCTTTCCAGCCTACTTGGAGATAGCAGGGAGTGGATTTAAGATCTTTTGCATGCAATGCAGGTGCTTCACCACAGAGATACAGCCTTTCCCAACAGCCTTTTTCATCAGCTGCATGAATCATAATAGCAATAACATTTATATAATGCATTTCAAATATTTAAAGCAGCTTGTGTACTTTGCTTAGTACCAGGCATGGCATTGTGCTTCTGTTTCCAAATGCCTTCCTACTCCCTGATTGTGCATGTATCCTTCTTCACAGAGGACAGCCCTCTATGTCAGAGGAGTTTCCTATAATGTCTTCCCAGCAAGGTGCGACTGGCACCCACTCTATCTTGCTTTCTGCACCAAGTTAAGGCTTTTTAATTCAGAATCTGTTATTGGATTATTGGATGCTGCTGGTTTGTTTTATTGGTTGTCATTATTGGTTATATTGTGTTTATTTTCCTTCTGTTCCTATTTATATGGTTGCATTTATATTGTATTTTAATTCTGTTATGTTTTGCTTGCTATTGTTATTTATTTTTATTTGTAGTGTGTGTGAGTATTATATATAGTGCATTTTTGCTGTTTCCTGTAGTCTTTTCTTTTCATCCAAGAATTTCCATACTGTGTCAGTTGTGGCCATGTATTAGCTTCTACGTACTGTAATGCTTTGCATTTTGTGTTTGAATTTGTTGTACACAGCTCTCATATCTCTCCGTGTGGAATGGCACATCCATTCTACTGATCGATAAAATCTGCCAATAGTATAATTAATGGAATATGAATGAGAAGGTTTGCTTGCCAGGCAAGGAAGTAGGAGAGCAGAAGACAAGGTCTTGCACCAGTCAGGGATAGTAGTGTGTAAATGGAGAAGCCACATCACATGTGGGATCCTTGCTTCTCTGACAACTTGGTCTTTGTGCTTATTGGCCTTGGGCATGTGAAAGCTGGCTTCTTGCTTCTTCCTAAACCACAAATGCAAAGATGCCAGAGAAACTGGTGTGCTCCTGGCATTCCCAAGCTTCTCGAGAGATTTCTGGCTACACGTTTGAAAGCTCTGGTTTTCAAGTTGCCAATGACCATCCTGTGTCTAACCAACTGGAAGGCTCCATTCCTGTGGTGGTTTCTTCCATTCCTGATGAAGCAATCCAGCTGTATCCTTTGAAGGTATCCTAGCAATTAAAGCACTTCTGGGGTTTTGCTGCGGCTAAATGACCATCCTACAAATTAGGCTTCCAAGTTTGTGGACGGTGCTGTGCACCTCACCCTTTCTTTACTCTGCCCCCTTTCCCCACCCACCTTCCCTCATTCATTCCTGGCCTTTGAGTCTGTTACAAGTTTAGCTGACCCTTTCCCCCCTGCCCGCTTCAGTGTACCCTTTGGGGAGGATTAGAGGTCTTTAGCAAAGTGGTTAGTGGGGATTAGAGCTGATTATCTGTAGGGGAGGCTGGCTGCTTGAGGAATGGGGAGGAGGGTGAAAGTTTTGTGGAGGAGAATTCCTTGATGTGTAACAGAGAGAGTTCAAGAAAATCCCTCCAAACTCTGGGAAGTTCAAAATACAGCTCTTTTTGAAATATTTGCAAGTGCTTAAAGTATGATTGGCAGGTATCACTTTCTCTGTGGAGAAGAATCTTAATGCAGAACATCAGAGATAGTCCTGCTATTATTATTGTTTTAAAATGTATCTGTTTTCATTCCATTTCTCAGATAGAAAGGCCCATGGAGTGGTTTACATGCAATCAGTAAATAAAACAGACCCTTTCCTTAGTACAATCTACATAAAAAACAAAGGAAAGGAGATGGGAAAAGAAGAAAGGGGGGGGAGGAGGGAATGATTTCTAGCAGCACTGCTGGAATGGTTTTGCTTTTCTTCTCCATGTCCTGGCTGCTGGAAGAAGAGAGCTGCAGCAAGAGGCAGATCTGAAGTTTTAAGATATGGTGGCAAATTATCAGCTTCTTACTTTATTATTGCTTGAGGGGAGGAGGTTGCCCAGGTGAGCTATGTGTCTCTGTTTGGGGTGTGCAGGGGAGGAGGGTGCTGATGGATGTTATGCTGGGTGTCCAAATGCCATGGGAAAACCCTTGAAAAGCATGAATTGTTCCCTCCAGAAGATAGCATGAACATTTTGGGTTCAGGACAGCTTCCTTCCTCACACAGCAGAGTATTCTATACCTGAGAAACGGTGTTCAAAATGGTGCAAGCAGTCAGGGGTTTCGACATCAGAACAGACTAGAGGTAGCAGTCTCGTATGGACAGAAGTGGAACTTCTACATATATATATGCCTACTGTCTCTCTAGAGGCTTACTCTATACTCTATTGAGTAATGCCCTTCCACTTGGGGGAAGATAAATAAATCCTTAAGCAAGGGAAGCTAGCATTTCTGGGCAATGAAGTTTCTAGCCTAGTTCCTGAGATATGGAAGACCATTTAACCATAGAATCCTAAAGTAGTAGAGTTGGAAGGGGCCAGGAGGCCATCAGGTCCAAGCCCCTGCTATTGTGGGACACCAAGTTACACCATCCCATTTAGATGACATGTTGCATGGCTCCCTCTTCTCCATGCGTAGTTTGCAATGATGCTTGGCTTTGCTGCCTCATGCACTAAGCTGTACTGTCATAATCGCCAAAGGTGCAGGCTTGCCATTTCCATCGCTTGAAGTCTTTTTTGTTGGCCTTCTCAGCAGAGATCAAACTTAGCTAGGAAGGACTGACTTGATTACATCCTTTGTGACTTCTCTGTTGAGTTCTCAGCCATTAACACAGTCCTTCACATCAGATTAGCTGAGCACGGATTCTTTTCTTCACTGGCTTCCACAGTCCTAACCCTGTAGCTGAATTCAGGGGGCTTGGAAGCAAAATTGATATTGAAGAAGATAAAGTGCTGTTATACACGTTTGCTTGTTTAAGAACATTGTAGAAAGAAGGTCTGCATATAAAGAGAGTGCAAGAAGGACAAGAAAATGGAAGCCTCCCAGTCACTGCTTTTCAGGACCTTCTGCATACAAGGGCAGCAGTATTATTGAGCAACAGCTTTCTCTTTCTAAGGAGTGAAATTGGGTTATTAACCCACCTTCACATGCTAGAGGTGCAATCAAGTCCCCATCCATTGCTGGAAATTACTGTATTTCTATTTAAATTATAAACATTCCTACATTTGCATACCTACACACAAAACAGCATATGCAAATAAAATCCTGGAAAGACACTGCACATCAGAATATACAATACCTTAGATGACCCATGTATATTTGCATGATGTAGGCCATTTCTGCAAGTTCTCTACCATACAGAACTGGAAGTCTGAGAGAGCCCATGCAGACACAAGAGTCCATGTGCAGCAAGAAGGTTATATAAACTATATACCTGATGGACTGGGGCCTTTGCTTCTGGATAAAAAGGGACTTGGGTCCTTACACTGTTGCAGCTGGTGTATAAGAACTTAGGAACAGAGGAAGAGCTATGCTGCCTCATACCAAAGGCCAATTTAGTCCAGCATTCTGTTTTCACAGTCACCACCAAATGCCAGCTGAAAACAGGTCATGAATTCAGCAGCACCCTCCACTTATATTCCCCAACAAAAAGTATGTAGCAGCTAAAAGGAGAGATCTCTATAGATCAGCACAGATCTTTAGAAACCATCATAGGATGTGGTTACTGAAATGAATGTAGCTGGTGATGCTTCTAAGCCTAAACATCATTGAACCAGATGGTAAAGGTGAATATTGCCATGAAGGTACAATTGTTCTTTTTTAGAACAAGACTGGGGGACTGAGCATAGATGCTTACCATGTGAAATAACAATCTAGTTTTTCACTTTAAAAAGATAATATTGCTGTGGTTTCTTTAACACCAATCAGAGACTCAGACATTTGGCAAGTGAAGCTTCTCTGTCGCTCAACTGATGTTGCATATCTACTAAGAAACAGAGCTGAGAACCAAGAAGGCTTGATACAAACCTTGTTTTTGCCAAAAATTCACAAATAGGCCTGTGTTTCTTAGCTTTGGTATTGTCTGAGCTGAAGAGAGAAGTACTGACATACCTTACAATGCTCAGGAATCAGTGATTTGGTTCAGTCAACGCAATAACTCATATCCCTGGGATGAGCATGGGTTGTCATTGAACCATGGCTTGCGGTGTATCCATGTCTGAACCCTGCTCAGATAACAAACCATAGTGAGCAACACACAGTTCACAGCCCAACAACAAGCTACTGGTTTGTTAGCACATGGCTTGTTAGCACAACTGAATTTAGACAACTTGATACCCACATTTCAAGAACAACCCATGGTCCAATAGCAACCCATTGTGTGTGGGTTGCCATGTTGTCTGAACCCACACAGCGTACTGTAGTGTGAGGTTGGGCACAGGGCTGGAATCAAGGAAAAGCATGGTCAGGAACCAACCAAGGGCTCACACCAAAGCAGGAACCCAGTGCCAAGAGAAAGGGATGGGGGAAAAGAGCAGCTGGTGGCAATGGCAGTGAAAAAGTAGGCTTACAGAGGAGGGGCACTGAGAGTGTTGTAAGGAATGGAATCCAAGCAATGACGATACGGGAGGCAAAGTACCAAGCAGCGACAGTTTAATACGTTCTGGCCAGACCAGGCACTCACCCCGGAGGTCGTGCCCTGGAGGAGCAGTTAGCACAGCCTCTTATTGCCCACTTCACGCGCAAAGTCCCCACCTCCTTTCTCCCATTGGTGGGACATTGGGAGTTCACACTCTTCCCGTCCACCTTCATCATACTTCTCCTTGGTATGCTACCCCCACCTGCTCATACGTCCCATGTTCATGTTATTGACCCTCTGAGGCACCACTAATATGCATTAGCTTATTACGCAGCCGTACCTTGGATTCTAAGTACAAAAGTTTAATGCCATGTCTGCCAATTACATCTTGTAGTCTATTAGTTTGTGTTGGTCACAATACTCTTATTAATCACGAAGTGATCTGTATAGCTTTACCCCTTCTAGTCCGTTAATCACAATACCTTTATTAATCACTAAGTGATCCATAGCTTTACCTGTTCTAGTTTGTTAGTCACAGTAATCTTCTACTTCTCACAGTGTCTTGCCCAAAGGTCTTCAAAATCCTAGTTGGAGTTGCTGGTTGGACTGGCTACACTCTTGCAGGATCTACTGCTTTCTTTTACTATCCAAGGTCCACCAATGATTGCAGACCCGGTCTCTGGCCACATTTCATTAACCGTAAACCAGGGGTCTCAAACTCAACTTACCTGGGGGCCGCTGGAAGTAGAGCCTGGGTGAGGCTGGGCCGCATCAAGTATTCCACCACCGCGGTGGTGGTGGGCCACTCATCCCGCGTTGCTCCCGGAGGCTGGCCCGGGCACCGCCGGCACTTTGAAGGCCGCAGGGCCCCTCGCCCATGCCCCATCCGTCCTGGCAATTGGCCCACGGGCCATGAGTTTGAGACCCCTGCCATAAACCATGAAGTATTCCCAAGTGGAAGACTATGTCCACGTTGCTGTTACAAATTCTAACAAAACTCAACTGACTAATGCTCCTACTTTACATGTGCCAAACAAATGAAAATAAAAAAGAAGCAGAAGCAGTGCAAAATATTCTCCCCACGGAGGCAGGAGGCTGCATGCTTCTGTAGCCGCACCCAACCCTGAATTAGAGAAATAGTCTCCAGGTACACCTCACAATGCCTCATTTTGAGGAAGAACCTCTTGAAGATCACCCATGCCTGACATTCAGGCCTGGGCACCTCCCCATAGTGGCTGATCTCTCCCACAGTGAGAAAATAAGCAGGTGGACTCTTTTGAGAGGCTGCCTGCTTACCCAATCTCTCACTTTGGGAGAGCCCTCAAAGTAAGAGTTTGGGTGGCCAAGCAAGAAGACCACCTACACTGAGAGACAACTTCCTGATCTCTCACCTTGGAGGAAAGCCCAGAGTGCTAGATGGGCAGAGGGACAGGTTCTCCAAGGAGCTTTGCTTATTTACCTCTCTTCCACTGTTGGACTTCCTGCAGTGCAGGGAAGCAGCTGCTGTGCCAGTGGCAGCATCCACAGGGGCCTTTCCATTTAGCCACTGCCCCTTCTGATGCACCACCTGACTAGGAAATCCACCCTGCCTTGTGGAAGGGCTGGCCCTAGAGAGATTTGCCATAGCAAAGTTGAAGAACCACGAAAAAGGAGGGCTCCAGTCCCTTGAAGTTGCCCATCAGTAATTGGAGCCTAGATGAGAACTGATCAGACACAAGGTGGTGTATTTATAGCTGAGCTGCAATAATTCCTTCCAAATTTACATCTGTACACACTCGCACACACACGTGTATGCAAACATCATGCAAATTGGTCATGGCTTTTGTCCTCTTTTTGGCACTGCATAAGTGGCTATCCCAGATGGAATGCAGGGTCATAGAGTCAGAAGGGGCCAAGAAGGCCATTGGGTCCAACCCCCTGCTATTGCAGGACACCAGTTTGCACCATCTCTACTAACTGGGTAACCTTTAGACTCTCTCTCTCTCTCTCTCTCTCTCTCTCTCTCTCTCTCAGCTGAACCCACCTCACAAGGTCTTTCTGAAGAATGAGTGGGAACGGGTAGAAGAAGCCATATATGCAGCCCTCCCCAAGCTCCCGGGAAAGAGGCTTGGATCAATATGTACTGCATTAACTAAAACTGATAAGCTGTTTAAAATAATTGGAGTAAAGTGCTTTGATTAAGCCAAAGTAAATGTTTGCTAGGTGTTATTGTAATCATTATCATCCTCATCCCTGGAAAAAAGAAACCCAAAAGCGGCCACTAAGGATGCAAAGAAGCAGGATGGGCGACCAATGAAGTGGCAACTGTAGATCACGGGCCGCTCTCAGGTGCATTGTCACTGCGGCACAAGTGAAAATAAGTTGCCTGCCCCCCACTGTTTTCTTTTCCTTCAGAAAAACGGGACATCTGGATCTTCCTTTCTCCCACCCCCTCCCCAGACAGTGCATCTGTTGGGAACCCTAACTGGAACCAGCCCATCTTGGCTGCTGCTTTCTGCGTGGGAGTGAGAGGCAGGCCTCTGTGAAAACAGTTCAAAAGTGCAGACAAATTTCAGCTAATCCTGCCTAAATAAATTGGGGCTCAGCTGGGTTTATTTGCTCAAACTTTCCCTCCACCGCCCCGACATCTCCCTACCCACCGCCTCCCAACCAACACCTGGAAAACTCCCTCTCCGGGCAGTGTGCCTCAAGTTGGAAGCCACCTTGAGCGCGAGGCCCCCATGTAGGGGGCTGGGAGTTGCAAGGAATAAGTCGGCCGTTCCCTCCCAGGAGGGCTATGTAAGAAGGCCTCCTCTGTTCGACTCACCTTTTCATGGGAAAAGCCAGGCTTTGAACTGCTCTCCCGCGCTCTGTGGGAAAGTCAAGGTCCCCAGTGGCCGATATCATCCCATGTCCTCATGCAGCCGCTTCCATTCTCAGGAGCGGCACTTGCTTGCTAGCCGTTGCGAAGTGCAGGTAGCACACATCCTGTCTATGCCCTCATCCTGGTAGGATGACTTGTGTGTGGAAGTGCTGAGCCCTTTTCTCAACAGGGATTCATTTTGAATCCCTCCCAAAGAGGAAACGCACCACCAAACAAGGGAACTATAGAGAATGCAAATTTGCATGTGTTAATTTATACCTATTAATGCAAATATAGAACGATTTCTTACAATTTAAGAGCAATGCAATGCATTGCATCACTGCAGGGACTACGGTAGCCAGGCAACCTGCATTCCTGCCTATCCAATCCACTGTCCAGGTGCCAAACGAATTGTTCTTATGGTTCTTGATCTTAAACTGGAATTGAACGGGGCAGCCTTTTGAATGGCCTACTGGTAAAGCTTCAAGAAGAGGACTGTTCTCCGTCAAAGAGGGTGCCTAGCTACCATGAGGGATGGTTATGTCATCTGCCACACCCCTCCCCCAGGCTTCCCTGCTCTTCAGAGCTTAGCTGCAGCTCCTGCAATAGCTGGAGGAGGAGAATGGATGTATTGTGTGTCTGCATGGATCTGTGCTTGCACATAGTTCAACACAACCACGCGCGTTTTGGATCACTCCCTGGAGGCATCATCATGGGGGCCAATAATGAGGACTTGCCTGATGGGTGTCTCCACTTCAAAAGGCATCACCACTCCTAACTCTGAGAGACTCCATGGGCATGCTGGACATTAGCAAGGAGCAGCAGCACCGGGGCAGCAGCAAGTGCCCAGTGGGTGAACCTAGTATCTAAGTTGTCCCACAGTGCTCAGGAGTGACCCTGTGCCAGGGAGTACCATGGGAAATGCAGGGGGTTTGGATGGCTTCCAGAACCATCTGCCCTTCATGAGGGCTGGTGGCATGACAGTGGTCACTGCAGCAGTGGCATTCCCTAGTGGGGTACAGGAGCCTCAGCACTATACAGATAATGGGGTACACTGGTTAGCCTTCCTCACCCAATGGGGCTGTCGAGTTTCCAGGGGGATTTCTAAGAAATGACTGAGAACAAGTTTGGCGATTTGCTTATGAGCAGCAACAGCAGCTCCTGGGACCCTGTTGCAAATTCCAATTGTTTGTATGTATTGAGTGTTTACTAATTAGCACCAGAAATATCTTAGCTGAATAGGAGCATTTCAAAATGGGAAAGTTTTTGCAAAAGATTTTGAAGGATGCCACCCCCCCTCCTCTGTGTGTGTGTGTGTGTGTGTGTGTGTGTGTTGGGGGGGGTAATAAATTGAGGTTTACGTGTTATTTCTCTTGGCATCAGGGGTGCATCCATGGCTTTGTGTGCTGCGTTGCTCCATGTTTTGACCCTTCATCTCTGCTCATGATTAAGTGGGGAAAGTCCTTTCGTGGTGCAGTCCTGAACGTGTTTCTGAGAAGCGAGGTCCACTGTGTTGGAGGTGCTCAGTCCCCAGGATTGCAGCTGCTCCTCGCCTATTGTGTGGATGGGAAGGCCTTTAAAAGCAGTAAAGGGGAACTTAGCGGATGAATATTTTTCAGTATGACTTTCGCCTTCCGAAGTAGCTCACCTTACTCACAGTCATAGCCGCTAAAGGGTTTTTTTTCCCCCAGGACCACTTCAGAATGAAAGTGATCTTGAAAAACAACCATCCTGAGGTAGCGTAAGCAGTCAGGTGGGTGCAGTTTGGGGCACTGCTTCTGTGATTGAGCACCACAGAGGCATAGATTTATTTAAAATATATATATATATATATATATATATAGAGAGAGAGAGAGAGAGAGAGAGAGAGGGAGAGAGAGAGGGAGAGAGGGAGAGAGAGAGAGTAAATTTAACCACAAAAGGTCCTATTTTAAAAAGAGACTTCTGCATTCTTTAACATGGGGGCTGCAGGCCAAAGGGGGTGCCCTCCGATGTGTGTGGGGTCAGAAGGCAGGGCCATCCCACACTCTCTTCCATGTGCACTGCCCTGGTCCATGCTTGTCACCAGTATCAGTCCTGGGGAAGTGGGGCTTTCTGTACCTCCAATGGTGCCAGTGGGGAGGGATAGATAGTTTTCACAGCCAGATTGCAACACAGGACACAATTGGTCTCTTCTGTGCACAACAGAAAATGGCATGTAAATTGAAGTTGTCATATTACAAGAGAAAAAGTGTTTAAAATAAAACTTTTGGGGTGAACCAGCACTCCAGGTGGGGGCTGTGCACTTCCCTGGCTGCAACCTTGACCCAAGCTTATGAGATCCCAGAAGCATCTAGCAAGCTGCCAGTGGAGTAAGCACTCAGCTAGTCACAGGGCACAATGCTCCTGTCCTTACAGACATTATGGACCTTTGGCTTAAAACTCTAGGCGTCCACTGTGCTAAGTTATGGAGTGATCCTTATGAACTGACCTGGGCTTTTTGCTTCTCCCTTCTGTTTGCTGCCTGTTTGAGAGTTTAGGGGGGTGTTAATCAGATGGACTTACTCTTAGCTCCTAGGACAATGATAAAACAGGCACCTTTTTCTAAGCCGTTTGAGTACTTGAGTTGGTTTGGGCGCAGACCAGAAGGAAGAAAGACAATGTGCTTCTCCTGAAGTCAACAGGGAGCTTGGTTCCTGACCTCCACGTCCATCCATCAGATTCTGAGACAGGAGGGGCAACAGAATGGGTGGCCAGGTCAGCCTAGTCCTGCTGTGACCAACCAGACATCAATTTTGGCAGGCTACTGTGTAAGGCAGTGCAGACAAGGAAGAGCACAGGAGAACATCTGATGGGGCACAACATGGATTGAAACTGTGATAGTACATAAACTGCATGAATGCCTACAGCCCTTTATCCTATGGAAGCCTGAGAGAAAAATAAATGTTCTCTCTCTCTCTCTCTCTCTCTCTCTCTCTCTCTCTCTCTCTCTCTCTCTCTCTGTGTGTGTGTGTGTGTGTGTGTGTGTGTGTGTGTGAAGTGTAATTTAGCTTGCTTCAATGAAAGATCTGTAGTGGTTTGCTATCCCAACAGAGCTGTATTGTTTTAAGATCAGGTTCTTTGATGTCAGCTAAGTTCCCTATTTGCTTAACTAGTTTACATATGCAAACCTGATAAGAAGATATTCTTACCGGCCACTAAAATATTACAACACACGTTCCAGTAAAATTTTGGATTTCTTGTGCATAAGGATGGAGGAGAAAGGAACATTTATCTGCCTTTCCAGTCATAGCTTGACCTGCCCTACCCTGCTTGTTAAAAATGCAATGGAGGGCAATTTCATCCATATTGTTAGGTGTGCACTGAAGGTGCATTTTAAGTGCACTTAACGTTTAACATGTGAATGCTATCCGTGCATATAGGCATGCACATACGTACCATGCTGGGGAGAGAGGAGAAGCTGTGCTGATGACTTGTCAAGTCCAGAGACAAGTAGTGCCTGCCATGTAATGTGAGAAACAGTATAGCAAACCTTGCGATTCTACAGTCATGGTTGACCTTGGTTTGCTCCTTCACAATCACCATTTAAACTTCTTTCCTGCCTCTAATAGGGTTGTTTTTTATCACAACATACTTGGCCCATTATCTGTTGCACCATAATGTTGCAACAGTAACTCTATATTTTGCTGAAGTCTCAGTCTGCTTTTATAGGTCTTGCACTGTTATCTAGTAAAACTCAGGTTTATTCATTTATAACTGAACTTGGGCCAGTACCGCCACGGGATATTGTAGGCTCTCATACTCTATCAGGAAAACTAGTACAGGACCTTAATATAATTCTTTCCATCAAATTCCTTTAAAGCCTGTTTAAAGCAAGGTAGCACCCCCAGCCTCTTAAGGTAGCAATTTTAAAGAAACTTACTTAGAAGTAAATCACACTAAAGACAGTTTACTTGGAGTGTCCACAAGCTCAGCTCAGAAAACACTGTTTCCGCTGCATGTGAGGCTGAATGCAGCCTGATCTTAGGCAAACTTACTCAGAAGTAACTCCCATTAAATAAACATAGGACTAGGCTTCATACGCCATTGCTCCACCCCTCAGTTTATAAATTCTCATTTAAATCGGCTTGTTTAATGTGTCGAAAGAACTTTCAACCATTCTTGTTTGAGACGATACTTTTGCAAGTCCTGTCTTTGACTCTTTAATTAGGTATTGGTTATGCAAGAAATGCTGTCTAGCATTTGAACTGCAATAGATCAGGAAAGGCATATTGAAATAGAGATATTTTGAAAACTGAAAGGTGATGAATGGATTCTTAGCAGTGGTTTTAAACAGAATTCTTTATTTAGAAATATTTCACTACATTTCAGATAAACAACCCAGTCCCCCTTGTATGGGGCATAGTTTAGAACAAAGGAGTATATAATGAATTTCAAGGGAAATAATGAATAAGAAATAATTACAATAATAAGAAATAAAGACAAAACAACAGTTGGTTGGATACATATCCTAAAAGGATTCAGCAACAATTCAGTATCCTTTACAGTCAAATCAACTACAGCATTCATCAGTATAGAACTATCGAACTGAAGCCACATGGTTGTTTGTATTTGTACTTATTTGAGTTGGTTATATTTAGAACCAGACACAATTTTTAATGAAATAGTCATTAAATGTGTGATTCACTATAGTAGTCTTTAATATAATTTTTCCCTAATTAATATTTCCTAGATCTTGTCATTTTATTTTATTTTATTTCATTCTCAGTTGCTGTGACTGGGGGCAGGGCTGCTATTAAGAAGGGCAGTCAGATCCTTCCTTATTTGTAGAGTTGTTTCCAAGTTCCTAACACCTGGAAAAGTTGCACGTTTTTTCCTCTAAAGGTTGCAGTCCATGATGCACATCTTACTAGGCTATGACTTCCACTGGGAATAACTTTGGCACTGCTCTGTACACCTATTGCCAGTACATTACCCTAAGTCTGTTGTGCACATGTGTTAGAAGATTTTTTAAGGGGCAAAAAAGGCTAGTTTTTTTTCCCTTTAGGCCACTTCTGAATCACTCTCCCATAGCCAGAGAGCAACACAGCTGCCCTCTAACCAGACTGCAAAGGTGATCAGGCAGTTTGCGGGTGGTCTCGTGTAACCTCTGAGCACACTAAGCCCATCATTAAAACACAACAAGCCACTTAAGGGTTGGGGAAAAGTGTACAGGACACTTTCTCTTGGCATTATCTCGAAGAAGAAGATGGATGGCAGAGGTGGTTGGAGTATGTGTTTATTTCTCTAGAGTCTTGCTAATAAAACCCTCTAAATATCCAAATGACATTGTTTAAACAGTGTTTGGAATCTGTAACTTTTTCCCAATAGCCTGAGCATCTTTTCCCACACTGTTAAAAAAAATCTTTCCTGGTAAACTCTACAGAACAATGAAAATGTGTAGTATTTCACTACAAAATGTTTAA
The DNA here is from genome assembly GCF_004798865.1 of Varanus komodoensis. Lineage (NCBI taxonomy): Eukaryota > Metazoa > Chordata > Lepidosauria > Squamata > Varanidae > Varanus > Varanus komodoensis. The sequence goes on from NW_025335856.1 coordinate 10,063,251, forward strand.
AGGCCTAAAAACCTATTCATGTTTAGACAGAAAGGGTCTTAAAACTCCCAGCATAACTATGCATAGGATTGTATCCAACCTACCTACCTACACACACACATACACACCCACACTCCCCTGAGTGAATACAGCAAGGTTGCCATCTCTGAATAGTCCAAGAATTGATGATAAAAGAGTGCATCCCTCCTATTTCCATAATTACTTGGTTAAAAACAAGAAACAGCCCAGTTTAAAATGAATAGTGGCTTCAGTTTTAATTTCCTGAACCATTACACAAGATCACAAATGGATTAGGCTGAATGCATGGGTAGAATAACTAGGGAATATCCTGCCGAGATAATTAGTCCAGAAAGGACTTGAGAAAATATTCTAGTTGTAGCTCATCTTTCTTTACAGCAGGGGTGCAGAACCACTGGGACCTTAGGCCTGGTAAGGCCCCATTCCCACCTTCTAGCGTTCTCCTGGTGGCTACAGCTCCGTCCCTTGACCCTACTCATTTTCACCCAACAACTGATGATTTTTTCCCTGTTTTTGTGCCATTTCCCTCATTCTAAATAATTGAAACACCTCTTAGTTGATGGTAGTAAGAGTTTTAAGATGAAATACACTTTGGCTTTTGTACTTTGACTCCAGCTCTTTAGCCTTTGGCACTACCCACTACTGGCCTGTGACCGCAGACCTTCAGACTGAGAGTGGTTTAGCACTCCTGCTTTACAGAAGCAAACAACTAAAGGCAAGAGTAGCAGCTTGAGGACCATCTCATTCAACCTACTTCTACAGTGGTCACCTTAGCTAGACAGAGGTCCTTGCATTTCTTATTTATATTTGTTGATTCATTTAAATCAGAGGCAAGTGTAAGTCTGCTCAATGAGTAGCAGTCAAGCTGAGAAAGCAAGCTCCACAAGTAGAAGACCATCATGAATGTTTCAAGAGTGGGTATCTGGACTATGACCATTGCCATCTCAGCCATCAGACTTGAACTTGCAACTCCATAGAATTTCTCCTATGCTGTCTGTTTCATGCCTGCTTTCCAATTTTTTCTTTCAGATATGGAATGTGCAGATGTGCCTTTGTTAACTCCAAGCAGCAAAGAAATGATGTCACAGGCATTAAAAGCCACGTTCAGTGGCTTCACGAAAGAACAGCAACGGCTGGGAATCCCCAAAGGTATGCTTAGAACAATTCAAATACGAATTCTATGCAGAATACCTACAAATCGGCAAACTTGTAGATATTAGTGGGCATGTTCACATCTGGCACCAATCCACCTTGGCAATAAATCAAGTTGGTTGGCTGTTGGCAAAACATCCCATGGTGCACCTGACAAATGTTCAGGGCTATTGCTGGTTATTGGCCCTCTTCCTCCTCTTCCTGCCTCCTTGCTCCACCCAGAGGAAACCAAGAGGACAACACGAGAAGACTGAGTTGTCACCCTCCCTCCTGCCATGACCAGAAATGATTTTGGGATCACCACAGCATTCTTCTTCATCATGCTTTCTTGGCTCCTGTTTTGACAAACCCTTCCAAGTGCCTGAGCAGCACCCTGAGGTCCTATCAAAAAAGCACTGCTACGACTAGTGCTTAAAAAAGCAACCACACTTGTGCAACAGCAAACCTTCACAGTTGTGTGAGTGCGAGGACCTGAAGCCTTGGCTGGAGCAGTGGCATGTGGGGGCTGTCTGTGGCCAAGCTGCAGAAGGTACCAACCTCAGAGGTTGCCCACAAGAAGCTCCAGATTCCCCTTCCTTCATTTAGTCTTTAAAACTGTCAAGGGAAATTGCAAGTCTGTGTGATTTTTGCTTGGAAAAAGTCCTGATGAGGAGCAATCTCTCTACAGTGGTTCCCCAGGTATCCACATGCTGGCAAATACTTTGCACTTAGCCCCCAAACTTCTAGGTACTTGGGAAAATGCAAAACTCCGGGTCTCTTTTAGAAGGGCATTTTAGCAGGCAGTGTGCATTTTTTGACTCGGTCATACAGCTAGAGAAGTGCAGCTAAACTATTTTAAAGTGCCCTTTGTGCAAACTGGGTGAACATTTTTTGTGCAAAACAGCTTCGAATGTTTCTTATCACTGACAGCCCTGCCAAGATGCTGCTTGGGCACATGGAAGGGGCTGCAGTGGCTGTCAAAATGAACATCATTGAAGCCAGCTGTAAAGCTAGCATTTTTCACCTACGGGGGATAAAAGAAAAAAAGCTGCAGAAAGCCTGACGCTGCTCAAGATCGTGGCAGGGAAGTGAGGAAGCTAAGGACAGCTGCTCATAAGTGCACATGGGGTACCAAGTTGGGGGAGGCTGCCTTATATTACTACCATACAAAATGGGGTATACTGGATTGTATATAGTGTAGATGGATACCTAGCTAGATATGTTGTTCTTATCATAGCCACAAAGTCATGCCCGACTCCTCGTGGCCCCATGGACAACATTCCTCCAGGTTTTCCTGTTCTCCACCATCCCTTGGAGTACACCCAAGCCCACACCTCCAGTGGCCCCATCCAGCCGCCTCAACCTCTGCTAGACAGAGTGGTTCAATTTGAAGGGGCCTATATTTGTTTTATTTGTTATTTGTTTTTCGGCACCAGGCGAATACCTTTTTATTCAAGCAGCATTTTAAATGTTGATACTATTGAATCTTATCTGGCCAGGGCGGCTTATTTTATATTGTGTGTGTGTGTATATATATACACATATATGTATATTTTTTAAATTATTATGATTCTAATGTATATATTTTAATTTTTATTTATGTGGTTTCTAATGTATTGTTGTAAGCCGCCCCGAGGCCTCGGCGAATGGGGTGGCATAAAAATGTTTTAATAAATAAATAAATAAATATATCTCATCATGCATGTTATGAAAAGAGATGGCATGAATGACAGGAGAGAGATCAAAGACCCCAAATTTTCATTTAGCCATCATAGCCATTGATTCAGCCCTTCCCAGCAGGGTATTGTAGCAAGACAAGATGATATATTCAGTGATTGCTTTCAAATTGCTCTACCCAATGTGTTTTCCTGGTGCAGATCCTCAGCAATGGACAGAGACCCACGTACGGGACTGGGTGATGTGGGCAGTGAATGAGTTCAGTCTGAAGGGTGTGGACTTCCAGAAGTTTTGTATGAATGGAGCCGCTCTGTGTGCTCTAGGAAAGGACTGCTTCCTTGAACTGGCACCAGACTTTGTAGGAGATATTCTTTGGGAACATCTGGAGATCCTGCAGAAAGGTAATTTAGGATGCTAGACCTATAAAACAAGTGCTTTCGAAATAAATACTTGGAACACCTTGCTCAGGAGCATGGTGGAAAACTGTGTTACACTGTCTCTCTGGCTATTTCATGCCTAAACCCAATGTACTGACTTATATACCAGGTTGGTTTTGCCTGGCAGTGTTCACATCTGTTCTCAGCTTAAATGAAAAATGGGAAAAAAGCTTCACTAGCAAATAGGAAACCTTAATATGTTCCCTGGGAAGTACAGAGAACACAGAAAACCCACCGAAAATATATCTGATCAGTTGAGTGCTAGAATTGAATATCATAGAGAAAGGGGTACATGGTAACCATGATTGAAGTGTTTTGAAACAGGCCTAATCAGCATTCGGGGAGCCTTTTAAAGTATATGTTGCTAAGAATGTACAACCTTTGTTAAATCCATTCATCTGCATTTCATAGATGCCTCTATGAATGCCTCTAGTCCTGCCATTTGCTCTTTGACAGATTCAGATTTTGAGCAAATATATCCATTCAGACTTGTACAAATCTTCATTTCCCAAAATGTGCTTTTCCAAACTTTAGTCTGGGAGAGGGAAATACACATTTTCAGTTGATAAGTTTTGTACTTTTTCTACAACTAAATTTGCATGAGGTTATGGAAGATTTTAAAAAATCAGCCCACAAGTCCATGAAATCTGTATAACTTCAACTAGGGCAGTCTGCTGTGGACTCTATGGGTCTGATGCATATTAAACCTGAACTCATTGGACTACTCTGACATCCTGAAGTCTTATTCATATTTTGGGAATGCAGGAATCTGCCTGATTCTGAGCTCACTCTTGTTCTCTGCCTGCCAAGCAGATGCTCTGCCACTCTCATCCATTCTTTTCCTCAGCCCCTCACAACCTGATGCCTTCCAGATATTTTGGACTGCAATTCCCATTGGCCATGCTAGCTGAGGCTTATGGCCATTGAAATCCATGTCTGGAGAGCACTAATTTAGAGAAGGTTGCTGGAGCTGAATGTCAGAGCACACAGCCATTTCTGAGAGCCCATCTGCTCCTTCCCAGGCCAAAAGTTGAGACAATCCTTTAGGAGCAGCAGTTACGATGGAAACGGGGCAGTTGCACTATAAAAAGCTTACACCTGATACAAAAGAGCCAGTCTTCCACTGCCCATATGGGTCTCCAAACATTTTGCCCAGCGGGGCAAACCCGGACTTTTGAAAATGTCTTGTGGGAATTCTCACAAAGCAGCTGCTATGGTGGAGAGCAGTTGCCCATTTGTAAAATGACTACCACGGTGGGCATGGCTAGTACCAAAATATTAATTCCCCAGAACAACAAGTATTGTCAGGGAGGCATTCCAAAGTCCAACTGCCTTTATGAACCCCAAATTAAGATAGCCCAGAAGCGCAGCTTTGCCACATGCCAGCTTAGCAGTTAAAACAAATTAAAAACCCTTAATAAATACACTAAAAGATAAAGAGGGGCAGGGTGCCTAGTAGGTACCAAAGGGGGTCTCCACCAGTATATGGCTGCCCACAGGTACCACACTGGACAATCCTGAATCAGAACGCTGGTCCATTTAGTCAGTGTCAGCACGGATTGGCATCAGTTGTCCTGGGTGTTTAGCTAGAATCTTTCCCAGCCTGACCTGGAGAAGCCAGTAAAAGAGCCCGAGGCATTCTGCATGCAGGACTGTCCCCTGCTACAGTTACAGCATCTCTCGGAAGCGCCTTCATGAATTTGCTTTAACCTGTGTGATTTCTGGGTACAGGGCATTGGCAAGCAGGTGTTTTGACCAGTTAATTGTGAAGTTGCACATTAAATGCCATGCGACCTCAGACCAGATGGACACAAATGGAACACATGCATGCAAAGCCCTGAGAATAGATAACAAAAGCTCTTTGCTGCAAAGCACAGTGCATCCTGCTGCGTGAGGCCATAAAGTGCCCTTTGACCAAAAGGAATGTGAAAAAGTTAAACTGTTCTTGGATTACCCTGGATTAGCTATGAGGAACAGAGCCACACACATACCTAAGCAATTAAACAAACAAACAAACAAGCTGAAACCAAACCAATTGCAAACAAGGTGTGCCGGCAAAGTTGTTTGCAAAGCATTTTGGAAGCTTCTGTAATAGGCAAAGACAGGGGTGTATTCTGCTGTTTTCAGGAACAGGAGAAGTAGGTCTGTCCCTTTCATGATGTGCACCAAAAATGTGGATTATTTTATCCCTTCTGTGGCTTTCTGAAGGTAAACATGCTCCATTGTGGGGTCTGCAGCCTATCTCTGGTGATGTTCGACAGGTGTGTGTGAGAGAGAGATGACCAGCTGTAGAGCAAGGTTTTAATATCAGAAAGGAAAAGCTATGTACAGAAGACTGAGACTTGGGTTATTACATGATTACCCGCGCAGTTCTGATGCCCAGCTGTGATGTTCATCCACACCCAGTTAAGGGGATCACCTCCCACAGGGGAAATGGTTCAATAGCATCTCCATGGCAACTGCAGTGTGCATTGTGGGCAACTCCTGTCTTCTCCCAGCTCAAATACACCTGGAGGGTGCCATGTCTGGAAGGCTGCTTACGTGGATCGACACTTTAAGACAGCAACTTCATGTTTCTGTGATTAATGTTCCTGTATCACAAGCAAAATGAGCCCTTGAAACCTGCACCCTAAAATTAAGGGAGTACTCTTTTGTACTCCACAAGAGCCCTTCCTGCATGGTTTTAAAAACCAAGAAAATATTTGTTCTATAAGTGAAAGTTAGGCTCAGGGTGGGGAAACTTAAGTGTTCTCCAGATTTTTTTTTTTCTTCAATTCAAGATAAGCCTCACGAGCATGTAAATGTCAGGCTGCACATGACATGCTTGCCTTTGTATTTGTATACTTGTGTGTGGGGACGTGAGAGAGGCCATTCTTGGTGGCTGCTCCATGACTCTGGAATCCCTTCCTAGTGAGTCTAGGTTGAACAGGTTGTCTAATTCCCTGTTAGGTTTTGGAAAGCAGGTTGGAAATGCTTGCTTTTTCTTCCAGCAGGCATTTGGGAATGGCCTGTGAGATTGTGCTGTATTCGTTTTATTCTTTATATTGTTTGAAGAGTTTTTAATCTGGGTATTTGTTCAATTTTAACATTTAACTGATTTAATTATGTTTTTAACTTTTGTATATTGTTGAATGCTTTAATTGTATGAATTTCAACAGGATACTTTGAGTCCCAATCACTGGGAATAGGCAGGATACAACGAAGATGATGATGATGATATTGTCTCTAGTTTTACTTTCCAGAAGTAAAAATAGAGAAAATCCAGGAGGTGCTTTACCAGGAGCAGGTTCCAAGGAATTGAGTCTCCTCTAGATACAGTAGAACAAGAGTATGTCTATCTGCCAAGCTGAAATCAGCCCACTCGCAATTCATGGTGACCACCATACACTGACTTGAAAAACTGCCCGCTTTTGTGGGCTGCATTGGAGTAGAGGACTGCTAAGGATGTGGCACAGGGGCACGATGATGACGTCACTCTGGCATCATCATGGCTAGTAGGCTGAGTCCTTTGCAGACCATGGATTGTGAGGCCTTGCTCTCGCCGGCATCCTTTGGGATGGTCTGAAAGCATGAAAAAGCTTACATGAAGCTGATGCTTCCTGACTTCAAGGGAAGTCCCTCTTGCTTTTGCTGCAACGGTCCATTTCTGCATTACCTCACAGACTGACCGATTCCCCCCAGCAAGAAGAACAACAGAATGCAGAATGGCTGCGACTCTTGTTTATTTCTGCTGAGGCCAGAGAGAAGCTCTCCAGAGATCATGCACATTCATTCAAAAGTGCCTAATTTTGGCCTCCCCTCCAGGGGAATGCAGATGGGGGAAAATCTGTCTAAACAAAGCCAGGGCTTGTGTGAGCTGAGAAGGCAGTGCCTCTGTGCCCTTCCTCCTCCTGGCCCTCTCTGCCAAGACGCAGCGTGGATGACCACAGGGACGGGTGGAGGCCAGGTTGCAGCGGTCAGCTTTCCATTGGGTTTGCAGTCAAATGGAGGGCACTGCTGACAGTTGGGAAATGGGGTTTATTTTAGGGTGGGAGGGAGCAAAGTTTAAATATGCCCAAATACATGAAGATGTCCTTCTTGGCCTGTGGTAGGTGAGTCACCTCTGACTGATAGATTTTGAGAGACCTGGCAGGGCTGGAGGCCTGCTAATAAAAGGGTCGGCAGCAGTACATAGCACAGCTGTCCTAGGGTGATCAGTCCAACTGAATTCGACCATCAGATTTCAGTGCATTTGTAAGAACATTAAGGATGCCACTCGAACAGTTTTCTGCAGCCTGATTTCTTCCTGAAGTGTCGGACTTCAGCTCCCATCTTTCCCAGCTAGGTGGCTGAGAGGGGAAAGGGCACAGAGTTTGGGAATGATGGAAATGATAGTCCAACACATCTGGAGGATACCAGGCTGGGGAAGGTTGGATTAGGACTTGCTGCTTAGTTTGTTAAATCTGAAATATTCTTGTTTACGTTTTGCCTGTCTATGCAACCTAAGAGTTTGGGACATTTCCTGACCTCCAGTGAAATCCTATTCATCTTTACTTGAAAGTAGAACCTAGTGTATTCAGTGGAGCTTACTCCCTCCTGAGTTTTTTAGCAGTCTTAGGCACCAATGGCTTCAGACATACCATGTCCCACATATGGAAAGCATTCAAGTTCTCTGCAAGGAAAACTATACAAATAGTAGGTAGATTCTCATATGCATCATAATTAACCGTGTGTACTTTTTCCTAAATGTTCATTGCAGATCCTCCATAATGCTTTTACGATGGATGCAATGTGTATAGCTCCATAGGCATGCAGGCAGCACAGAAAACTTCTGTGTTGCTTTCATGGCATACCCAAGGCCACTCACTCAGGAAGCAAGTCACCCCTGAAGTGATCTTGCTCTTAAACATCACTGTGCAGTGATGTGGCCTTCTGTGCTGATATCGCAGTTCACTTGATTGTTCTGAGGATAAATGAGAAAAACTGAAATCAGTTTGTACACTGAAAAAATAACAACAATTGCTGCTTAACGGGCATATTCCCTTTCATTTCCTTGGTGCAGAAGAGATAAAGCCATATCCAGTGAACGGAGTGAGCAATGCCTATCCAGAATCCCGCTATGCCTCAGACTACTTCATTAGTAAGTTGGATCTCCTTTTCTTCTTCGTTACAGAGCAAAAAAAAAAAAAACAGATTTCAGTGCCAGACAGTTTGGAGATAAATAAATTGCTTTAGTTTGTATTGGAAGCCAAAGAGCAATGTGACCTTTTCTTTGGGGGCACATGTCGGAATGTGAACTTAGGACTGGAGCTAAATTTAGGAGAACTACAGTTCAATGATACAGATGTACTTTGCATGGGAAAAGTCCTTGGCATCTCCAAGTAAAAGATTCAGTAGCAGATAGTGGAAAATCCCTGGCATCCAGGAACAAACAGCGAATATTCCTGTGACTCCTCGCATAGCATGAAAGAGTCCTGCATGTGCATTCATGGCCATGTGGCCCTTCCGGCTAGTGCCTGCTGCTAATCAAAACAGAAGTGTCTTGCTTAGCATGAGGTCCAGGTGCAGGATCTTGGCTTGAAGCCAACTTGACAGCACAGTAAACCAGGTTTCTCCTTAGCTTACAAACAAGGATTGATTTGGGAGCAATAACTACTGTTTCATGGAGACACAGGCAGATTTTACTGGGCTAATACTGGGCAAATGTTCTGACTTGGTGTAGACTTCTGAAGTTCTGACTTAAACCTCCTTCTCACATTAAGGGAAGTTGCATTGTAGAGACTAGTCCAGGGGAAAGCAATCTGGTACGCACATGTTGTTCTAGACTACAGCTCCTAGAATCACTGTCCCTTGACCTTGTTGGGTGAGGGCTTCCAGTCCAATATATGTGAAGTGCATCACGTAGCTTACCTATGCACTAACCTAATTCCTTTTTATTACCTGTTCTGTGATAGAGAAGTGGTTAGAAATCATCGGGCCATGGATGTAGTTACTGTTACGTAACAAGGAACCAGTATTTATTTCTAAGAGTACTACCCATTTACAATGCATTAAAATGGGGTGCTAAAATTAAAGACTTTATTAATGAAGTATTATTCCACTAAATCAGTGCTTTTTGCATACAAATAATGAAGTTGAAGAAGACAGAACACACTTAGATGAGGCATGCCATGTTAGAAGAGGCATTTTGTGATGGAAAGCAGAAAAAGGAGATGTCTCTCTTTTCTAAAATGGTGGTTGCCACATGCTATTTTCATAAGTAATTGAATTAAAAGTAATTAACTTTTTAAAAGTGTTGCCCAATTAATTAAGGACATGAGTGTTATCAATCCAAGAGTACTTTTGAATCCATTAATCTAACCAGTTTATTGGCATAGTATTGCAGCTCAACTCATTCATCTCAAGGGATGATCATTAAGGATGATAAAGAAAAGAACTAATTAATACTTTTCATAGCCAATAAATACAGATTTTTAAAAGGGATTCTTCTAGACTGGTAGGATGCCAGGGACTGAATCAGATGTTTCATGCTTAAATCAGGCATTGGCTACCAGAACAGCATATGGGTTTGGGTTTAACCACAAGTCTTGTGTCTTCTGGTTGTAAACATGATTCATGAGGCAAGGGAACATTAATCCTGATTTCTTGCTTACACACACACTCAGGATATCTGTTGCCATTCAGCCTTTCTGAGTTCATTACCGGAGCAGGTTTGTGCTTGTGAATATCTTCATACCCTTTCTGTTGGCACTGTTGCTCACGCCACTTTTTATGCTTGCAGGCTATGGCATTGAGCATGCTCAATGTGTTCCTCCATCAGAATTTTCTGAGCCCAGTTTTATCACAGAGTCCTACCAGACCCTTCATCCAATCAGCTCCGAGGAGCTTCTGTCCCTCAAGTATGAGAATGAGTATCCACCTGTCATCCTCCGTGACCCAGTGCAGATGGAATCCTTGCAAACAGACTACTTCGCAATCAAGCAGGAAGTTGTAACGCCTGATAACATGTGCATGGGCCGTGCTAGCAGAGGTAATAATTAACAGTATCTCACACCTTTGAGGCTCCCATAAACACTATATTTCTACTCACCTAGTAGACCCCTCTCTTGCAATCAAAACCTACCTTTATCTCAACTCCCTGGCATCCTCTCTGCTGCATATCCAAAATGGGAGAGTGGGTTTATCAGGGAAGTCCTGTGCCTCTCATTTTAGAAATAAGCATTGGGAAAGCGGCAGTGCATTTCAGAGTGGGAGTCCCAGTGAAGAATAAAAGCTTTGAAAAATGTGACATATCGGTCAGTTCATCTTTGTGGCATAGAAGAAAATATCAGACCACTGGCTGATCTTGCTCAGTACTGTCACCTTTGAGTGCCAGGAATTATCCAAGATATCAGGTGGCAGCCCATTCATAACATTGCATTTTGGGATCCTTTAACTGGAAAGACTAAAGTTCATTGGCCTTGCTGGCTGGCAATAACTGGGAATGATTATTCTCATTAGCCCCTGCCACCAGCAGCCACCCCCCAGCCTCCATGATGATTCTGATAGTATGGGGCAGAATCCAAATCATCTAGGCTACCAGGTAGCCTATTCTGGTCCATGCACTGACTGGCAATCAGTTGAAGATAACTGTGGCAGAGAATGCAAACCTTGTTCCCTGTTCTTGAGCTGTGGGGCCGCCCATTAATCTTCTTAAAGGTGCCTTATCTGGACACCTAAAACTCCACCTTCTAGGCCTGGAAGATATTGCCTCAAGCAGGTGATTGTGCCTTTTCCTGAATTCTTGAGGGTGGTGCTGGAGAGGGAGAGTGCTCTGTTAAACTAGAGCATGGCAAATATGTGGACACAAGTGCCAGCTCAGATCGCTCCCTTTGCTCTTGAGACTTGATCCCTAGGCCTCAGCTGCCAGTATCTCCACCGACAGAAATTTCTCCAGGAGTTCTTACCCAATCCCAGCAGCTGTTTTCAGCCCAGGAAATTAATGATCGTGAATGATCCTATTACATTCTTAATGGTTGTCGGTAAAGAAGCGATTGTTGAGTAATCACCAGCGTGGGGAACTTGAGAGGGTGCAGCATGGTGCTTGCTTTCTTGTTAAATCATTTTGAACTTCTGCACTTACCTAGTGATTCACCTGGTATAAAAGCCATAAATCTGGATGGAGCTGCCTAGCTGACACATTTGGCATCTGATGAAATGATGTCTAGGTAGGCCAGAATGGAGAATTCCAGTGCTTGCTAAACATGAGCGATCATGCTGTTAGCATGAAGAAAAAGAAAGCATAAACGTGCCTGTGCGTAGGCCAGCCTGCCCCAAGCAGGTGCCCTCCAGATATGTTGGACCATAGCTCCCAGTGCAACTTAGACTGCAACACTGGCCATCCATGCTGTGCAAGAGAAAGCTCACATTGCCTGTGAACACGGAAAGTCCTGCTTTCGGATTGGCTTCTGGCCTGCTTTGCCAAGGAGGGTCACTGGCATTCTTAGGAGCTGCATACACGCCCCCCCCCCACTCCACTTCACTGGACGGCTTTGACTCTCCACATCTCCCAAACTACCTGTAGCTTGGAGACTTCCATCTTTCCCCCGATCTATTTCCAATTCCAAAAGGCCAAAATGCTGCAAACTGAAACATAGATGACTATATATTGAATTTTTACATTTTTAAAATTCTGCATTGTAATTTAGTTGTATTTTACTTCATGGTTGAAATTGCTGTGAACCACCCATTGAACTTCAGCTATTGAACAGTCTAAAATATCATAAAATAAAATCACTGAATACAGGAAATATTTATTTTACGCTATTTAAGCCCCCACCCCCTTTATCTTTGGCCCCAGCCACTCCTGGAATGTGGGCTTGAGGCCCTCTCTGAATGTAATTATCCCCTGAAAGAGGTATGACACCCTAAAGCTACACAGGCCACCACTGGTTTGGTAAAGGCTGAACCCCTGGGATGTGATTTAGCAAGGATGTGAACTTTCATGTTACCTTGAAATAGATTCCTATAGGGGCATACTCAAATGAGTTTAAATGGTAGCTCATTTGGAACAGGGTCCTGCTGATGAGTTTGTGCAAACCTTTGAGACATGAAGATTGCATCCCCAGCCTGAACTCACCCTGCATCAGCTGTGCAGGCAGCCTAGGCATTGTCCATGCTGATGCTGTTCCACAAGCAGCAGGTAAATGAACAGATCAGTATGGTGCTTCCATCGCCTGCTGTTAGTTTCCCTAATTTGCAAGAAAGGATAAATTAACTAGTGCAAGTTCATGGACCTGTTTTAATGAGCATATGTAATCTTTGTAGTAGCATTTCCACCATTGGTTGGATGTGAATCATAGAATAGTAAAGTTGAATGGGGCCAAGAAGGCCATCGGGAATGTTGCAGGACTCCATTTTACACCATCCCTCTCAGATGGCTGCCCAGTTTCCTTTTGAGTATCTCTAGTGTGGGAGAGCCCACAACTGCTCTAGGCAGCTGGTTCCACTGTTGCATTGCTCTAACAGTGAGGAAACTTCTCCTGATATCTAGCCTGAAACTGTATTGTCGAAATTGGAATTGATTATTCCATATCATACACTCGGTATCAGTGAGAAGAGATCATAACCTCCTCTCTGTGACATCCTTTGAGGTACTCGTAGTGTGACAGCATGTATCTGAAGAAGACTTTCTTGTTTTTCTTAGCATCCCATGCTATTCTCAGTTCATTTCCTGCTTTAGCCTTCCTGATGCCGTCCCTGCAATTCCTTGCTATTTGTTTATATTCTTCCTTTGTGGCCTGTCCCTGCTTCCCCTTCCTGTACATGTTTTTTTTTTTTTTTTCTTTCAGGCTATCATTTAACTTTTTGTGGAACAACATGGGCTTCTTCTGTTGTTTTCTATACTTTTTTCTTGTTGGAATTTTTAGTAGTTATCTTGGCAAATCTTCTTTTTTAAGATTTCCCTCTTGGACTCCTTTTCCCCTAACAGTGAGTTGCCATGGCACTTGCTTATCATGGTTCTAAGTTTGTCAGATTTGGCTTCTTGAAGTCCATAATACATATTTGGCTGCAGTTAACCTTTGTCTCCTTTATAATTGAGGATTCGAGTATAGCATGGTCACTTTCCACCAGAGTTCCCATGACTGCTATTTTGTCCACCAGGCCACCCCTGTTAGTTATTATTAAATCAAGGATAGCTGATCCTCTTGTTTCTTCCTCTACCTTCTGCTGAAGGAAGTTGTCGGCAATGAATGTCAGGAATTTCTCTGAGGGGGCATGTTTGGCAGAAATTGTCTCCCAGCATATATCAGGGAAACTGAACCCCCCCCCCCCGCACCCCGTGATGACTACATCATTCTTCTTGAAAATGCTGCCAAGTTGCTTTTCCAAGGTTCTATCCTTGGCCTAATTTTGACTGGGTGGTCAATAATAGACACCAATAACTATGTTTTTCTGATTTTTCACTCCCTTTACTTTAGCCCAGATGCTTTCAGTGGGCCTACTAAGTTTCTCTTCTTGTATTTCTGTGCAGGTATCTGGGTCTCTTACGTATAGTGTGACTCCACCTCCCTTTTGGTCCTCCCTATTTTTTCTTGAGCAGGTTCTATCCATCAACTTTAGAGTTCCAGTCCAGTGAACTTCATTTTCTCCTCCCCTGACAGGTAAACTTGGAGGCCAGGACTCCTTCGAGAGCATAGAGAGCTATGACAGCTGTGACCGGCTGACACAGTCCTGGAGCAGCCAGTCATCCTTCCAGAGCCTCCAGCGTGTCCCTTCCTATGACAGCTTTGATGCTGAGGATTACCCAGTTGCCTTGCCCAACCACAAACCCAAAGGCACCTTCAAGGACTATGTTCGGGACCGGGCTGACATGAACAAGGACAAGCCTGTCATTCCTGCTGCTGCCCTGGCTGGCTACACAGGTAAGGTGCAGGGAGAAAAAGCAAAGAACAGTGAACGCTGTATCTGTGATTTGGTATTTATCACTATCATTAATCAAACTGTACCTGTTTATTTTTCAGTTCAGTGCTCAGGGCGCTTCCCATATATTCAATCAGTAATGTTTACAGGTAGTGCTGTAAGATAGGCTGCAAATTATTCTCTCCATCTGAGGGCACAGTAAGAGTGGTTTTCTTGAGTGAGTTATTTAGTGAGTTCAAGGCTCGAGAAGAATTTGAACTCAGACCTTCTTGGTTGAAACCACTAATCAAAAACCATTTCAGGTTTGAAATAGATGAGATATAATTTCATCTGTTTCAGACTCTGATTTGAAATTGGCATTACGTATTCCATTATGTGTCCAGATAAGCATGCATCTGAATCTGAATGAAGTGCATAAATGCATCCTCTCTTGCTTCAACTGGAAGTAAATTCTGTTCATTGATAAGCAGCCACAGTTACCGAAATCTGAGGTATTCAACATTTATGAACTGAAAATGAAATAGGAAGACTTTTCTCTGTCCCTTGCTTAATATTATTACAGCATCCCCCCCACACACACACCCAAAGGCAGAAACACCATTCTCCAATCTTGTGCCAGATCTTTCATCCACCCTAGGTAGCATGGGTAATGCTAGGATGCTGGGATTGTAGTCCAAACACACAGAAGGTAAACAGTTCAGGAAGGCTGATTCAGATGGAAGGATGCGTGGAGGCTTGAACATTCTATCATTTGCCCAGACAAGCAGGAAAACAAGCTACTCCAGACAGACCGTTTGGTGCATTGGGCAGATTGTCAGTCTTGGACTGGGCTCAAACCAGTCCTGGGCTCAAACCCAGCTTGGCAGTCTGAGGCCACTTGCCCTCTCCTGGTTTCTCAGCCTGGGCTTTCCTTGCCAAGCAAAGCAGAGGTAAAGTGAAGAGATGGCAGATACTCTCCAGCTGTACGATTTCTTTGTCTTACACTGATGTTTATTGATATTTAGAATCTCTTTCTGTCTGTCTGTCTGTCTGTCTGTCTGTCTCTCTCTCTCTCTGGCACTCCTTCTTTTGCTTCCCTCCTCCTCAGAGAGTCAGATTTTCTTGGCAGAGGTCTGAATGTATTGCTATATTTCGAAATAACTCCAGAAGCCTCATATTGCCTATCACTGGGCTAAATAATACCATAAAGATATCTCATCTGTTTTTC
The DNA here is from genome assembly GCF_004798865.1 of Varanus komodoensis. Classification (NCBI taxonomy): domain Eukaryota; kingdom Metazoa; phylum Chordata; class Lepidosauria; order Squamata; family Varanidae; genus Varanus; species Varanus komodoensis. Next base: position 10,078,602 of record NW_025335856.1, read on the forward strand.
TGCACTGGCACGAACCGTAGCCAAAAGGAATGGGTCAAGTGGGATGCTAGGAGAAAACTGCATTTTTGACAACTCCGTGTGATTCTCTTTTCTTCCTTGCATAGCTTCTCACAGGGCTGGTAATATTATGTGTGTGGTGGGATGGGAAATCGTGTTAGGAATGGTATACAAAACAGAAGTGGCTAGTTGTGTTAGTTTAGAGCCACAAAGAGCGCTTGCGATTTATGGAGGCAACAAGAGTGGGCAAACAACAGAAAGTTGGATGCTGAGGTGGAGTCTGTGATTGGGGAGATTTGAGCCAATGGGGAGGGGATTCTTGATACACTGAGAGCAGTTTCAGACTCCAGGATAAGGCAAGTTCACAACTACCAAGTGTTGAAATTTCTCTATGCTGCCTGATACCTGTTGTCAGGCGTTGCTGAGCAGCTCACACCAGAAACTTGCATCCAGTAATACAGTCATACTCTTTCACGTACAGCCACTCATCACAACAGTTCCCATGGACCACACACCACCAGGAGAGTGCAGAATTGCAGACAGCCAGGCTGATCCATATGAGAACAGGTGCTTAGTAAAGTGTGTGGGTTTTAACTACACTTTCAAGCCCAAGCCCAAAATGTTTTATATCACAACAAATGGCAATATACTCTTCCTGGAAAATCCATTCCCAGCCCAGCTGCGGTGCAGTTTGCAGCTGAGCTCAGGGACTAGGGACTTCTGAGGGAGGCAGGAGATCATCAGGACAGCCTCTCAGCATACAAACAAGCAGAGCTTGCTGCATCCCTGCAAGCCCAGCCTCCATGATACCTCTGCTCATCACTGTGTGGGTAGCTGTGTGAAGCAGCAAACCTCTAGGTCTATTTACCACAAACATTTCTCACCAAGGAAACTTATCAAGACTTCCTGTACAGGCTGCAACTTTGCTGGGACATGGATAGTCTTTATTGGGCTCTCAGTGCTATCTCAGGTTTGAGTCCTCCGATCCCTACTCCTGTCTCCAACTTCATGGCCACCTGTGGTTCCAAGAAGGAAGGAGAAAATTTTGCCAATCTGCCTGATCGCAGACTCCCAAGAACATTAACCTGTTTTAATTTATTATTTTAGATAAGGCAGCAATGTCTGGAAAAAGTTCTGGTTGTATCCAAGCAGTATCCAAGTGGATAGTTTGAGAGCTGGTGTAAGTGCAGTGGTTAAGACTGAGAGCTTTGAGCCAGGGGGTTCGGAGTTCAAACAGTTTTCAGTATGAACTCACTAAGTTGCCTTAGGCAAGTGACCATACTCTTTCCGTTGATTCCCCCATCTTCCCTCCTTGTAGGATGGAGGTGGTCATCATAATGGTGATCTGTCTTACAGAAGTATTTGAAAAATACTAACATGGTATTCTGTGAAGTACTTGGAAAATATGAAATGTGTTATAGAAAGGCAGATGTCATACTTGACACTCTTCCAAGTTAAGGTGAATGAAAAGTTCAGCATGTTTATTTTAAATATGTCTCGGCAGCCTTTCATCAACAGGAGTCCCCTTCCAAGGCAATTGCTAACAATAAAATGCATATAATAAGAAGTGATGTAGTAATGCAACAGCTGTCTTCATAAAAATAAACAGCAGCATAAAGCATCCAGCCTAGTTAGGACTAAAAAACTACAACATGATTGCAGCTACAATCCAGAGCAGTCCAGTAAAATATAATCAGGGGAAGGTCAGGGTAAATAGATAAAGTCTTCAGGAACTTCCTCAAATCCTACCATGAAGGGGCCTGAAGGAGCCCTGAAGGCAACTGATTTAAGGTGTGGGGCCACACTGGCCCTTTCTCATGTCCTTCCCCATCTAACTGCCCTGGAAGGTAGACAAGTGAAAAGGGCCTCTGCTGCTGATCTGAAAACGTATGCGGACTCATCTGATGGAAGGCAGTCCTTCAAGTAATTTAATCTCCAACTGTTTGTGTCTGAAGTAAATTAAGAAACAGAAAAACAGCAGTCAGGTTATGCTGATCCTGCATTGTTGAGGGTTTAGTTGGCAAGGAGGGTGTTTGTGTGTGTTTTTTAATCATCAGAGAGATGTAGCCCTCTGATGATATCTACACTCTAGCCGAGAAGCTGATGCATTTTGACGGAAGTCCTACTTGGCTTTTGATGTCTTCTCAGGTTGGTGACAAACAGGCTGCCTTTTCGAGCTGAGTTATCTGCTCCCACATCTTGACCTAATTTCACAAGTTGCCATTTCTGCAATTTTCTCTTTCTTACTTCTGGAGAAAGAACATCACCACACAACAGTTCACACAATTTCACAGGTTCAGAGTAATTACCTCACTCAGGCGGTCTTAGCAGCTCAAGCAGCAGAAATACACTAAAATGAATTAGGCGGCCCGTGGATCAAACAGACAAATAGTAATAGCACCAATAAAGAGAGCAAATTGTTCCAATGAGTGGCATCGTGGGTCTCCTCCTACACAGCCTATGAGCAACTTGCTGAAACTTGTACACATTCAAATCTTATGGGTTGTGGTATGGAGATAGTAGAAATGTATTGCTGTCCACCAACTTTTGATTCTTACATATTGATGGCGCTTTTTGATTTCTTTGCTTGTTTTCTCCTCCTTACTCCAGACAGGTTGACTGGATGCCCAAAATCAGGGCAGACACATGGCAGCACACACAACTCACAATCTCCTGGACCATCCTAAAGAGCGCTCTGTTTTCCAGGAGCTTGTGACCCCCTGAGCTTTTTGTCTCAATATCTCATTCATAGGATATAAGTGATTGCTCTGAACTTTGTGATCAAATTGCCATTGCGCATTGACTGCAAAGAACCTTTCTATTCTTTTACAAGTCATACTTACTGTTCCCAGCATGGGGTTGTCTTTCATTCGAGGGAGAAAACCTACAGGAGGGTCCTTGAGTTGCTTCAGTAACTTAGGTGCCACCTGCTAGACACTTGCAAATTAGAACAAAATTAGCTCTTTGTGTTCATGGTTGAGCAGCGTTGCAAATTATTCATTTTTTTAAAGGCCTTGCATTACCTACAGTCCTGCCGCTTAGGAGAGAAATTCTAACATTATATTATAAACTGCACAGTGACAGTGTAGGCCTTTTGTCCTATGTTGCCATCATAATAGCAGCCAGAATGGCCAGTGGACATGCTGGATGGCCTTCATGAGAGTTACAGTCCAATATACTTATTGGATGTTATACAGTCCAATATACTTATTGGATGTTATACAGTCCAATATACTTATTGGATGTGCCAGGGAAGAATGTTATAGGAGACTTTCTTTCTTTCTTTTCTTTTCTTTTCTTTTCTTTTCTTTTCTTTTCTTTTCTTTTCTTTTCTTTTCTTTTCTTTCTTTATTTTTTTGTTGCGTTTCCTCAAATATCAAAGTGGATGCTTTCTGAGTCATCTTGATATTTAGAAAAATGGTTCACACCCTCAGTTCCCGCCTCCCACAAATTCTTAATGGAAGTGGATACACAGAAGCCAACTTTTACAAGATACACAAAACTAGTAACTTTGCTGCATTGGTCCCCATTCAGTTCATGTCATTTCTTAATGCAGAAAGTAGACGAGCTTCTGGCAGATGTGTTCTTTCATGCCTTCCCTCCCTTTGCAAAGCAAGCAACCACTGTATCTTCTTGCGTGGGGGACTCTACCTGCTCCTTTGCTTGTTTCTAGCTGAGTGTGCTAAAATTAGAGCCTCGAAAGCTATTGTGCACAGGCAGCCTTTAGAGAGAAACGTTCTTGACCAGCAAAAGGAGAATCGTTGATCTCCGTTTGGCCATTCAGTGAATACATGGAGAGGAAGGTCCGGAGTTCAATAGCCTAGCCTCATGCATGAAGCCTAGCATGTTTCCCAGAGAATGAAGGGACCCTGGTCACATGTTACACTAAATCAGGGGAGCAAAACCTGAGGCCTGGGGGTTTCCTGGGATGCCATTCCAGCCCCCTGGTTTCCACAAAGGGACACACTGCTTTCCCATGGCCTCACCCCTTTACCCTGACAACTGATGGGTGGTCTCCCAGCTTTTGTGCATCCCCCACCCAATATTTTAAGGTTTTAAACCTAAGGTTTAATTACCCACAGGTAGAACTTTATGCTGTTATTTCTGGCCAAGCCCCTGCTTTGCCTTTGGTTTCACCCACCACTGGAATGTGGCCTCCCAAGAGCATCTCCAAAGTAAAATTTGGCTTCCTATGCTAAAGGCACATGGAAACTTTGGCTTCCACACATTGTTTTGTATTTAAAAGAACACCTGAATGGGATTAAAAGAAAGAGGGGAGGAACAAATACATTAAAGAACACAAATAGAAGATAAAGGTTGGCCTAGCATATGTTTGGAAATAGCCAGGTCACCTGTCATGAACAAGAATTGCCTCTAATTGGCCAGATACAGAAATTTTGTAAATTATTTTTAAGGCAGTGGTTCTCCCCTCCCCCTTCTCCCTTCTTTACAGCTACTGATTGATGCACAATAAATGTAAGTATGTCTGGGCAGGTGGGCTTCTAATTGGCTTACTTATTTTCTGCATGATAGCTTGAGTCAAATGGTTTACCATGAAGCAGTGTTCCCTAGTATTTTGTCACAGACCTTGCCATGCAAAGCAGAAGTGAATCACTTCAGCTGTACAATTGCATGCTTTGCAAGCAAGCATTGGTGCGTGTGTGAAGTAAAGAAGTGCATGTTGAAGTCAAAGAAAACCCCAAGCAACCAAACAGAACTTTCCCTAAACCAGATGTAGAGAAGAGCTGCATTTGAGGCATGGAGATACTCTGTAGAGTTTAATTGGTCAGTATCATGTGCTCGAGATTGTTGCAGCCTGATGCATCTTGCATGGATAGGATAATTATCAGCTACCAGTCTTTTAAAAGATTACAAGCACCAATCCGTTGCTTGTCTCCTGGATAGTCCAAAGCCAAATTCAGCAGGTTAGGGGAAGACTCTAGAGGAATCTGGTAGTTCATGAGCAGAACCTGAAATAATTGAGCAGGTCATGGATGGAACTCTTTCAGAACCTTGAATTTACTGTTTTTTCCCCTTAAACACCACATTTCTGTATGTACAGGAGATGTGTTCCCCACTACCTCTTGGAAAGGTGACTTCTAAGAGACCTCAGGAAGGTACCTGAGACCTGGAAAATGACATCAGTAACAATTCCTTATCTCAGAATTTTAACAAGACACCTCTGAAAGGCACTAAGAGAGAAATAGCTCTGTGATTGACCAGAGACAAGCAATCCAAACTAGGGCCATCTTGCCCATCCCAGTGACCTCCAAAAATGTTGAATCACAACTCTCATCATCCTTACTAGCTAGGGCTGATGGGGCTTGTAGTCCAGCACATCTGGCAGGCTCCAGGTGGGGAACGGCTGAAAGATGGTTCTGTCCATGAAAAACAGGGACAGTGAAAGTGTCTATGGTGGCATGCTCTTTGCATCCTGCCACCCCCACCCCGCCCTGAGGGACTTTCCTTAAACAGGGTTCCCACTGTAATCACCATTTCATAATCCATTTGACGAGTCATATTTTCCTGGTGATGCTAGAGAATTCCTAGCGTGTGACTCTTCACAACAACCACTCTTGAAGGGCTCTCTTCACTACGATGGAGACCAGACAAGGGGGGTCATTGTGAGTTGCGCCGAGCATGTGAGCCCCCTCTGACTGGCTCTATTCTTAGTCTGCGCTCCCTCTCCAGGACAAAGGTCAGCAGACAGCAGTCAAGGGCAGCTTGGAATTTTCTCCCTTTTCCTCATGGATGGAGGCACTCCTTTCTTAGGGGACAGGCCCAAAACTGAATGAGCGTGGCAGATTCTGCTGTGAGCTGAGGCTCCAGTTTAGATTCAAAGGGCCTGTGGCACTGAGGGTTGGATCACAAAAGACGGCTTGTTATCTGTGCCCTGAACTCCAGTGTTGGGCTGTTGGTGTTGGAAGTTTCCTTTGTTTTGCAATATACAGTATCAATGTCTCCAAAAGCACTATGAAGCGCATGTGCGTCCAGAACCTGGGAGTCTCCACTGGCAGGTTGCATTGTTTTGCTGCTCTTTAGCTGCAGTTTTCTAGCTCTCAAACCTGAAACCATAACATGTTACAACATAGTAGAAACCACTTAAATTGATTACAGAATAAAGTCAGGGTAATAGCAGCACAAAGCCCTAAAGTCCTTAAAACGAAAGGACTAAGCAGCTTGGGGAAAGGAAGCGATCACCAATGTAGAAATTAATAATAAAGGATTTCTGCAAACTCCAGATACCATCACTGGGAGGAGCCATAGCTCACTGGAAGTCCCAGGTTTGATCTCTGGAGTCTCTAAGTAGGCTAGGAAAAATCTTGCCTGAAACCCTGGAGAGCCACTGCCAGTCCGTGTTGACATTACTGGGTTTGATGGACCATATGGCGTGGCTCAGTATGAGGCAGCTTCCCATGCTGTTCTCCCCACTGTGGCATCCACGCAGGCACAGTCAGAAATGACTACAGTGCACTGTTTTGTTCTTGTGTTTAGTACTGTTGGTAGCATAATGTACTAGGAAGTGTGTGCATGGCATCGTGTCACAGATGAGACCCTCCCTGTTGCTAACCTAACCAAACACACACATTTAGTGGTGCTGCCCCTGGAACTCCCTGGTGCCCTGGGAGCTCCCACATGGCTATTTTTTGTCACCGCTGCCCAAGTGGTCACTCACCTTGCCCCATCCTAGAGGAGATGCTTTGATACAATTGGTTGCCAGTTCAAACCATGGCATCTCCATGCAAGGCTTGGAAGGAATTGTGCTCGAAACTGCGAAGAGCTGCTGCCAGTCAGTGTCAACAGTATTGGGCCAGATGGGCCAATGGTCTGATATAGCATAGGGCACCCCCTTATATTCCATCCCTGTATAATCTTGCCCATGGCCTATGATCAATAATCCTGCACACAGTGCCAAATTTGTGGCTTTGTTTGTTGCATTTAAACTGGAATTGTCATTAATTGTACCTATTGTAAAAGCTATATTTACCTGAGCATCAGTCCATTTCGATCCTTTTTTTTCTGGATTTAGATCTTAGCCTGTTTCAGGTTTTGAATTTGCTTAATATGTGATCCCATTGTTGCTTTGATAATGTTATCTTGTAGAGGAAATAACAAACAAACAAATAGTAAAAAAAACCAAAAAAACAGTGAGGTGGGTGAGTTATGAGAGTCCTGGTACACACAGTGGTGATCGTGCTTCATCTCTCCCATTTGTGCTGTTTTTACTGGTGCTGTTGAGTTGTTGCCCTGTTGATATTGTTTGTTTTCAGAATGCTTTTTTCCATGGAACAGGAGACAGGTGTGGTGCCATTCATCCTTAACTAATGCATAAGGTTTTGGCTTCTGTTCTAGCTTCATCTGGTCCAAACATGAAAGAACAGAGAGCAAAAGCATTGTTTACTGAAAAGAATGTAAATCCACATATTCTTGAGACAGAAGGCTAAACACTATGCTGAAGCTGCAGGACCCAGGCCCAGCAAATTGTGGGCAAATATGATCCCTGCATCTTCATAGCCACTGGCCAGCCTCCGTGGGGAAGGTCTTTTAACGCCTATCTTCCTAATTGCATGCTCTGTTTTACTTACGGATGTGTGGCAACGGAAGAATATTTCTAATGTTATCTGGGTTGCCTGTTGAACACTGATTGCTGAACTCACAGATGATGGCAACGTAATTGGTTTATTAACAGGGTTCTGCACAGCTCTGCAGCAGAGCTCTTAAGATTGACCAGTGGAAGGATCCCAGCACAGCATCATTAGCAGCACCCTTTGGCACAGTTTTAGTTGCCTGTAGTTTTGTTAGTGCAGTTGCTCAAGTTGTTCATCTAAGATTTCATTAAAACGTTGCACCTTTGCAGGACTTCTTTTAGACAATGCTTGGGGGCAAATTAGGCATGTTTTCTCTTATTGTTGATGCTGGCTGCTGTTAGCAAGACTGATTTCTACAAACCATTGACAACTTGACAGGTAACTTAAAAAGTCTACTCAATATAGGTAGGAAAGCCACTATTTCCTACTTTACCGATAAGGAATTTATGACCTTTATCTCAGAGGAAGGAGCAAATACTGAAAATACTGAAAACCATGCCAGGCTGAGGGAGTTCACATTCTAAATGTGATCCACAAACTTTCAGTAAGACCATGGTTAAACTGAATTGCAACAGCCAGTGTTTGGGCCTAAGAGCTTTATATATGGGCACCTACTCCCAAAGGGTTTTTTTCAAAGCTGAGACGAAAAGAAAAAAAGAAAAAAGAAAAGGGGAAGAAAAACAATTGTTGCTGCTTTTTTTGGAAATGCTGAGCACATGCAATCTTCTTGTGAATTACTCAGCATCTCAGAACCCTAGCTCATGAGAACTTGGAACATATTTCTGGCCAGCTATGCCATGTTGGTTTAGAGCTGGCCCACACGGCCACAAGAAACTTGGCAGGAAGAAAACTGCATTGAAGAGCCACTGTGAGGTTTACATTAAATAAAAGCAAGTGTGTGCCTATATACTGGAGGCAAATGACAAAGAATGCACTGTATCTCACAACCTGGGGAGGAAACCATGGTGTATTTTTGGTGAGCGAGGAGGTCAGGAGCAGGTACAATTCTATTCTAAGTGCTCTGACTGTGGTGAGGCTGGGACTTTGGGGGAGGCTTTTTAAAGCATGTGTCAAGCATAGAGAAGTGAAGTTCATGCAGGTGACACAAGGGTGTGTGAGGCCATCTCCCCCAACCTGATGCCCTTCAAATCTGCTTGGCTGCATCTGCAGTGGTTCAACCCAGCATGGCCATTGGACACCAGGTTGGGGCAAGGGAAGGAGAGGCTGTCAAAGGTGGGCATGTGCTGGGAAGGAGGTGGCGGGCAATCCTTGAAGCACAAGGCAAGCTGCACAGAGGCAAGAGACACCGAGCCTTGGTTTCCCCTTCCAGCCACCCACAACACACACTTCTTACATTAATAGCCACCGAGTTGACTCACTGGCTCCAAGGTTTCATTCTCAACAAGACTGTGTAGCTTGTTCTTGCATCAACATGCCCTGGAAGGTGGCCAAATAATTTTCATACCTGCCTCCTTTTTTATCTCATCTCAGTAAACACAGCCAGGGAACAAAAAGTCAAGGTCAGGGGAGGCGGCAGGCAAGACGCGGGGGTAGGAGCGTGCTTGAGGTCAAGTCGTGGCCAAGAATCTTTTGGCAAGGAATGAGGCTCTTGTGTCAGGGGAGTGACTCCACCTCCTGCACAACTGCCAAAATGCAATCCTGTTTAGGTAACCAGGGACTAGGGCTGAGTAGTTCCTTCTAAAACATCCATTGATCTTCAGCACCAGTAGCGACACATAACCCTTGGCTTCCTGGGGCCAAAGTGGGGTGCATAAGAGACCTGCAGTGAGATGTCAGCATGGTTTGCATCCCCCCAGCACTTGCCTCACCTCATTGGTTGGCGATGCATTATGCAGTGATGTCCTGCCATGTGACCTTTCTTGTTTCTCTTATGATACCCTGTTAGGCCTTCAGTTTGTTAATATCTCTCTTGTGTAGAGACTACCCCCAGTGTTTAAACCCTCTGCAAGTTTTCCAGCAGATGCGGGAAAGCTCTTTCAGCTTGATGTGTTCATTCTCTTCTGAAGAACCCTCAAAAGCTTCATTCCAGTGCTGAGTGGGGCCAAGGGCAAAAGGCTGGGCCCAGATAAGAGTGTAGTTTAGCTTACAGCTCTTCTGCCAGCAGCTGAATCTTAGGAGAGATATTTCCAGTTTTTGGAGAAGTGGGAGAAGACAGCACAATTGTAGGGAAACCACAAAAGAGAAGTATTTGGAGGAAAGGGCATTAGGACAGCAGATGGTGACCTGGTCTTCTAGGGACTCCTAGAGGGTCAGTTGCAGCTTTAGATATTCAGGGCACACTTTTCTCAATCTTTTGTGCAGACACTATTAAAATCACTCCTGTTGAGAGCATGGCCCAGGGGCCATGATTCTGGGCTGTTCTCAGGGTCTGGGTGGGATGTTTCAGGCTTAGCCTTCTAGGCTTAGCATTATTAAGCAGCAGTGGAAGCCTTAGAACTTTAGGAAGATGCATCATTAAATTCTGACTCAGCTAGCAACAGCACCTACCATCTGCTAGATGTATTTGGGTGACAGCAATAACAGAAATATTGCAAGCATTGGACCCCCTCCCATGGATGAGGGAGGGGCAAAAAGGAGTGAGGGAGGGAAGGGCAATCATTCCTCGATGGGGAGAAGAGGAGGAATGTTTATTGTTGCCAGAGGCAGTGGCAATCCTACAAAGCAGGGCCAGCAAATGTTGCCTTGCTGTGTGCCCATAACATCAACTTAGCCCTGGTCCCTGCTGTCCATTTCTGGTACTACTACTAAGCAGTTGAAGTAGAATGTAAACCGGAGTCTGAACTACAGCTCTGTTGTCTGGTGCAGAACTGAAATCCAAATTTCAGGCAATCTACAAGCTTTATACAGACTGCCAATGGCAGGATCTGATGTTGATGTCCCACAACCTATTCATTTTTATTCCTGAAAAGTACTCCAAGACCAGAGCACCCTAATTGATTAATTAGGATTGTATGGATTTTGTTAAATTAGTTCTAATCAACAAGTAGCTCTGTGGATTGTCTGGCACATTTTATTCCATCAGCTGCTCATTTCCAGAATCGGACTTAAAAAACAAACAAACAGAAAAACAAAGAGTTGTACAGAGTTGTGCAAAAGTGCTAATCCACATTTATCTTGCATAAGGGCCAAATTGTACAAACATGCATTAGTGGTAGTATGCTTTAGATTATGTGAATTTCCCCCCAAATGGGGAAAATTGAAAAATGAACAAATGCTGCCCTCGTACCCTCCATCTACATTTCCACATTTTAGCCTGTAGTGTAGAGGAATATGTACATTATTGGTGGTTGTTGATATTTCATTTTTGTATGACTAAAATTGCATGCAGTTCCAGAAAGAGGAGAGGAGAGGAGAGGAGAGGAGAGGAGAGGCAGATCAGCACATCAGCAGAATCTGCACTACTCAGAAGAAGCCATTGGGCTGAAAAATCTGGCACTAGATTTGTGGAAATCCAAATTCATTTGAATCTGCTGTGGATTTCTCCAACATCCCTACTACTAGCCTGAGTTCTAGTAATGGCTTGTAAAGTTCCTAGCATTCCTGATAGGTAGGTGTGAGCCCTGACAGGTATTCCTTCATTTTAGGTGATCCCTGCTTCCTAATTAAAAGTGAGCTTCTTCCTTTTGCAAGCATATTTCCAAGGCTGGATCCTGAGTCATACTTTGAGTACCTGTATTGAAGTTAATGTGACTTAAGTTATTCACAACAACTTGATTCCCAGTATTTTTGGTGGATCTTCTCTAGGTATGACTGAAGCTGGATCTTACTTAAGAATGGCAAATTGAGGTTTCTGGATTAGTATTGTTAGGTCAGTAGATAGATAATATAGGAGTATTAGAAGTTCCTTATTCAGCCAACATTTAAGTGTGCCTGTTTTTATGAGGTCTTGTACACACGCCACTCCATTTTGCATTCCATTTTTAATGTGTACGTGCATGTTTTTTTCCTTCCCCTTTCCTTTGCTGACCCAGGTAGTGGACCCATTCAACTGTGGCAATTCCTGCTTGAACTTCTCACAGACAAGTCCTGCCAGTCCTTTATCAGCTGGACAGGTGATGGCTGGGAATTCAAGCTGTCCGATCCTGATGAGGTATGCATCGTCTTAAGGAGGCTTGTATCCATCTCCCCCTTTTATTAGCATATAAGGAAGTGTGTACACACAGCCTAGTGATGAACAAAGGAGCAAGGGAGCAATCCCATGTCCCCTAGACATCGCCATGAGGTACTGGGGAGTTCCCCCTGCCGACATCCAACCTGAAATCCCTTCCTTGAGGTTTGCCTCATTGGGCCGCATCCTCTCCCCCACTGCAGGGGAGAACAGGTCGTGATGTCCTGCCATGGGACATCCCTGCCATGTCACACGACTGGCTCATGTTTAACCTGCTATCAACAAGTACCCCAAGATCTCCAGCCACCTGTCCCCCATCCTGCGCCTATGTCACCTAGTCCTTCTGCATCAAGCCACCTCTTCCTGGTAGACCCTTTCAGCCACTTGCCCCGTTGTCCATTCCCTGTGGAGACCCTTTTTCTCCTAATCCCTCTTACCACCGCTCTTCTCATCCATGGTGGTATTCATATGCCTCCTTGCTTTGCTAATCAGTGGTATCATTAAGGCTTGTGCCTCTGAGTCCTCCCTCCTGAACTCCCTGGCCTTCCAGCACCCCCTCCCAGGAGACTTCTCCTAGCCTGGCCTTCAACTGACCAAAGTTGGCCCTTGTAAAGTCCCACCTCCCAGTATTTGACCCACTGCTCATCCCTGTTCTTCTGATCTTGAAGCATAGGATCGAATGGTCACTTGCATCCAGAGTAATTCTAGTCTGCACATCTTCCACCAGGTCTCCTCTGTTGGCCAAAACCAAGTCTAGGATGTTTCCCCACTTGGGTGCCTCCTGTTCCCTCTGGGTCAAAAACCCTCCCCCCATAGCTTCTAGGAAGCAATGGGACCTCGCTATGCCACTGAGTGCATCTCCCAGCTAACATCAGGGAGGTTGAACTCTCTGATTATAACCACGTCTATCCCCTGGGATATCCTTCCAATCTGATCTGTCAGAGCAAATGTTGTCACTAGAAAACCCATGTAGCAAAGAATGCATGGTGTGGGGACTGCAAGGGAAAGAGAGCCTCTGCCACTTTCGCCACCCTGTACTGGATGATCAGGAGCCTCTGAGTTCAGGGGCTTCAAGCCACCACGGGCACAGCCGATAGGATTCTGCACTCCTTGATCCAAGTTACACACCACTGATGATAATAAATTTGTCGGCTTGATGTTCTCAGGTGGCAAGGAGATGGGGCAAGAGGAAAAATAAGCCAAAAATGAACTATGAGAAGCTGAGCCGTGGATTGCGTTACTACTATGACAAGAATATCATCCATAAGACAGCAGGGAAGCGCTATGTCTACCGTTTTGTATGTGACCTGCAGAGTTTGCTGGGCTACACACCTGAAGAGCTCCATGCCATGTTGGATGTGAAGCCAGATGCTGACGAGTGAATGGAACCAGCAACCCAGAATGGAAAACGTGGCAGAAGGCCCAGTGCATCCATGTAGAAATTTCATTGGACTTGGTTACCCTTTCTTTCATTCCCCCCCCCCCACTGTCATGGTTTCCCTTTTGAAAAATGAAACTTAAATTTGCATTGGTTGTAAAAGGGTGGAACATTAAGCTTTTAGATAAAACTGTGACATATGTTGGTTGGGAGGAGAAGAAAAGAAAAGCTTTTGCGTTTGAATGTTCTTGGAGAATTTTAGCTTGGGTTGATATTTTAAAAGTCAGGGAAAAAGAGCTTAAAAGTTAACCACCCTATTACAATTCTTTAATGACTGTATTAAGGATCCCCTCCCCACCCACTGCCACAAACTGACAATCCACGAGCTTATCAGGGTGCTTGCAAGGCTCCATTATTCTGTTGCTTTTAGTGGAGAATGGTTTTAGGGAGCAGAACGTCCTGTTTTACAGGGAAAAAGCCAAGAACTGTGGTCCCAGGTCACTTTGCATCTGAAAAGACAGATTTAGCATAATCGTCAGGTGGGACCAATTTTTTAAAAAAGAAAATTTGTAAAACAAAATGTTATTTTATTAAATTTTGTGCCAGTATTTTTTAAAATAGTCTTAAGCTCTAAGATTGTCTCAGTATTGCAATATTGTTTGTTGTTTGTTTGTTTTTCTTTTTTATGCCAGCTGCAAATTTTATCAGCATTGATGGAAAAAATACAGTTTCTATGTAGATCCCACCAGAAACAGACAGATGTTACAGCTCAATAGAATATGAAGAGAAAACGGAGGGTGGGGAGAGTGATGGATGAATGGCTGTTTTGCTTTAACACTGGTCCTTCTGCACTTTACTCTCTTGTTTTGCCATTACAGCCAGTGGGTGCCCCATGTGCATTTTGGGATTTCTGCCAATGATGCCATATTTTGCATTTCCACCACGCTCCTTGTTTATTCCCAAGATACTTTAAAGAAAAGTTTTATTCCAATGAAGAGATCTAGGGTTGTTTGATCTCCTGCTAATGAGCGAATCCAGTAATCCAGTCATTACTGGATATTGGTGCTCTAATTCACAGGTACCAGTTGCCAAATTTTTGCAGCTATCACCTTGTGACCACTTATCAGGGTGTGTTTTGTAAGAAAGATGTTATCTTGAGGGTACCCTAACCCTTTTAGTAGACCGAAGCCCATTTCAGATAACACAGTATGTATGGGGAGCTTCCTGCTAACTTCACCCTTCACCTATGCATATCCAGTTGACCTGGAGAAAAACATATGAACAACCTGTACACATTATCTGAGACTCTGCAGAAGACATAAGGTCCCAGGTGTGTTTTGTAGGCCCATATGGTCTGCTCACAGCCAATTAAATGAACATAGATCAGCAGGGATGATCACATTTGGGACAACCCAGATTCAGGCTAGATATCAGGGGGCGTTTCGCTCACTGTCAGAGCAATACGGCAGTGGAACTGGCTGCCTAGAGAGGTGGTGGGCTCTCTCACACTGGAGACATTCAAGGTGAAACTAGCCGGCCATCTGAGTGGGACAGTGCAACTTGGTGTCCTGCAACAGCAGAAGTTTGGACCCAGTGGCCTTCATGGCCCCTTCCAGCTCCAATATCCTATGATTCTATGATTGTATTTGCACCTGCACTACAGGCCATGTTGTCTGAAAATTCAGAGGTATTAAATGACCTTCTCTCCCCGTCCCAGTTCTGTGATTCTGTGACCCCAGTCTGAGGCAGAGATTATGACTCTCGTAACATTTTTAGGAAAGTCCTAGCTGATTCAGAAAGTGAAATCAGAATCCCAAACTCTCAAAAACCTGAGTGCTAAACCACACCCAATCTAAGAGAATCAGAAACATTTGATAATGTATCCTTGGAAAAGAGGAGTATAGGTAAAGTTATTGTTTTTGGTCTTTTTTTTCTTTTTTCTTTTTTTGCTAAGCCTGCTTTTAAAATGTGGTAATATGTAGGATGGTAGGGAGAGAGCCATCCTTTCTTTTATTTTTTTCTTTTCTTTTCTTTCCTTTCCCCCTTTTATAGTCCCACTCTTGTGCTGATGCAATTCTGAGATTTCAACACTCTCCAACATCTTCCTCCTGCCCTTAATCTTTTTTTTTCAAAGCTTACTACAATATTCCCAGATTTATTGTTATAATAGTGTGCCTTATTTTTCTTCTGAAATAAATTTTCCATTTCTCTTTAAAATAAGAAACAGGAGGGTGGAAAATCTGAATATGGACAATCAGGCTAAATTTAACCTGATATTTAAGTCTTAAGTTCTCCAGTGTTAATTCACACATCACACAGTAGCAAACCCAAGTTAGCCAGTGAGTGTATTTTTGACAGCAAAACCCATGTTCCTGACTGTACCATGTGTGTGTTTGTCAGACTCATCCTTAACCATTTTAGGTGTAGTATGTCTAAGAAACGTAAAGTATGAAGTAGTTCGCAAGTTCCCTTTTAAAACTGGCAAACCTGTTTCTGTGGCCTAAAAGTAACAGTATGCAAATATCTGAAAGCATTTTCCATATACTAATAAGATTGAATCATTTCAGTAGTGCAGAACTAAAACAGGGGGGACTCTTGGGTCACTTGATGCATCGACGCAATCTGAAACATGAATGTATTTGAGAGGATGCCTGTGGCTTACTGACCTTGTCCTGTAAGTAAAAGGAGCAAATACGATCATGGGTGTTTTTCTTGCAAACTCTGGATGAGGTGACAATTTTTTTGCCTGGACTATACCACTTCAGACTTCAGAACAGAGCTCACATGATGGAATGCCCTGTGAGCCAAAAAAGCTCTGTACCTCTAGAAATCTAGATGTTAAAGATAATTCCTCTCATCTGTCTCTCCCTAACATTTTTAATGTGTGGCAATTCTTTCAAATTACTGTATGGAAGAGCATTCCAGCATCCTCTTCCTGCTATCTGTAGTGGTTCCACGATGTAGGTAAACTGTTATTTTCTAATATAGGCACTTAACACCTAAAGAGTCAGAGTATCGGGTTATATACAGGTAATAGCATCTATTAGGTTAGGAATGGCTCGTTGCAAAACTTGGTTTTTGTTTGGTGGAAGGATAAGCTCAGCATTTCTTGAGAAGATGCATAAGCATGTTTTCGAGCCAAGAACATTGATTATGAGCGTTCTTGGGATGAAAGGGAACCAGAAACTTTGGTTCTGTTAGCTTTAAATACAGGATAGAGAAGAAAGGTTGAGAGCGGAAGACAAGAAGGAAAGGCTTGTGGAGGTAGAAGAAGACTATCCATAAAGTCAAGGCATGAATTCCTGTCTATCATCTATAACATTTGGTGACTTTAGCCTTGACTGAAGAAGGATGAACATCTATGGCCCCTGACCAGCCATCCAGTGAGAGTAAGAGAAATAGAGAGATTGCTGATGTGAAGATGTGGGAACTGACAAGAGACTGAGAGAAATGGGCATGTTCAGCCTTGAGAAGAGAAGACTGAGGGGGGACATGGTATCACTATATAAGTACCTCAAAGGCTGTCAGAAAGAGGAAAGTCAAGGTCTCTTCTCATTAATACCAGAGTGCAGGACACGGAGTAATCAATTCAAGCTGCGACAACCCAGATTCAGGCTAGATATCAGGAGAAGTTTCCTCACTGTCAGAGAAATAAGACAGTGGAACCAGTTGCCTAGAGAGGTGATGGGCTCTCCCACACTAGAGACATTCAAGAAGAAACAGGGCAGCCCTCTGAGTGGGATGGTGTAAATTGGTGCCCTGCAACAGCAGGGGGTTGGACTCGATGGCCTTCATGGCGCCTTCCAACTCTAGTATTCTATAATTCTAAGTAATATAAATGGATTTCTGTATCTCCAGAGCTAATGTAGAGTGATCTTTTTCCTGTAGCTAAGCAACAATTGGGAACCAATTCGGCCATCTTCAGTTAAAAAGGATCTCAAATAGCCAAGTTGAAATGATCCCAACCTGCTGAGTCCCTAGAGTAAGAAAAAGCAGTAGGAAGATAGATGGATCTCTAGTCCAACTAGATATGTGACAGCAGTGTATATTCACTCATGGCAAGTAAGAAAAAAACTCCAGGCCTTTTTGATGTGTAAAGAATGGAACTACTAAATGTTTTTGTAGACTGATCTTTTTTCTATAGGTTTCTAAGCTGTGGGGCGTATAGAGCTATTGATTCCGCAAGCACCTGTCTATGTGATTTTGTTCTTGACTTGTGGCACACACTAGTTTAGCTAGTCCACGGGGTGTTTGTGGCAGAGAATTTGTGCTGCACAGCAGGAAGATGGGAACCCATCCAATTTTATGTATCTCAGTCATTTCATGTCACTGTCAGGGTCAATCCATGTTCAGAACAGAACGATGTATTCTCAGGGATCCTGAGGGGTAGTGGAGAGCCATCAGTGCTGCATGGCTGTATCTGTGGTGTTCACCCCAATCAGTGTTAGTGCCTAACTTGCCGCCTGCCTTTGATTGCAGCGATAAACAGGCAGTCTTGCCTTAGCAGCTGCATTCAGCTTGGCCTGTGGTCACATCCCTCCTCCTCTGCAGCATTCACACTTCTTGAGCCATGTGAACTTGATAAGGGAAGTGTAAAGCTGATGGATGCTGGCAGACAAAAGATTTTGTTGAAGCAGGTATAGCATACTATGCACCTCTACTTGTTTGTGCTCCTGGAGGCACAATTCATCTCTTCCTCCCCAGTGCGGTTTGTGCAGGAAGACTTCCTTATGGGTTGCGTTATTTGGCTTTTGTCCACTGTTGGGAACTGTTCTGAGTGCCACTGAGTGATGTGAGATTTACTGTCTTCCATAACTTAATTCTTAATTCCATAACTCCAAGGAGTTCTGTTCCATGACTCAAGCATCAGAGGCATTCAGAAAAGCATCATGTAGCCATGTTACAACCTCATGACATCTATCCTCTGCTCCTTCTTTTTTCTTTTTGGCAGAAAAGAGTTATCACATTAGATTTAAAGAGTTGTAAGATTATAATTATATGTCAAACTGCCTTTTGCATGGCTGCCAGGAGATGGGGGAGTTTCCACATCTTGGATTCCAACTCCCAAGGTCATAGGAGGTCTAAGATCTTCACAGGTGAATGTGGCACACCTTATGGTTGGGGTGTGTAGGGAACCTCCTTTGGGGGTGCAAGTCTGTCAGATTCTCTCAGCCCAACTTCCCAGACTCTGACCCACCTTCTTGCAGCCCTGAGTCCAGCTTGGAGCCAAGTGTGCTGAGCATTCATGCGGACACCCACCATGAATCAAGCCCACACAAATGCTGTGTAAATGGGGTCCTCCTTCTGGACACATGACTTGCAGGGGGTTTTGGTGCTGCCCGTGCTGTGGAGGAAGGTTGCTGAGCTGTGCAAGAGCATCCATGATCTTTTGTGGATTTCCTCAGCTCAGCACACGTCCTAAGCCAGGGCCAAGCACAGGAAAGAGGTTTGATGAACCGAAGCAAGGTGAGTTCCGCAGGATCATAAAAAGCCTACCATGCTCACTTGGATACTCCCAGTTTTCATAGAGTTGCTCTGTATGGAGATAACCTTGTATGAAAGTGTTCCAATATGTTCATGTGACTGCAGAATTCCCAGTTTATTCCTTGAGTTCTGTTTCTGATGGGGTCTTTGTAGATCCAATGAACTATTATCTGCATTCCAAAGATGTTTGAATAAATGATACCTGATGTATACATATATGTCACAACAGAAATATCTCCAGGAATTAACTGCCTCAGTGAAACAATTTTTGTTTTCTTTTTGGAAGAAAATATATATATGATGGTGTGTTCTTTTGTGTGTGCGCATGTGTGCGTGTGTGCGTGTTTGTTTGTTTTTATACCTGTTTTTGTTAAAGCAGATAATTTTAAAAGGAAAAAAAAGATTGTTATATTATGCTGTTCAACTATTTTCCAACTTGTATTTTCATATAATTTATATTTTATAGAAGTAAAAAAATCTTAAAAAGCAAGAATTTTAAAAACAAGGTGAAAAAGCAGGTGCTTTTTAGGAACAAAAGAAACCAAACTCAACTGAGGTTGCTTAGAGATGTAGCGATGTCTGTGTGTTTAAAAATAAAAATTAAAAACAAAAATAAAAATGCAATCCCTCCCACACTGAAGACTTAATAGGGAGTGGAGTTGGTTTTGTTTTAATTCCTGATGCTGGCACATCATTCTTCTGGAGAGTTTTTTTTAATATACTGTAGCCTTATTTCATATTGTATTTTAAACAGTTTGAAATTAAAAACCCACAAAGACACGCTATGTCAATTATTTTGTTCCCCCCACCCAGCTGCCCTTTTACTAAAGGCAGAAGAAAGCAGGTCATACCAGGTTAGAAGGACTTGGGTGCACTTTTTAGGTGATCCGAAAATAGGTGCATCTGGGGCCAGGGTGTGAGTTGGCTTCATTAAGCCCTCTCCTTCCACAGAACTAGCGTGCTAGTTTCAGGGTGTGAAGTGTGCTTGCAGTAGCACACAGAGTGACTGCCGCCTCAGTGCCACTCCTCCTCTCTACGCACAAATTGCCATGAATGTGCTCCTTTTGCCCAGAGCAGCTGAGAAGACTGCAGAAGTTAATAAGGTTCAGAAACTACCCAGTGTCTTCTCCCACGCTCCTCAGTAATATCTGCCAACACACAACGCATGACATGGTGTTGTAGGGACATGTTGTACTCTATTCCAGCTAGCAGCAGCTCCTGAGATGCACAGCATTAACGCTCAGCATATGTTGCGACCTTTTGTACTTCTGAACACTCCAGAGGAGAGAAGATAAGAAAAGGACTAGACTTCTGGTAGCTCGCTGCAATGCTGAATTCCAGTTCTGGCTTTGCAGCAGAATGGCATGTTCTATCTGCAACGGAGCATTTCCCATTCATGGGTTTCTCAATGAACGGTAATGTGGAGATTTATAGGGGGATAAACAGAGGGTGAAAGGAGGATGCTTAGCTCTCCTCTGCAAAGCCTGATTTGCCGCAGAACCCCCTGCCCAAGGCTGTCTTCTTTCTGTTCCCAGCTGGGTGGGACAGTAACAGCCAGAGGGAAAGGATGCAGCACAAGTGTGCATGCTTGGGATGAGGAAAGGATTACGCATGTGTCATGCCAACATATTCTCCATTCCAATCCACCCTGCCTCCACGGTCCTGTTATAAGACAAACTTGATGTAAGGAACATTCAATTTCATAATATGCAGTTTCTACCCTTAGCTAAACCATATTTTGTCAAGTTCCATGGGTGTCCCTAATTGTGCAAACAGGGCTGCTTTTTCCTCCCTTCCCATTTTATAAGAGGGTGTGTATGTGCATGTGTGTTTGCTGGTTGTCAGTGCCGAGAAGTTTGCAAAAGGACTGGCCTTCCCAAAAACCCCAAGTTGGCCTTGTAAACAAAAAATGGTTGCGAAATTTTATAGGCTGGCTCCCGTAAAACTCTGGCATGCACCCATGACACCACTCTGTCTCCTCACTTCCTCCACACAGCTCTGACTTGTTTGTCCAGAAGTGGAAATAATTTGGTTGAATCAGCAATGTCCATTTGCACAACTGCTCCGTGTTTATAAGGGTTCCTTGAGGGTCTGCCTGTTCCACTCTGAGCACTGTGCTGGAAATGCATCAGAAATTAGAAGGCTGTGCATGCTTTGAATATCTCAAATGCTTTATCATCAGCTCAGGTCAACAGACTGGAGAAGTAGCAACCGTAAGTCTTGCCTTTGTGGGATCTAATTCTGAAGAGTTAAGGCATGCTAACAGGAAGACAGCAGCCTATGGTGATTAGAGCAGGCTTCCTAGAACAGGCATCCAACAAATCCTTGGGACTACAACTCCCATCACCCCCAGCCAGCATGACCAGGTCACTCTAATACTTTGGGTTAGAGTGTTAGACTAAGACAAAGGCGACCAAGATTTGAATCCCTGCTCAGACCCAAAAGTCATTGGGTGACTTTGGACTGTAGGTCTACTTTTCTTTGTTTTGTGAGGGTAAATGGAATGAGAGAGTCACGTAGAATGCCTTGAGCTTCTTGCCTAACTGGAGTGTTTAGCATCCTACAGCAGTTTTCTCCAACCTATAGGCCTCTAGCGAGTTTGGACCACAAGTCCCCAAATTCCTGCCCAATTGTGTGGCTTGAAGTTGAAGTCTAAAGCCTGGTGTACATCATGCTGAGGAAAACTGGTCCTATAATAGTAAAATAGAAGCACAATCTGAGGTTAGTCCTGAATGAAGTGGACTTACACATCCTTTGGGGAAGAGGATAGAGTTCAGTGTTGGTGCACTTCAGCGTATGCTGAAGGCTTCAGCTCCAGTTCCTCACATCTCCAGCTCAAACTGAGGTATTTCAGGTAGCGGGCAGATGGGGCCACATACTTCTGGCTCACATCCTGAAGACAGGCTGCCAGTCAGAATAGAAAATACTGGGCTAGGCTGACCATTGGATGATAGAAGATGACATCACATGGCCATACCTTCAAGACACCCTCCTTGACAGTCGCTGCCATTTCAAGCTGTGATGACCACCACACGCACCAAACTGGTGTCCACCCATTCTGGGAGCGGAATCATTTGGCCACCCTCTCTTGCATTTCATATGGTGCATGCCTGGACTATGGTATGCAACTTGAGCACAGTTCCTTATAGCCACTCTCCTGAAGTCAGAGGATGGCACAAAGGAGAAACCAGGCCAGACCCAACTATTCCTCAACTACCATTTAGAAGACCCAAGGCAGGAACAAATTTAGCACCAGAGCCCTACACCGAGCTCTGGCACCTAGCTGTGGCAGCTTCTGTCAGCAAACATGATGGCCACATTCTCTACTGCATACTGGGCTCTTCCGCTTTTACCAATGAGAAAGTTTAGTAAGAGAAACAAAATTAAACTGGATGAGGAAACACCATTTGGATTTCATCAGAATGGAAAATGATGGGGAAACACCACTGTTCAATGATCCAGCATATGCATGGAAACAGTCCCAGATTCAGTCCTTGACCAAAGGCTTGGGTAGCAGGTGATGGAAACCATCTCTGTCTGAGACCTTGGAGAGAGTCTGAGTCAGAATACAGAGCTAGATGGATAGGAAATAATGTGCATGAAAAGTTGTTTGCATCCTGGGGTGCATTTCTCATAATGCATGCATGCTATGAGAATTTTGCCTGATATACAATTTTTTGCTATAATTTATCCTAACATAAAGCAATTGAATGCTATTTTTACTAATATTTTATATCTGTATAATAGATTTATATGTTGCTTACCAAGCCTCTAAGCAGGTTGCAAGAAAACACATTAATGGCATAATCCTAGGACATCTGGGGGTGGGAGGTGTTATAGAATAGCTGGAATAGAGCCCTAGTTCCAGCTTTGGAAAAACAGTGTGTGGTGGAAGCAGCTTCTCGGCTGTTGCAGCCAGCCTGGTTCTTTCCATGCTGACCAGGCACAAAGATGGAAGACTGTCTTT
This sequence comes from Varanus komodoensis, assembly GCF_004798865.1. Taxonomy (NCBI): domain Eukaryota; kingdom Metazoa; phylum Chordata; class Lepidosauria; order Squamata; family Varanidae; genus Varanus; species Varanus komodoensis. Next base: position 10,101,146 of record NW_025335856.1, read on the forward strand.
GGAGACAGTGTGGGTAGGAGCATAAGGAGGCTGGGAAGAGAAAGAATGAGGCACTACAATCCTCTGTCTCTTCTTGTGAGGAGGGGGAAGCATTTAGATAGCCAAAATCAGCTGTCAAAATGTTTTTGAGGATGGAGTGAGGAGGCAATCCTGGCCTCTGTCTTCCCCCTGCCTTCCATTGGAAGCCAGTTAACCTCTGAGTTGGGATGGACATGGGCACATTTATAAAAATATTAAAACCATGGGCTCACATCGCCAAGCACACTGGGCTGCAGAATCAGTCAAGGGATGCTTAGGTAAAGGAATGGGTCTTCAAGTGATCCCTAAAGGATGCCACAGCTGACACCTCCTGAATACCAAGGGGGAGGGCATTTCATAAGGCAAACTCCAAGGCGAAAGACCATTTCCAGTCATTGCAAGATGGCCCTTTTCATGTCACAGAATTAATGCACAACATATGCATTTTTGTAGACATGTTTTGCTCAAAGAGAAGGGCACATTTTGAAGGATACCTGAAATTTGGGTCATATATTGGCTTGGAAGTTCAAAATAGGGGAACTCCACAAGAAAATGTGAAACAATTGATGCTTTTCCATCCCTGCTTCCAGTTTTTTTAATCTCTCCCTTAATTTGTTAACAAACTCCCGACACACAGTCTGAGTCCTTCAAGGACCTCAAACACAGCAGCTTTAGCTGATAAGATAGCAAAGGGTAACCAGGGGCCTCCTTTAAGCTCCAGCTGCTGGAAACACTTAAGGATATAGTTTGATTTTGACATACCTCCTAGATACTCAGTTAAAGTCTCCTTTGGCCCTGGTTGATGCTCAGATTCAGACGCAGACTCTGGTGAGTCTCTGCTTGAGCTGGAGCACTTGAGAAAACTTCCTTGTTTGCTAGTGTCATCCTGACTCACAGTTGATAAACTTTAGAACGTGTTCCTCATTGATCTAGGGTTCAGGGGGAACACGCAATGAAAGTTGCCAATTTCAGTTTTCAAAGTTATTGTTGTAAAGGGAAATGTTTCATATTCCAAAATTTGATGAAGAAACTGTTATAGAGGCCCTTGTTTCCAGGCAAGGCATTGTACTCTGCATTCTTCTCCTCTCCCTTAGAATCTCCAAGCAGGTGTATGCGTGGATGTTTCAGAATGGGTTCATACAATCAGCCACTCACTCATCTGAATCGGAGAAAATCAAATGAAGCCAGAAAACATCCTGCAGCATGGGAGAGTCATACTTCAGATATTATGAAATTCAAGGAGTGGGAAAAAGACTACAGTTATCTGCAAGATCTAAAGGCCAAGCTACTGCACCGAACCAAAACGAAATGAAATGAAATGATAAAGTCATTCTTTGGGTGGCCATCTGTGCATTCACACAACCCACCACCCACCCGTTGACTGTCTTCAGACTGCCACACCTCTCTCCACTGCTGCACAGGGTTTGGGGTGCAGAAGGAACTGGGACCTCAGCCTTCAGATGCATGGAGATGATGCGATCGCCAAAGCAACCAAGGAAGTGGGCAGGATCTGCTGTTCTTATCCTAGGACCCTGAAGGGTCGCTCCTACCCACTCTGTGACTCTGAGCTATAGAAGTTTCTCTCTGATCTAGGCCTTGTGCCGGGCAGCAAAGCCCATATGTATGAATGTGCAGGTGACCGTTTGGAGAATGAGTTTCAGGCAAGCAGTCCTTCTTTACCCATCAGTAATTAGACTCTGAGGGGCACACTGAGCAAGCACACAGGTCAACTGTGTTTAGTGCTTCCCGGTAGGATGAGATGCCTTGTATTTTTATTTAAATTAAATCTATTATTACTAAATCTGCACCTATATATAAAAATGCATATTTGCAAGTTATATGCAAATTGGTCCAAAGCTGACCTCTTTTTGGTGGTGTGTTTCCTTCCCCTCTTCTTTTGCCAATGCATACATTCCACTGAGGGAGTGAGGTACATACCAGGAAGTTCCTGGCTCAAGTCTAACCTCTGTGATGAATTCACTCACCTCAATCCCTTTGTCTGTACTATTGGGGTCACTAATATTTATTTGACCAAAGTGGCAGTTCAAAGGGCTAGAAATTGATAGTGTAAGAATAAACATGTGCAACCTGCTTGCTCCTTTGGAGGCCACTGAGGTTTTGAGAGGAGGTAGCATAAAATTGGAGCAGCAAAAATGATGTTTGGCTGTTCTGGGGGACAGGATGCAAAAGGTTGTGCCCGGTTTCTGGTTCAGCTGGGCTCTCTTTTCCTAAGGTTTTGGTGGCAGGCAAAGTGCAAGTGCATTCTACCATGGCAGAAAGTTGCTCCCACCCCCAGCCAGCATGCACACACTGGGCTAGTTACATATCAAACATTCATGCTTGACCAGCACACCAGAGTCCCTTGAGAAAGATCAGTCTGTTTCTGGGAAATGGCAGTTCTGTTCTGAAAGAAGAAATTGTTTCATGTCACACAACAAGTTGAGAGTGGGGGAGAGCGGTTGGGAAGAAAGAAACTAGAGACAGAAATAATTGAGGGGGGATGCTTTGATGGAAATCTGTGCAGCGCAGAACCAAATTTCATTCCAGTATCTCTGCATGCGAGTGGGAAAAATGCCTCTATTCAAGAGCAATGGCCTATCTATGTGCAACATGAAGCTTCTTTGCAGAGTTCTAGGTCAGCCTACACATATGACTAAGAAAGGAGCTTTCTTCTTAGCCAGATGGTTGCCATAACCCGATGTTCCTGACACTGACTGGCAGCAGCTGCTTTCCAGGGTTTCAGGCAATATTTCCTGCTCTACCCGGAGATGCCATGAATTGCACCTGATACCTTCTGCTTGTGCTCTGCCACTGAGCCACAGCTTCCTCCCTAATATGGGTAGTCTATACATGTAGCCCACATGCATAAGCTTTGGGGCACACCAGTGTGTAGAAGGTAGGCCAATGGACATTTTCATGATTGCCTCCCTTCCATTCACTGACTGACCTCAGAGCTGATAGACTAAATGGAACTATTGCATGAGAGACAGCTAAACAAGTGAAGAAAAGTGTATGCTCAAAGACCTATGTTTGGCATCAACACAGAATATCCTGGAACCATTTCTGGGGTCTCAGAACTCTGGCAGGACCCACAAAAGTATAGCCTCCTGACCCCTCAGACCCACTACCTTGGATGTCCCTACTGGGACACACAGAACCATCATTTTAACTATGTTTTCAACGTAGCATCAGTCTGAGGCATTGTGGGAAATTGCTGCTGCCCCAAGGGTGGGAAAATCCACAAAAGGGATCATCCAAGTGTCTAGACTTAGAAAGGCCCTCCCTTTGGAGAATTTAGAGAAGGAAGACTTGCCCCTCAGAATGTCTGCCTTGGGCAGAAACCGAGGTGTTTCTGTCCAGTCTGATGAGGAACAGAGCAGGGCCTTTGCTGATGCCAGTCACCACGGAGGCCCCTTCGCAAGGTGAAAGGGATTCTCTCTGTGTATCAGCAGTTTTTCGGCGGTGCAGCTTGAGAGGGCAGGAGGCTGCCTGGTGGCTCGGCAGGTGGCTCCAGCGCCAGGCTGGCTGGCAGCACATGCCAGGGCTGGCTTTCCGAGTCAGCACTTTCCACTCCTCACACTGTTTTCTTTCCATGCTGGGTTTCTCCTGCTGGGCAAAGACTTCTGAACAGCATCCAAGAGAAACTTTCCAGTCCTCTTCCCCATCCCCTTCCCCCAGCCCAGCTCTTCATCCTCTCTTTTTTGGCCCACCCTTTACAAAGAAGCTGGCCCTCCATTGATGTCGCCTGCATAATGGGACATTGTGCCAGGCAGTTCCTTCGGAACGAACAAAGAGACTGTTCCCCCAACCCTTTTTTAAAAACTCCTTGGGATAGACTGATACATATAATCCCATATCCCCTATCCAACTCTATCCCATATATATATTTTATTTTGCCCAGACTGGAGGAAAAGCTTAAGGCCTGTCTCTTCTTCAGGCTTGCATGCCAGCAGGAGAGGAAGGTTGGAGGAAACACGCAAGAGCAGAAATGACTGGGGTTTCCTTGCTGAACCTTGAAGAAGTGATGGTGTGCCAAAGGATGGCATGGCTCGAGAGGGAGATGGCTTTGACTGGCTGCTTGATGCGTGATGGAGCCACACTTCATGGGGTTTGTGGATGAGATGGTGGGCTGCTTCATGAGATTGCTGGGAATGCACTGTGCCTGTGTGGTGCATGTGGGACTAAATGAAAGGAGAGGAAATCCGGAGTGTGGGAAATTCTCCACAGACCTCACTGAACCTAGAAAGAAGAAACTACAGGGGAAGGAGAACAAGGAGGATATCGATGCTTTGGGCACGGCAGCCTTGCTATTATAAGGCTGGCCCTTCTTAGCTGGCCAAGGGAGCACTCACAGAAGCTGGCAGAGGTGTGACTTTCGAGGGCCCTAAGAGGACATCACTGCCAAGGGCCCTCAGGAAAGGAGCAAAGCAAGAGCCCTTTGCCTGGAGCTCTTGAGGAAGGGAGTCACTGGGCAGAGCCAATAGCACTGGCCCTTCAGTCTTTGTTCAGTTCAAAGTATAGACTCTGGTGACAGGGAAGTTTTGAAATGTCAGCATTGCCTTGAGGTGCAGAATCTGCTCCCAGTCCATGGCAAGAAATGATTAGGGAAGATACAGAAGTGGTTTCATGGTACATTGAAATATGTCTATAGGGTATGGAAAGAGGCCATAAGTAAGTGCAAAAGGAGAGAGTGATTATGATGATGGTGTTATCTTATATGCCACCTTTGTCCCTGTGCAAGGAACCCAAGGTAGATTACATGGCCCTCCTCTTCCCTAATTTATCCTCACAACAACCCTGTGAAATAGGTTAGACTGAGAGACAGTGACCGGCCCAAAGTAACTGGCATCCAGCTCTCCTGAGTCCAAGCCCAACTCTCTATCCACCACACCACACCATGCTGGCTCTCAGATGAAACCTGGGATGAATTTCTTATCTGCAGCTGCCAGGGTGGTCAAAGCTCCTGTGGAAATCACAGTGATGTGAGAACCAGTGCTGTGTAGTGATTAGAAAAGGTGTGTGGTTCAAATATCTACTTAGCTGTGATGTTCAGTGGATTACCCTGGGGCAATCTCTGTGAACCTGTTTATGGGTTTGTTGTGAGAATACATGGAGAAGTGACAAGAGATGTATGTAAGATGTCCTGAGCTCCTGGGCAGAATGGTAAGACATAATAAATCAGTGTCAGCCCTATGCTACCTCTTCACCAGGGTGGGAATGGGAGTTTTAGGGTTACAGTTATTCATTGGTGACTGAAATGCACTTCGAGGCTACCCAGTCAGCATTCCCAAAGTTGTTATTAGCATTTAACATATTCCCAGATCCAGTTCTGCTACTGAAAACAGATGGTGGGGACAAGTCCCATAATGTCTGGTTCAGATTAAATCTTGATGGAACTCTAGGGAGATTCCGAAGCATCAACTCAAAATTTAATTGGGTGCAGGAGCTAATTAAGGCACAGTCTTCTACCCGCCAAGAGTAACTCCCTTTCCAAATGTCTTACTTAAATGGACCCCAGGATGAAGCAATGTCTTATCTTTAAAGTGGCTGTAGAACATAAGTGTCATTTAACATTGGGGCAGTGACTCTTGGAGAGGTCACGGTCCATTCCTTAGACTTGAAGCACATCTCAGCCTCATTCTTTAAAGGGGCTTTGGTATGAGTGACATTACAAATAATGTGAAGTTGCAATTAAAGCTGCTGTCACAGTTCACTCACAGCAAAAGCTCAGGCAAATCTAGCAGTTCCTGGCTTGGTAATAACATCATAGGAAGTTCCAAAGGAAGTTAATATCAAGTTTTGATGAAAAACATGATATTAGATAGCTCCCTTGTTAGACTAATGTTTCTTGTCCAGAATTCTGTTCTCAGCAGCAGCTAATCAGATAACTTTGGCTTCTCACAAACAGGATTTGAAGGTGCCCAAACCCTTTCTCCTCTTTTTGCTGAATCTGCCAAAGAAGATGTCTTTCTGCCAGAGCAGGGTGGCTGCTTGCTCTTTCAACTTGAGCTTTCCATAATGAGTCTACATGATTCTTTTTAACAGGAAGCTAGTATATGTTTGAGTGTACATCTCATCAAATTATTCCCACAGGTAAAACAATGCATTAAGCATCACGATCCTATATAATGTGGGGCATCAGAGAAAGTCTGGGTTCCTAGCTGATTAGTCAGTCTTCTTTCCTCCATCGTGTCTGTCATGACCTCTTGGAATATTGTGAGTCATGTTCAGTAATGATTTTATCTTGCTTTTCCAAGAGAAGGTCATGCTTGCTACCTTCCAGGCTCGAACCTACACTAGAAGAATGCTACACTTCCATGTATATGTCACTGAGGCTAATTTAGTCTAGGACTAGTTAGGCTACAACACAACTTCTTCTTTTGCTCAGACAAAACGAACACAACTAGCCCTTCTGAAAAAGGTTAATGTCCCATGGGAATATCCCTGAAATTGACAGAGATAATTTAGTCAACAGTATTCTTTCAATGGTGTAGTTCTAGGGAATCTAGTGGGTTTTTCCATGGCCAATTGGAGTATGTTGGAGGAGGAATGAAATGAAGATAGTCAACAGTACAGAAAACAAATCCAGCGAAGAAATGTTGAGGGAACTGGTGCAAAGATGGCTGGGAGCAAGGGCAATGATAACACTCTTTCTCAAAAGGCTGACATGTTGAAGAAGGTAAATAATAGCTATCGTTATTACTACTACCACCACCATTGCATTACATTTATATCCTTTCTTTCTTCATCTTTCAAGGAAGCCAAGGCAGCTTACAAGTTTTTCCCTATTTTAATATCACAACATCAACCCTGTGTCCCTGACAGGCCCAACGTCACTCAGAGAACTTCATGGCTGAGTAGGGACTGGAACCCTGATCTCCTGACTCCAGTTCAAACTATGCCACACCGACTTTGCTGAGACATGTTCTCTGCCGTGCCACTGGGCCAGACTAGTTCTAAAGCATTTCAGGGAACAGTCTGGATGCCCTTAACCATCTGAACTCAGGAGGTTGTGAGCTTCCTATGTAGGGCAGAAGATGCATGGAGGCAAAGGTCTAATTTCAGTTGCCTAAGCATCATGCCTCAGAATGTGAAGGGAAGAGACTGAGGTACCATCAGGACACTTCTTATCAAGGTGGTACCTGGTTCTTGCCCTCCCTGCCCACTGGAATCCCCCCCCCCCTGCAATTGTGTCTAAAGTAATTTTTGCAACCTCAGAGCCACAGCCAGAACAGTTCTTTCTTCACTGGCTATGTGATTGGAGGGAAGGTACTCTGAGTTTGGTGTCCCAACTTCTGAGGTTGGAAGTGGTACACAAAAACTCCCATGGCTGTCTAGATACATCTAGCATCCATAAGCTGGTGCTGTAAATTACAAGAAGGTAGATTTTGGTTGAACATTGGGGGATGGGGAAGTCTGCATAGTAAGAACTGTTCAAGAAAGAAGCTACTGACTTAGAGGAATAATGGGCATTCCCTCAGTAGAGGTTTCAGGTGGAGGCTGGACAGCCTTCTACTAGGAATGGTCCAACTCTGAATTCCTTGCATCAAACAAAGGGTCAGACTAGATGGCCTAATGTTCATGATTCTATCAGACTAACGAACTTCCGACCACAACCTTACATAAAAGTTAAAATTGCTAGCAGCACAAAAGGTTCTGGCAGAAACTGTGGCTTCTCCAGGCAAAGAGCCAATTTCAGCATTTTTGAATTCTTGATACAGACATCATCATCCTCTGGATCGCACCACAAGAACTGGAGCACAGCCATCCCTCCAATTTTCAGTCATAAATATTGTCCTGATGCATCTAGGGCAGGTGATGAGAAAGTCTCACACAAGGGCATTCAGGGACAGCTGTTTCACCCCCCCCCCCCACCCTTCCCCGTACTCCATAAGGGCAGCTGAGTGGGATGGAGACTGAAAAACATCATGGAATTCATGACTCAGTCAGTGCAGTGTTAGATACTGGGAAGAACCAAGCCATATCATTAATGCAGAGTCCCTCAATGCATCATCACATGGGTAAGGGTCAGTGGATTCCAATACTATATTGATTCTCAGGACATTCATGTGACTGAGGAATACTCATTTGTATGGGATCGGTGCCTGACTTTTCTCATGGTCTGGTTTTCTGCCAGACATTCTCTCCCGAGATGAAAATAAAGCCACATGGCTTGGCATTGCTCGGCTTTCCAGTTTGCTCCTTGCTCCTCCTTGCTTTCCCAAGGCACAGACATGGAACGTTGTTTTTGTTTTTTTCATTCATAAACTGAAGTGCAAAAGGAAAAAAAAGCCCTCTGCAAGGAACAAATGGTTCACTTATGAAGGTTTGTGCATCTCACTGAAGTTGAATAAGGAACAGAAGAAATGAATGGATTTGGTAGCCAAATGAAGTCAGAGCATTTCAGTACATGAAGTCAACTGCCAATGAAGGAATTGGACTTTTGAGAAAGGCCTGCAAGGAATAAGAAAAGTATTTCTGTGTATATAGGGCATCCTTTCCCAACCGGCTGCTGTCTGGTTTTGTTAGACTACAGTGGCCATCACACTCAGACACCATAACAATAGGTGGGATATGATGTGAGTTGTAGTCCAACCTGTCTTCAGGACAGTGAGCTGGAGCAGCCTGATCTATGTAGCTGAGCAATTTGCAAGGTGAAATGTATTCCCCTCAAATGTCCTCAAGGTTAAATTGAGAACAAGCAAACAAAAGCATCAGCCTTTGTTGTATATGGAATCACAGGAAGTTTCCTTATACAGCACTGTCAGACTATTTAAGGTCCATCCGGCCCTATTTTGCCTACTCTGAATCTCCAAGGTCTGCAGAGGGGTCCCTCCACACCTACTGCCTCACCCCTGGAGATACCAGGGGTTGAAACTAGGACATTCCATGTGGGAATGTGTGTTCTGCCACTGAGCGGAAGGGAGTGGAATCTATAGACCCCAAAATTTGTGGTGTGTAGTATGGGATCACAGTACCTCAAAAGAACATAAGAAGAGACAAGCTGGATTGGATTATCTAGGGCAGCATCTTACGAGCACAGTGGCCTACGAGCTGCCAATGGAAGCCCATAAGAAGGACATGAGTGCAAAGCCCCCTCATGTCCATGTTTCATAGCCACTAGTGCACATAGGCATGCAGCCTCTAATACTAGAGGGAAAAAATTGCCAAACAGAAGTACTAGCCATTGATGTGGTCATAAATTTCTTGCCACACTATTGGCTAGTCTGTCAACTGGGGGAAGCAGCTTAGGATTAGGAAACAGGAAAAGAGAATGAGAAAACTTTGCCCTCTACAGCTAGACTCCTCTGCATCACATCTGTACAGTGGAGAAACTAATAGTGATGGATCTGGCCCATTGCTACAGGAAATTGTTGCTCCTGTATCTCTGCATTGGGGTGGGGAAAAGGCTTGGCCCTGTCTCCTTTGGATATTATTATTATTATTATTATTATTATTATTATTATTATTATTATTATTGTTATAACAGTTGTGTTGGACTACTTCTCCTATAATCTGCTCTACCTGGCAGACCTTCTCCAGATGGTGGTGCTGGGAAATTATTGTCCTTCACCATGGCAGAGTTCAGTTCTTTCCACAATTCAAGAAAAGGGTTTCCAATTCAATTCTGTAGGATTGAATTCTTTCTCCCATGTTTTTTACCATCTATTTGAAACTGCTGGGAGAGGTCATCAGGAGGTTTGGGTTGAAGTGTCATCAATATGCTGATGACACTCAGCCCTACCACTCTTTTTCATCTGATCCAGGCATGGCAGTCTCTACCCTCAATCAGTGTCCAGACTCGGTAATGGGCAGGATGAGACCCAATAAACGCAAGCTCAATCTGATAAGACAGAAGTGCTCCCATTTCAACTGGGAGATTGTAAACCTGTCTGGGAGGGGGTCGCATTCCCCCCTAAAGGTCAATTTTTGTAGTTTGGGGGTGCTCCAAGACCACAAGCTCTCTCTGGTTGTTCAGGTGGACTTGGTTGCCAGGAGTACCTTTTATTAGCTCTGGCTGATTTACCAACTCTGCTCCTACTTGGATAAGGGTAGTCTTGCCACGTTCATTTATGCACTGGCAACCTCCAGACTGTACTACTGTAATGCACTTTATGTGGGGCTTCCCTTGAAGAGTCTGGACTCTTCAAATGATTCAAAACAGGGCAGCACAGTTGCCGACGGGGACCATTTCTCATGAGCGCATAGCACTGGTCCTCTGTCAATTGCATTGGCTGCCTGTTCCAGGCTGAATTCAAGGTTTTGAGTATGACATAGAAAGCCCTAAATGTCTTGGGACCACATTATCTTCGGGAGCACCTTGCTCCATACATAGCTCCCTGTTGTATATGATCATTGATGGAGATCCTGCTACAGGTTCCTTTCCCTGGGGAGGTTAACGGGAAGGGAGCAAGGAGGAGGGCCTTCTCTGTGGAGGCAACCAAACTGGAGAAGACTTTGCTATCAGTGATCCGTCAGGTGCCTACTTTATTCAGTTTTGGGCACCTGATGAAAACATTCCTTTTGCAACGCACCTCACAACACTTATTTATATTGAGAGCAATGTTTTCAATTTCAATTTAATTTATTAATATTTTGTGGGTTGCATATATTATGTTTGTCTCTTTATTACAATACTTTAATTATATTATTTTATTAATGCTATCATTCATATTTTATTTTAATGGCTACCCAGAGAGCATTATGCCAACAGGTGGCTTTTACACAAATTTAATAAATATATAAATACACAGCGGACTGGGGAATTATAGAAAATGTAGTCCAACACATTTGCCTGGCATTTGGTTGCAGAAGGGTTTTGTGTGATGACATACAATGAGCCATGGCTATATTGCAGCAAGACCCACCCAGAAGCTTCTGGGAAGTATACAAGAAGTGTGCAAATGTAGTGGCTGGACTTCACAGGTACACTGCCAATGTAAATAGGGGTTCCGTTTATCTGCTGTGGCTACTGGCATGCATCTCTGAGCATTCCTTTGTGGCATTCATACGAGTACTTGGGCATTCTGAGACACTGATTGTCAGCATCTGAATTATTTAACTTTGGATATTTTCTGTGGTTTGACTTATCACCTTTATTCCGTAAACCATTTTTTTAAAAATCATGTCTAAAGATGGTCTACAAGTAATTTTAATACACATGTAAATTAAGTACAAGTGGCTATATCAAAACATGCATCATTGCATGCAATGACCTTTCTCCTTCCTTGACTTTCTGTGTGTGAGTTTTTCTCTCTCTCCAAGAATGTTTGAAAGGTCTTCCAAGGCCATTCCTTAATCATTCTTGTACTTTGGACCCGTGACTATGTTTTAATCAACCCGTTCAAGCTGCCTAATTATTTATGTAGCTCACAAGCTTCTCTAATTGGTTTCAACATTTCCCCATACTGGGGAATAAGTGACAGCAAAGCTGGCCTTTCTTCTTTCTTTTCCCTTTTCCAAAAACTGGATAAAAACAGAAGCCTGAAGTTAGAAGGACAAATATTATTATACACAAGTATAATAAACAGGACTTTGGGAGGGGACACCAGCGTGTCTGCACCCACCAACCTCTAATGAAGAGATGGAAGAGAAACTTTCCCTGCAGGACAGAGTGTGCCACAATTTTCTTTTCAGATCCACCATAGCAGCTGTGGTCAGTAGCTAATTATGTGTACATATATACCATCAACTGAGCCAGCTCTGGTTGCAGAGTTAGCCAAGCAGGGCCAACGGCCTGGATTCTTCTCGTGACCCTCCAAAGCCTTCCAGATGGAGTTGTACAATAGTTTGCATTCACAGGAGACCAGGACAGAAATAGATATACTAGAATAAGTACAAGTGGGTGAACAGAACTTCCTCCAAAGAAGCTCCACCTGCAGAATGGAAGATCCTTTCACCTCCACTTCGCATTGCTTCTTTTTTTTTTTTTCTGGCAGAGGTCCATGCCTTTAAGAAAAGCTGGCAACTGTGGGTGGGCCAGGGGTTATTTTTATACCATAGACCCTGCTCTGCAGGCCTTATTGAGAGGAAAAATGTATATATATATTTAAAAGTCATCTGTTTTCCATTGAAACAGGGTGGCAAACTGCTCCATAGCTCTCAGTAGTCTAAAAAAGATTAAATTTAGCTTGCAACCTAAATGTGAACCTTTTAATATTCCGCTGCTACTAGGAAGCACTGTTTTATTTATTGAAGAGCAATTTTTTTATACTCCAAACACATCAGGAACAGCACAGGGCACATGATGGAGTGGAGGAACACATGCAACCTGAAGGCTGCATGTTGCCGTCGCTGCTTTAAGAGATATACAAAGGCAATAAAAATCAATAGGTAACGTTATCACTGCCATTTCCCCATTTCATCCCAGGGCCAAACAAGGCACACAGTTGACAGTCTGCGTGCAATTCTCTCTTGTTTCCCCTTAACCAATTACAGGTGGCAGCATGCTGGAAATGCATGCTGCTGGAAATCCTGCTGGAAATGCAGCACAAGGAACAAGCCCTGGATCCAGGGATGGAGTAAGGACAGTCGCACCCCTACTCCCAGCTCTGGGCCTGCAATGAATAACCTCGTCACAGTGGCTAAAATGCTGAAATAAAAACGGGCATTGCGGGACATTGTCTGCTAGTTCTGGGGAAATGACTGGGCTTCCCTGTGGCATTTAGCTGAAGGAATCGGGCCACATGGTAAATTGGCAACCTTGCCTGAAGCAGGGTTGCCACTGAGGCACAACCTCACAGCCACTGCTGGCTCTGCTCTCCTGACTCCAACACCCACCAGAAACAGACATAAGTGGCTGGAAATTGTTGCACACAAAATGTGCCACTACTCTGAAAGGTAAGGAAAGGGAGCAAGGCTGGCTAAAGTGTCTGTGTGTGTGTGTGTGAGTGATTGTGGTAGACCCAATATCTTGAGGAGATTCCTGGAGAATTCAGCTGAAAAAATATGGTTGCACAGCAATGTTGAGATTCACCTCCAAATGGGTATGGACAAAATGGGTCATATTTGCAATTTGCTTAGGACTCCACCCAAGACCACAATTTCCCCTCCTATGGTGCTGCTCAAGAAGCATAGCAAAACTAGGAAAACAGTTCGCACCAACCGCTACTATGGCAACCTTGCATGTGTTTTGGCTTTGGGTATAGCTGTGACAGGCTACAGTTCTTATGTTCAGGTGCTGTGTTGTTAGTAAAGTGTAAATACCTGCTTGCCAACTGAGAATAACACATGGCATAGTGGATGAAGAGGGCTCCAGTCCATGGTAGAAAATGCCAGAATAACTCTGTTAGCTGTTATGATTCTCCAGGGATCTTGCTGGGTCATATCCCCAGAGCTGCTGCTCCTCCTGCACTTCTTCCTCTCTTTACAAATGTCTGTGTATAGTTTCAGAGAGAAAAGAACCTCTCATTAAATTTCTGTGGGCTTGGACAATGAAAACAGATGAACATAAAATGCAGCGGATGGATTTGTTCAATATTCTTCACTAAGTGAAAAATGGCCATGTTTCCGAACCTGTTGCAAAAGCCTTTGGAAGACGTACATCACCGAAGGGCCATGTTGCCCCAGAGCTCTGCTGATCAGTGTGCCAGTGGTCAAAGAGGAAAAGGGAGAGAGGGATCCCCTCTTCCCCCTCTGCTGCCAGTACTTGGGCCCCCATACCAATCTCCTTTTGCAGCAAAAGGGAGTGATTCAGAAGCAGGCAGAATGCCCTTTTGAAGATGGGGGAGGACAGCAGAAGGAAACTCTTCTCCAGTTCAGATGTTGATGCAAGCCAGGAAAAAGCCCAGGGCTTTCCAAGTTTGCTTTTGCTTTGGGATGGGATTTTTGAGCCCCTGATTATAGTATCTGGCTTGGGTGATGGTCACTGGCATCCCTGCAACACAGCAAACTTCCGAGTCTCACAGGTAGCCAATGTAACTCCTAGCCAAAGCAATCACCCACTCCCCACCCACCATATGGCTGTTTCACAGACATTGGCAGAGTGCTTTGCCTGGCCCTTTGAGCAAACATTCAAAACATCTGGTTCCAATCATCCTGCCAGTTTACAGATCTCTTGACTCCCCCCTTCTCTGGGTCTGGTTAAGCGGAAAGACTTTGTCGGAGCAAAGTTCTCGGTAAATCACTGTGAACAGTGCAGCGCCCTGTATCACTGGAGGCTCATTTTTCATAGGAGAGCTCCGAAAGCAAACAGAGGGCAGTGGCAAGTCTTTTGCTGTGCTCAGCAAATAAGCACAGCTGCCCCAACCCCTGGGAAAAATGCCTAGCTCAGCTACCCTGGCATGGCCTATTTCTGTTCAAGCCAATGCTTTGCTTCGCCATGACAAATTCCATTGGCATGGCAGGGCTCTCTTCCCTCTCCCTTGTGATGCTGAAGGGACTCAGAAGGCTGCTTTCATGTGAAGTCCAATCCCTACTGACAAAAATAGATACTGAGCAATGATGTGCTTGCCTAGAAAATTAGAACAGAACCAAATAAATAAAGACGAAGAAGAAAGAAGAAGCCACTAGCAGGTCTGTTTAGTGTCTGTCCATTTTTCCTAAAGCTGTGTTCCCCAATGCAGCACTTTCCAGTTGTGCTGGACTGCACCTTCTATCACCTTCAGCCAGCATTTGCTGGCACCTGCGGAGGGTGCTGGGTGGAGGAAGTCTGCCCAGAGCTTCTAGAAAGGAACTGTGACAATCCGAGTTGCAGCAACAGTGGCTTCAAAAAGGCTGCAAAAGTTTTGTTGTTGCTGTTTTGGATGGGTGATGCTAGGAGTCCTCTATCTGGAAGCACCTTTGGTCTCATATACATAGGCTATGATTGAAGCTAAAAAAGGCATTTTCTAGGGAGGAGGAGGAGAACTGCAGCACACATCTTTTGGGCTGGGGTGGCATGAAAGTAGCCCTGTGTCCTACTTCCAGAGAACAGCTCTCCCTTTGAAATGTTCTTTCATCCAAGACTGGGATCAAGATAAAAAAAGCATCGGAAGTAAGAGTTGGGCCATAAAACCAGTGATCCACAAGTTGCACCTGGAAAGCAGAATGGGCAGGTGCTCAGGAAGTCACTGAGTCACTATGGTGAGAACTATTTATCTGGTAGATGAATTATGGGAATTGTTTCTAAATTTGCATGTATACATCTACAAGAGCGCAAACCAAATATTTGTACTTGCAAATAAATATCCAGATGAGATTGAGCTGCATGATCTATTTTTGGTGGATTCTTATCAGTTGTTTTGAAGCTTCCAGAATGCAAAGATGACAGAAATATACTTTTTGTTTTGGGTTCATATATTAAAAATCTATGAAACTCCTTCAGGGAGAACTGAGTTAAAAGAAAACAGTGTCAATAACAATAGATTTAAGTAACCAAAAAAGAAAGGAGCGGCTGATTTAAATTGTTGATTGAAGCTAAGTTTCCCATTTAGGCATTTCCTGAAAAAGGTTGTACAGTCATTTCTGGTTGCAATAGCAATACAGATGCATTGGTTTACAATGAAATAAAGCCTTTAGAGAAGCAAAATTCAGAACTTCTGGCCAAGCATCTGTCATGCTGCTTTGCATTGTGGAGTGTATGGAAGATGGAATTTGCAATAAAATGTCGCAACATAGAATTCCTCCTAATAGGAGGATTTCTGTTCACAATTTCATCTATTCATTCTCTCCAAACAAGGTATTCCATTCAATGACCCACAGGTGTCCTCCCCCTCGCTTTTTTTTTTTTTTTTTTAAGCTTCCTAGGTGTTTTGGGGTGGAGAGTGCTCCTTTAATCTTGGCTTTTTTAAGTGTTGGAGACAGGCAGGATTGGAACCTCTGCAAACCTCAGAGTTTTCTAGAGACTGGTGATACTCAGGTTTGTTTCTCAGTGGTCCA
The DNA here is from genome assembly GCF_004798865.1 of Varanus komodoensis. Lineage (NCBI taxonomy): Eukaryota > Metazoa > Chordata > Lepidosauria > Squamata > Varanidae > Varanus > Varanus komodoensis. Next base: position 10,117,022 of record NW_025335856.1, read on the forward strand.
TTTTGGATTCAGGCCTGTTGGTGCTCATAAACAGACTTGGCTTTGAGAAGGGATGCCAAAGAAATGGTGGAGTGGGTGGTTGGACTATGTCTTCAATACCTCAAGGATATCAAGATGGCCCTAGATCTTTATTAAGTATTCTAGGGTGTTCACTATTCCAACTAGTTTTGTATCATGCAGGAAGTTTGCGATGGGAAAACAAAGGTACAAATATCAGAATCATAGCATAGTAGAATTGGAAGGGGCCATGAAGGCCATTGGGACCAACCCCTGCTGTTGCAGGACACCAATTTACACCATCCCACTCAGATGGTTGTCCAGTTTCTTTTTTCAAATGTCTCTAGTGTGGGAAAGACCACCACCTCTCTAGGCAGCTGGTTCCACTGTCATATTGCTCTGACAGTGAGGAAGCTTTTCCTGATATATAGTCTGAATCTGGATTGTTGCAGTTTGAATTGATTATTCTGTGTCCTGTGCTCTGGTATCAGCAAGAAGAGATCTTGACCTTCCTCTTTGTGACAGCCATTGAGGTACTTATGGAGGGATATTATGTCCCCCTCAGTTTTCTCTTCTCAGGACTGGACATGCCCAGTTCTCTCAGTCTCTCCTCATAGGGCAGTGTTTTCAAAGCCTGGATCATTTTTGTTGCCTGCTCTGGACCCTTTCTATTTTCCTGCATCTTTCTTAAATCTTGGTGCCCAGAACTGGACACAGTATTCCAGATGTGGTCTGACTAGTGAGGAGTACAGGGGAACTATTACTTCCCATGATTTGGAGGTAGTACTTCTAATAATGCATCCCACAATGGCATTTGTTCTTTTTGCATCTGCATTGCATTGTTGGCTCGTGTTTAGCCTGTTGTCCACAATAGCTCCAAGGTCTTTTTTTTTTTCAATTCTGTTGAGCCATGTATTCCCCAGGTTCTGTGTAGATATATTTGTCTCTTATGTGTAGTGTTACTCCACCTCTGTCTTTGTCCTTTCTATTTTTCTTGAGCAGGTCATATCCATCAATTGTAGAGTTCCAGTCATGTGAGTCATCCCACCAAGTTTTGATTATTCCTATAAGATCGTAGTTGCCCTCATGTACTATGAGCTCAAATGCATTTTTTTTTTTTTTTGCATACTCTGGGTGTTGATATAAACACCAAAATTAATTCTCATTGTGCCCTGGCTCTCTTCCTACATTTTTTGGGAGACTGATGCTGCTTGAGGTTTATTCTCTGTTGAAATACATACATCTTTGTCAGGTGATGATATGCCATGCTGCATGTCTCCCTCTCTTTTACGTTGCAGTTTAAATCCCTCCTGATGAACTTTTTCATGCAGTGGCCAAACACACGGTTCCCATTCTTTGTGAGGTGCAGACCATCATTTGCCAGTAGTCCTAGGACCATTATTAGCTTGTGGTCCCAGAATCCCAATCTCACTTTATGGCAACACCATTGTAGCCAGTCATTCACTTGAAGAATTCTTCTTTCCCCAACAGTTCTTCCATATACAGGTAGTGTATTTTCCTCCCTACGGCTTCAAGGTCTGATATTATTCCATCAAAGCTTCTCCTGGCAGTGTTGTTAGTTCCCACATGGATGAGAAGGAAGGGTGTTTGACAGTGGGCTGTATGAGATGTGTGAACTTACCGGTTATATCTTTAATCTTGGCTCCAGGGGGACAGCATATTTGGTGATTCTCTGGGTCATCGTGACATACATATTTTTCCATCTTGCACAACAGGGAATTTCCCACAACTATCACTCTTCTCCTTTTGTTGTTGCAAACTTTGGCATCTTTTTCTTTTCTTGATTGGCCCTTTGTCTCTTTTCCAGAGTTACTCATTGTGTTGTGTAGTTCTTTCACAGTAGGTTTCTCACACGTCTCTCCCACTGCTTTCACTGGAGCAGAGTGTCTTCTGCATCTGTCACCTTGTTCCAGGAGTTTCCTCATTTTCCCTTCCCTCAGGGTTCTCTTCTTCTGCCTCAGCTTGTTGATGCATTTCTTGCTTCTATACTACTCTAAGCTGTTGCAGTTTCACCGCTCTGTCTAAAAACTCTGCATCTTCTTTTATTACCATGAGGTGGGCACTCGCTGCTCCAGTGCGCTCCCCTTTTCTTCCAACAGGGCTACTAGCTTGCACTTGCTACATGTGCAGGCCATGTTGCTCTCAGGGAAGAAAACGTTGCACAGTTCTTGCATGTCACCACACTGTGGAGTCTTCTTGGTCCACTTTTTGTACAATTTTTGTGAATCTGTCTTGGTGGGTTGTTGTGACAACTGATGCTTTCTCCTGTCTTCACTACAGATGATCAACACTGTCTTCCTAGTAAGTGGGAGTGTATTGATTAGGCTAAAATGAGCAATTATACAATAACACTTGCAGCCATTATTTAAAAAAACATGTAAGGCAAATGTTATAAATCAACACTGGTAATGTGTCGATGTTCTGAGGAATCTGTCCCTCTACTATTCATGGACTTCCTTTTGCGCTTGGGGGTTCCTTACCATTGGCTATGCTGGCTAGGGTTGAGGAGTTGTAGGTCTGGACCAAGTCTTAGCCTGCCATGCACACCTTGGGTTAGGTCCAGATTTAGACGTGCTTAGAGTAGGTCCATTACAATCAATGGGGCACTAGTCATGGCTAACTTAATCCCATTGATTCCAGTGTATCTGCTAGGAAAGATAACTACATCTGGAACTAGTCCATTATCATCTATCGCAATCTGACTTATCTCTGTTTTGGTGGCCACCAGGGTTCCAACGGAACAGATTCAAAGGTGTTTTGTCACTCCCCTCCCAATTGTCTTTCCAGATTTCACAAAAATAATCTGCACTGTAAATAGATAGAGCTGGGCTGTAAATTTACATCACCAGAAGCTCTTTTCAGCACCAGTTAAGTTCCCAGGATCATGTCTATTTGTGTTTACCAGACAAGAAGATTCATGGCTCTGTACTCATTCATGTCCAGGATCTGTCTCCTTCTCTATCCTCCCACATACCTTCCCTGTGATTATCTTACAGAAGTCAGAGGGTTAGGCAGAGGGCAGAATATGTCATTGCCAGAGGCATACAGGAGGCCAAATCACATCCACCAGCATTAGGAACTCAGGAAGCAAAATGCATCAGTACGTGGGCTCAGTCAAGCAGAGCTGAATTCGCTTCATAACAGGAGGGTGAATTGCTCTTCACCAATTTTGCACCAATTCCCCCCTACAACTCTGCCTCCTAAGGCTATTTTCACCCATTTGTTCGCAAGATGGCCTCTGGCACAGGAACAAATTTGGCAGGGTGGAACTCCAGCAGCAAGGAAAGTATGGCAAGTTGGAATAGATAAGGGTTATACACTTCCCTACTCTCACTGCTTCTTCCTAGCAGATGTTTCCCCTTTATTCACATTACCTCAACAAACACAAGTTTGGAAGCCAATGTTTGCTGGGGGAAATTTTGCAAGATAGCTAGCTAGCTAGCCATCCCAAGGCATTCCTTGCCTTTTCATAACCTCAAAAATGAGGAACTGGGAAATAGAATGGAGGGAATAGGCTTGGTTAAAGACCTGGAAGCCTCTGCTGGTTCTCTTCCCATCCTGCCTTGCACAACTGAAATCAAATTTGATGGATTTTTAGTAAAAGGCAAAGCTAAATGCATCTGTTGTTGATGGGCACCCCTGATCTAAATGGAGTACCAATTCAATGTTGTGCGTACACATATAGGATTTCAGCTATGGGGATAGATAATGAACACCGTTGCTTATAAATTGTTTATATTAAGATAATGTGCAGCTGGTGGGTAAAATAATTTTGGGACAGAAAACTTAAAGGAAGGTAAAACTGAAATCCACGAGAGAAAGCTAGGAACTGGAAGAATTATAAACCAGTTAAAAGATTAAAAATGGCTCCAGGTACTCGAGCTGGTAAGCAGATTGGTGATTTCATGAATGCTAGGTAATAGCTAGCCTTGGCAGATAGGTTTTCCCATCCAAGCTGACCACATCACAATCTTGCAAAGTTGGTTATCCACAGCTCCACTTCGGAAAGAAGAAAAGATTTTGTGAATTCGACACAGATGCTTTCAAGCTACTCTTGCGGCAGAGTTCAGATATTCATTCACAGCTTCATTAACTGTAGTCTATGAAACCATGAATGAAAGCCTTAGCTTTCCTCCCTTCACTTGCTTCCATAACTTCCTTACTTTGGTGCAGGACAGTTGTTAGCTTGAATTAAGCCAGTACATAGCATTTAAATTGAGGAAATCTGGAATAAGGTAACATACCTAATAAGCCAGTATTCGATCCTGGTTTATTTCCATGGTTGGTATGAAATGGGAAGCTCTGTATACAAGCCAGGATGTCTCTGTAAGCTGTCCAGAGACATTTTATATTAAGTGGGTTGGAAATATCCAAATAAATAAATAAATAATCAATCTCCAGACTGAAGCAAGACTATTAAGGATAGAAGGGTAAGTGGTGTGCGGTTATGGTGCCCATCCATGGCTTCGTAGACCATGATTCATGCTGCAATGGGGGGATGTCCAAATGTAGCCATTGCCTGCCTCTAACCAAAGGATAAACACTTCCCCAAAACTTTGGAATGTCAGATCTGGAGAGATAACAAAGAACTGCTCTTGCCCAAAGATAGGGCACTAGCCCTGTTGCAGAATATAATTGCACAGCCTGGGAAATTGTGCTGGTCAGCATTTCTTTCCCTCCCAAGAAACCAGTAACCTTTTGTGGCAGCTTGCCTCTGTTGACACCCACCTTACTCAGCAAGTTCCTTTCTGCTCCCAGGTTCTGAATAAACTGTATCTTTGCTTACTTATTCATCCAAAAGCGTTCTAATAGAATAACACAAAGTGCTGTTCCCATGCCTCTTCTTCTTGTCTGAACTTTCCCGAATTTCACCAGGCATCATGGGAGGTCCTTTCACTGGCGAATCAGAAGGTGATGGCTGCCAAAAATAACTTTATTTCTGCAGAGGAAAATTAATAGTTCCATCCCAGGCTGCAGACCAGCTCTTGTCTGTCCCCTCCATGACCCCCCAACATGCTTGCCTTCCTTTTGAGTGGATGGTGATCTGCTGAGGTCCTCTTGTCCTCTTCCAAGAATTGCCAGGAATTATTTATGGATCAAGTTCAGCAGTGCAATATGATTCTCTTAATTAAAATGTCAATGCAAAGTCTCTTCCACCTACACATGAACACATACACACAGGCCCTGACAGGAGTGACCAAGGACTGTCTTTGGAAGTAAGGGGCTGTGCACAGCACCACAGTTATTGCTCCCTTCCTCCTCTGTTCTGCAAAATGGCTATCTTGGCCACAGGATGTAGCTGCTCAAAGGGCCACACCATCAGCAGCAACCAATGTAGGTCTGGAAGGGGCAGGGAGAGAACATGTGCTTAGAACTAATGATGGGGAAACTTACCTTGAATCAATCCATTACTTACTCTGAATGGCTTCATGCACACAGGGAATAGTTGTATTTTAAGGCAAACTCACATTTCAAGTATATGAGTTTTTATATACAACAGCATCAAGATGCACTTTGGGAGCTATACTTTGGAGTTGGACAGTGTGGCATGATGCTATCATATCTACACTTTATGTGGCCCCATTCTGATTGGTTGTTGTCATGAGCCTGCCCAGTTTATTCCCTGTCATCAGTTGCTGGTATGAAGAGAAACGCGCAGAGTTCTCTTCCCCCCACCCCACCCGCCCTTGGAGTTGTATCGTAGTGCGGGTGACCACATGGGAAGCTGCTAATAAGCCTGTTCCAAGTAAGTTTCTGGAAGATCCCGTTGGTGGGGTGACTGAAAATTTAGGAGGAAAAGTTGTGCTTTACTTTGCCAAGCATACTGCAAAGCTGACAATCAATTCTGAATTTAATAGTAGCTTCCAGGCTTGCTATAAAGGTGAACATTAAGAGCAGATCCTCTTCCCAACTCTTTATGCAGTTTGGTGTAATGGGCTCTATCTATCTATCTAGCTATTATATATATATATATTTATATGCCACCCCATATCCCAAAGGATTCTCTGGGTGGTTTTATGAAAGAAACAACAATAATAAGAAAACAATTAAGTGAAACAGTAAAAAGAAAAAGACCAACAAGTAGAAGAATAAAAGCCATTCAAACAGTGCAGCTCTGGCAATCAAGTGGAAAACTTACAAGGCACACAGCAATAATGTTACAACAGTGTTAAAACCAGCTCAGCCACTAAAACACCTGTTATTTACAGGAAAGTCTTGACCTGGTGCTAGAAGGAAAGCAGCAATGGTGCCAGGGCCACTTCCTTGGGGAGCATATTCCATAAGTGGGACACTTCTACAGGAAGGTCCTTCTCCTCGCCATTTCCCCCCTCACGTCATTGGGGGATGGCTGTTGGAGAAGGACCTCCATCAAAGGTCTTAGTGAATGGCTAGGGATATATGGAGATGGGCATTATCCTGGCTGCAAGCCATTCTGAAGTACTACTTATAACACCTTCCTATGAACGGATTGACCACTCAGGAAAAGGGCTCAGTCATATAAGAACAGGAGCAACATTTAGTCTCTTAAAACATACATATAGGCTCTGATTATGAGAACACCAACTGCCACCTTAGCAGAACCTAACAGCCAACCTGGTTAGGGGTGTCAAATACCCAGTTTCCATTTCCATACTGGGCATGGAACTCTGTCTAATGCATTCACAGGTTGTTGCACAGATAAAGCAGGGCACCGCAGCTAGATTTGACCCCATATGAGGAGATTCGTTTATTAAGCATGTCTTCTTCTTGACCAAATTTCAAGCCACCAACTCGTTTTCTATGCCCAGACACAGGAGCAAAGTGGAGGCAAAATGCCATGTCTACTACTGCTCACTGTGCTCCCAGTCACTTGATGCTTAACACCCCCAGAAAGGAGATGAGGCACCTATGAAATGTTTTGTTGCCATTTATTGGAGCTTCTGTTGAGGTGCTGCCCCAGAGCCAGCCCTTGCTTTATTTAATGTCAGATTGCCCCTCTTCTGGCATTTGCGAAGATGCATGTTGTAACCTTCAGCTTGTTACAGATGAAAAATAGGGACACGTTGGAAAAAGCAACCCCGTCCATAGTCCTTCCATTATTACAGATGGTGAAAAGATGCTTGATGCTGTACTCATTTACCTAAGAGACAGAATGTGAGGGCTGTTTTGGTTTAAAAAGATATATTAGAAAACAAACTTCTGCTAAAGCATTTATTGGTCTGTTTCTTTATTACATTAAAAACAACACACACACACACTCCACAAATAAGTGGAGCTCAGTGGGTGGTGTACAAATTAAAACCATAAACACAAAGGGGCAATAAAAACAATAATGAAGCACTAATCAGGATAAAAGTAACAGGGACAGAAAAGAGCAAACATATAAACATGGTTGCCAAAATGCCTGGGAAAAGAAAACAGGTCTTCACCTGTTGCTGAGAAGAGCTCACTGAGCTTAGACCAGTTGAGACTCTTTGAAGGACATTCTGTTTATGGAATGCCACCTTAGAAAAGGCCTTCTCATATTTGTTTCTATGTTATTTATTACATTTATAGTCTGCTGTTCTATTAAATTCATAGTCTGCTGTTCCATTCAGAATGCCCAAGGCAGATAACAATAACCCAAAATACAAATATGTACTAAATATTTGAAAAAGAACAACCAAATAAGAACAGATAAACCACTCAAACAACAACGCATTAAAATGAGAGTAAGATATAAGCTAAAATATGTTCTTGATGCTTCAAAACATAACTCAGTGGCGACAGTGTGTGAAATCACAGGCTACACATTTGATGTGGCTGTCAGTGTTCATTTACCCTACAGTGGTATGGCTAGGATGTTTTGGATCCTGGACTTCATGGTCTTATGCCCCCACCTTTACACAGCCATTTGTGTCACTTCTGTTGTAACGTATATTGCTAACATCTTCTCATGCTATTCCATTCTTTACAACTGACTCTACATTCCTAACATTTCAGAGCATAAAAACAATGACAAAACTTTTCTTCTTAAACCAAAATCAAAAGAAATTTCTCAGTATGTGCACTTTTGCATTTTAAACCCAATTAAATCATTGCACCTTTGTTGCACTACAGGAATAAAAGAGAGTTTGCGTCTGTTGGCTTTCTGCTTTCAACACCTGCCACTTTATGGGTGGCCTCCTCAGCCCCAGACTTCGGCCCTAAACTCCAGCCTCAAGGGAACCACTGTTCACTTGCATGCACACTGAAGACAGGACTCATTCACTGAACCACTAGGCAACTGAACTTCTCAAGGCTCTGGAAGGTAGGATGAACTCTAAAGAAGGACAGCGATGTTGTGCAACTCATACAAACAGCATTTTAGCAAGGCAGTCCCTAAAGTATATGTTTGCCACTCATGGGCTGCAGTCTACAAGTGGTTCTTGTCTCCCATTAATATGGCTCCTGATAACTGCTGGCATCTCTTCTACCTCCAGACAACTTAAGCTGTGCAAAAAGAAGAGAAGAGACTGGCTGAAAGGCAGTAAACTACATCAGTCCCTGATATCCAGACTTACTCCTTAAGAGTGATGGTCCAGGTGCCACAGACGGTGCCTCACTGTCCTTCTACCCACCCTCTTCCTAATGTTTCCTCTTTCTCCCAGTGGTAGTAACTTGGCCAAAGTTATGGGTGGTAGGTGGATCATCAGAAGGCTTTCCGGGAGAGAAGAGTGATTTGATGTTGCCGGTGCAGTGGGATCCACTTCTTCAACAGACTCCTCTTTCCCTGGAAATGCTCTTCTCTCCCTTGTCAGTCCTCCTATGACAGGCTTTTGATGTCTCAGCACAGACAGCTGGTTCAAAGAGGAAGAGGAGGAAGAGGAAGGGAATCAAAATACTGCTCTGGTTGAAGTGTTGGGCAGGTCTCATGTCTCTGGCTCTCCTCACTCATGGCAAGCTCAGGGCAGGCTGGATGTGGACCAGCAGTAGTCAAATGTCCTAGAAGGAGGGAGAACAGCTGCCAGGTTTGTGAGGAACAGCAGCTATGGGTGCGTGTGTATGTGTGAGAGAGAGTAGGTGGGTGAGTGAGCAAGAAAGAGAGACTAGAGGATGGATAAATGAAGTGGAGAGAGTCACATGGAAGAAAGAAAAGAGATGTCCCCCAGCATTCTTCTCTTTAGACTTACTTGCCACTGCCATGTGACCCCTTGGCCAAGGCATCATGGCTCTCAGTCCTACCCTTGCCTTTTGGGTGTAAATAACAGCCTCTGCATTTTCTCCAAGGGAATCAACTGTAATCATGATCCCATTTGGAGGAAGAGTAGGATAAATGATGCATGATGGTGATGGTGATGGAAGAAATAAGGAGTTGAAGCTGCTATTTGGTTATCCACTGAATAATGGAGAATCCCAAACAGGCCTGGAAAAACCCAGTTGATTCATGACTTGTCAAATGCGTGCACACACCGTAGAACACAAATCTTGCTGTTTTGCTGGCTGAGAGCAGAGCTGTTGAAGGAAATTGTGGGATTAGACATGCTGGGGAGAAGCAGATGAGAAGCCTCGTATGTCACAGACCATCTCCACAGCTAGGCCCAGGGAGCCTGAGACTCTGAGAGCATTAAGACAGTGAAATAAAACATTCCTCCCTTCTGGGCTGTGATGCTCATGGAAAAAAATGATGCAGTGGAAAAGAAAGGGCTATTTATCGTGAGAACTGAAAGCTCCTTGGGCTGTTGGTAAGGTGTGAAGGAGAAGTTCGTAATTCACTGGAGTCACAGGTTCCTCTTGCTGGACTGGTTGGCAAGTGTCCCATCTTATCACACTACCCCCACCCATGAAAAATCTTAGCTCTGGTCTGTTTCCAAAGTGTATGCATCTCTTCTGGAGCTTACTTTAAGCTCAGGCTTAGTCTGGGAACTGATTAACAGTGCAAGGACTCATCCCTGAGGAATGTGAGGTACTAACAGTGGGCGAAGGCCCAAACTGAACATAACTCTTAACAACAGTTTAATGTTACAAGCGTGCACCTTTGGCTCATAAGCACCCTGCTCTTTTCTCCTAGGACTTGTTCGTGAGTAAGGGCTCAGAAGTATTTGCTTCTGTTTTCCTTTAACCACAGTTTCATGTATCATCTGTATCCTAAGCCATGGTCAATCTTATCTAGGGTTTATTAGAATAAACCAACTTCATACATCATAGTTTGAAGTTGGCTTATTTCAGTAAGTCATAGTTAAGTCTAACTATACTGTGCTAAGGTCTGGGCATAATGCTAACTATGCTGTGTTCGTGTTTCTACTTTGCCAGTCGGGTTCAGTAATCTTGGAGGCTTAGCATCAGTTTTTGCAAGTGTGGAGATTTGTTTGCGAAAGCCAGGTCAGCCATTGGAAAGGGATGTATTATCACTGCCCTTACTGTGGAAGAGTATGCCAGTTTGGCTTGCATCATCCAAGCCTATTTGGAGGAAGTGGAGTGTTTTCTTCAAGTTGTATCCCCCTGGTTCTCTTTTAGAGCACAAAGCCCAGTTCGGGAGGCTGGGAAAGGGGGCTACACAGCCCAAAAGAATCTGATCACTCTCATCCAGCTCCCTGTACAACAGTTTTGAATGTCTGTTCCAGGCAGGGCCAGCTCAAGACAAGAAAGGCATTTTCTCCTATTCCGCCTTCAAAAGGCCACCAATTCTCAGTGATGATGGGAAGGACAGCCTGCATGCACCAGGCTAAGTGGTGGGGTTGCAGAGCAGGCCACAGGGCCCACAGGATTCTTCAACCTCTCCCTCCCACCATTCAGCATCTGCTGCCTGAGGTGACTATTTCAATCTGTCCACTGGTAGGGATGGCTGTGATACCAGCCGTGGGGACTGGGATGCAGTTGGTGTACTTGGCCAGATCGTGTGCCAGTCCTGGTGGCCTCAGCATCCTACCATGACATGTGATCCTAAATCAGAAGGTAATTTTAGCCAGGATTTGGAGATGAGGATGGGACTCAAGGAACAAGTAGGATGGCTTTTTCTGGCACTGCTGAGGTCCTGGCCTCACCGCATCATGGGGCATAGCTCTTTCCATGCCAGCATTGGTGTAATGGTGATCCAGGGCTTTCATTTCTGGAGGGAGGCAGTGCGGGAAGAAACTACTTCTACTATGCAATCCGGGGTACTTCCAGCATTCCTCAATCAGTGGAGGAAGGTGCTACTCCTCAAAGGAAGGGTCAGAGGAACACTCACCTAAGTTTGGCCCTGAAGGTAGTGGCTACATAAGCACACCAAGGAAACTGTGAGGCAGGATTCTAAATCCCAGGCCCAAGGGCCAAATCCAGCTCTTTGGAGGTCCCCCTTGCCTTGACTCCATCTCCTTTTCTCCAGCCACCAAATTTTTCATGGCTTCCTGACTTTTATGCAACGTCTCTCCATTCAAACAGGTTGAAGTGCTTCTAATACTTAATTACTGGCTTTATACTAAAATATGCAGCTTTTAATCCTCACCCTCTCAGCTTTGGCCATACCTTCTTGCCTCCATCCTTGCCTACCACTGGAATGTGGCTACAGAAAGATGCTTCTCCCAAATGGAGTTTAGTCCTTAATGTGAAAGAGATCCTGGATCCCTAATCTAACCATAATCAGAAGAACTAATGAGCTATCAAGACTAAACATGGGAGCATCGTCTACCGGCTTCACTGATGGCCTGTTTGAGTGCAGGGAAGCTGTGCTGAGTGTGTGATTTTTTTTTTACCATGTTTAGAATATTTGAGGCACCTTATCAGTAATGAATTGTAAGAATAATAATCTTGCCATGACAAATTGCAAATTCCTTTTGAAGGCAGCCTTCCTTGTGTGCAGACAGAACCCATTTTACAGATAGAAGCACTGATTGTGGCATTTTTCATTCTCTGCCCAAGACTGCAAGAAAGTCCTAGCAAGTCACCTTCAAGTCTGATGGGTCCACTGAGTGGTGACCACACATGATGTTGACAGTAGCAGCAGGGAAAACACTTTTATCCCTTTCCGTTTATTGTTCCTAGGATTAGCTCCCTGGCATAAAAAGCCCACTTCTCCCCTGCTTGGTCTAACAAAATGTTCCAGGCTGAAGGATCAGCAGGATTTGCCACTAAATTAAAATATAACAGGAATGGGGAATACGGGATGGGAGGAGGTTAACAAATCAAAGCAAGAGCAGGGGCAGCCAATCATTCAAGGCGTCAGCACTGTGGTTGATTTCATTGCATTCTTCCAGCGAGAATGGCTCCCACCCTCCTGGTGCGTCGACTTCAAACCCTGCCCTGTAATTTGAACCTCGTGCCCTCGCCTCCTCCCCAGGTCCCAAACTGTTTTATCGGAGCGAGTACCCAAATTCCCTCAGTCCCTAACCAGCATGTAAACTCTTGAGAGCCTAAACAGGGCCGCTGGCATTAATCATCAGTAATTGGAACCAGAACTGGCGCTCATCCCCAGCTGAGTCAATGCAAGTTTAAAAAATGCATTGGAAAATATACACATAGGCTGGGAATGGGGCATGAAAAGATTCCAGTCAAGTTCTTTGGAAAAGTCTCTCTCTCTCTTTCTCTCTCTCTCAATTTTTCTCTTGGAACTGGAAAAATATAAAGAGAGTAAAAATAGGGATGAGAACAATCTTCAAGTAAAGCAAATCCAAATCCAACCAGTTATTCAAAAATCAAGGCTGATCAGGGGGCTTAGAGGGGCACATGAAATCTTTGGTGGGAGGACAATAGAACTGGTGCAAAGAAAAGCTGAAATCAGTCCATCTTTTTTAAAAAGCGAGGCCTTCAAATTTGTTTGTTTATGTACTGGTTTTCCTTCAAAGTGGCTTACCATATAAAAACAGATAAGGATCCAAAGCCAGTGCTACAAGAAAATACTGTAGGGAACTAACTCAGCAAGTAAAAATAGAACCATTCACAATTGATAAAAAGGAGCAGAGATAAAGAAAGAAAGACTGAATTAATTGTGTCCTGACAAAATGAAAATATTTACAGCTGCATAGAAAATCTGTAACATAGATGAATAAGATGGATGTCTGCATGCTATCATAAAAGAGGAGTGTATGGCATAGTGGTTAGAGTGCTGGACCTATATCAACACTTGAGAGACTTGACTTTGGGCCAGCCACTTCCTCTTAACATAAACTTCTTCACAGGACTATTGTGAGGAGAAAATGGACAAGAGGAGGACCATGTATGCTGACCTGGGTTGTTTGCAAGAAGAAAAAAGTGGAAAATAAATTATAATTGGACATATACTCGGAAATACATTACCCCAAAAGAGGCCAAAAGGGGACATAGATTTGCATAGAATAGGTACAGGTTAAAAATTAGAAAGTTTGACTGTTTTTTTAAAAATGAGTTCACCGTAGTGGGGGTAGTGGGGACTGTGAACAAGTGAAGCAGCTGTCTGCCCAGGAGTAAAATGTTAATAGAAACCATCAATGCTTCAGTTGCTCTCCATTCTTAACTTTCTTTAAAGACTGGGCAGTCCTGCAAACAGAAGGTACTTTCAGACAGAAGATGAATCTAATTTGACAGCCATTCCATGAGAGAGCAGGCCTCTGTCAAGGAGGACACATGGTCACCCTAGAAATGACTCTCCAGGAGGAGGACATCACACAGTCTGGGAGTGCTAGCTGGGAAAGGTCCTGTTGCCTGAAGCTCTGACTGTGCCACCATATCCAGCACAACTCCATGTAACACATGGCATGGTCTCCTTGCAAGGATGTTGCCACCTAATTCAAGAGTCTCCAGCCTTTCTGGTTCAGCAGGCATACCTGGTGGGATCTTGCTCTCCTGGCTTACTTGTTGTCTTTTCAGCAGTAACTGACAACCAGACATATGGTCAACAAGTTGGCAGACTAGGTAGAATCTGAAGTTTCATCCTATGTATGAAATTTAGCTCCAGGGCACTGAAAAGCTACAGAATGCTGGTCATCCTTTGATACAGCCTTTCCTAGCCAAGTGTGCTCATGAGGTTGAATTATAGAATCATACAGTTGAAATTGGCCTAGAAGACCATCAGGTCCAACTGCTGCTCAATGTAGGAATCAGGTCTCCCATCCAGATTCTAACTATGCCTGAACCTGCTTAGCTGCCAAGATTAGGCAGGAACAGACACTTCAGGCTATGTGTTGGATTGCAACTCCTTTTACCCAATGGTACCCAACTGTTTTAATACATTGTGTTGATCAGCTTTTCTGAATCTCGTGGGCTCCAGATGTTCTAGACTACAACTCCCAGCATCCCTGACCATTGTCTCTGCTCACTGTGTTTGATGGCAGAAGTCCAAAACATCTGGAAGGCATCAGACTGGGGAAGGTTGGTGTATCTTTCCCATAAAGATGAAGCACTGGACAACTTCAATAGACAAAGACAAGAGAACTGGAGGGAAGGGGGAGGGGAGAGAGAGAAAGAGATCTGGGGAGGTGCCAGGGGAGGAGGAGAGTATCACACCTCATATACTCATACAGAAGGATTTTCCCATCAGCTAAAAAGTGAAAGCATTATAAAAATGTCAAACATGCAATCTCAATCCCAGCCTTCTTTCCAACCACACAGATCTCCCTGGAGTGCTTTTCCATTCCAGAGTTTTTTCCAAACCATCCCTTAATGTTTCTGCCCTGGGAGGAGAGTTCATGGCATTTGACAAGAGCCTGTGTCCTTCTTTCCTTTTGTCTCTCAAAACTCCTTGCTGCTCAATGTGGTTTGAATCCAGAGGTGCCTGTACCATGTGGCAAAGTGTGAAACACCTTGGGCAGGAGATGCCGAGTGCCCGAAGAAGGCTAGTCTGCAAGGTGTCATTTGATCGGATAAAGAATGTTGTGCAGAAGCCTATGTAATGGATGTCAGGTTTTTAGTTCCTGCTGAAACATGATTTTGATTCAAAACTAGGTGCAGGCTCCCTCCAAACCTTGTTCTAGAGAGAAATCCCTGCTTCTTTTGCCCCTGCTGCATTTGCTGCCAAAATCTCAGCATGACAGTGTGCATGATAGTGCGGCCCACTAAAAAGGCTGGGAGATGTGTGCCATCTGCCAGCAGGATGTTAGGCACCCCGGCATAGAAAAAACCTGAAATAAATAATCAATAAAGTTCTATGAGGCCATCCTTCCATTGTAAAACCAGCACTGGGCAGCTCACAGCATCCAGAGGAATCAGAAAAAACAACATATCATAACTGCAAATCACATGAAAGTGATATGACAAGCATTCCGGATACAACCAAAGGTGTACCTTCCTTGCATAAGTCCTGGAAGCAATCCCACTGCTGCCGCACCACCTGAAGCATAAAATCTGAAACTCAAGGTTTAGCTGACTAAGGATTGGGTTTCACACAACACAGGCTGCCTTATCTGTTCATGAAGCCTGATAACCACATTACTGCCTCAGCCCTGTGATGTTTGAGTGCTGGCAATGTGGCTGCAGTGATGTGACACAAAAGAGCTGGGAATTAACCTCCTGGAAATAATAATCAGGAGGGGAAAGGCCAAGGTTTTCCATGAGAATGCCTCTCCCCCTCTTTCCCATCATGGCCTCTCCTCTTGGCCGCTTGCCAAGAGGCAAGGCTAGGAATGATTGTTCCCCAACCCTTCTGCTATAGGAAACATTTTTGTGAATGGAGATGCAGGATTACAGCTGATGATGGGGAGGAGGCATGTTTTTATCCAGCGGGGGACTTCCTGTCAGGGAACTGCATGGGGCTGGGTCCAGTTTTTGAGGGGAGGGCCTTGCACAGCAGACCCTGTTCTCTACAAGCTCCAGTCTGCATTACTGACCAGAGGGAGGGTGTAGAAGAAGTGGGGGCTGCTGCTTCTGGTAGGTGGTTGGAAAAGAATCCTGCCGGCCACTTTGGAGACATGGTGTCCATTTGCCTTGACAACATGGAGCTGGGTGGATGAATGGTCTGATTTGGCTCTCTTGATTCCGATGGCAGCCAGGAGGAGGACAGGAAATCAGCAGTGGGCCCTCTCGGCATTGGTGTGGCCCCTGACAGCTCCCCCAGGATGCTGCTGGTGCTGATGCTGCAATTGTACCTCCAGCCTCTCATTCTGCACTAGGAGACACTGTGGTGCTCCTCAGCTTCTGTGAAGAGCCAAATGTCCATTTTGTGAATGCATCTTGGACCTAATTTAATCCCACACTCATCAACACTGATAAATCTGCCACACTGGTTATATCAGTCATCCATTCAATATGGTGCTCCATATTCTTAGTGCTTAGATAAAGTTCCATACCTTGCCTTGTCACTTCGGAGAACTTATTGCCTGGGACAGGTCCATGCTGGGTCCAGGACTGCTTACAGACCTTGCTGGTCCTCAATGCCTTCTATGTCTAGTGAAGGGCATGATCCACAGTTGCAGAGAGGAAGGTGTTTAGGGTGGATGCCAGGAAGTACTTCCTGATGGTTAGGACTCCAAGGGTATGGGATGGGCTTCCATGGGAGGTGGTTGAAGCCCCATTGGTGAGGATACTCAAGGATAGGCTGGACATGCACGTGGTAGACATGTCATGAGTGGAGCCAGCTGGAACCAGGGGTCAGACTAGATAGCCCAGGAGACCCCTTCTGACTCACTCTGTTTCTATGTTTAGGGCTCAACTGCTGGCCCTTGGCATATGCTCAGCAGCATGCTAGTGATTTCACAAAAGGGACCTCCCTTACATGTACCCATCCAGTAGTGGAGTCTGGGCCCACTAATGCTCCTTGCCTGGCAATGCATAGCTTGCTTGGCTGGAATCTGGGAATAATACTAAAATGGGTATTCCCAGGTCTCTCATGGGATCCCTGGCTAGGAGTCACCTGGGGCAGATGCAGGCAGGAAGGGTGAGGTAGCATTGTTGGTGTTGCTCACTTCCCATGAGTACTTCCAGCAGAGCAAACAGGCTGGATCATCCCTTCAGCTCAGTACTTTCCAAGATTTCTTGATTAATAGAAGAATCTAAAGTAATGACATTTATACACCTTTCACTGGTAAAGCAATGTGATCCCCCACTGCATGCCCTCTGCATATCAGCTACTACTTCCTCATCTGATAAGTCAAGCCAGACCTCTGATGCATGGCAGGGTTTCATTCATCGTGCATTTCAAGAATTGATGGGCCACTCTGACCAGAGGTTCTTTTTAGATGGTCCCTCCCATGCCGCAGAGGGTAGCCCATTTAAATGGGCCAAGGCAAATGTTCTTCTGTGGTTATGGAATTCCAACTGAGCAAGGTAAGGTACAACCGTTGCAATGTACCTGTAGTCCTACCTGAGGTAGAATTCTAAGACACTGTTAAGATCACTCTCTCTCTCAATATCTGAAATGTACTGCCTGATGATTCCCATTCAATACCCATATCTAACGGAGTCCATAAGTGGAGGCCTAAAGAAGCTATTTTCTGCTGAACTGATTGCACCCAGGTAGATTTAAAATTGTCTTGCAAAATTAATGAGGCAAGACCAGTTGGAAAACATAACAATCTGAGCCAGTACACAAGGGTGGCAACCCAGACCCTAGCCTCAGTTTTAGTCTGGCCAGTCTCAAATCTTACCTTTACAGAGACTTCCCTAAGGACTCCCAATATGGCCCTGAGGAATTTTGACTGTACCCATTCTAGTGTATGAATATTCAGGAAAGGCCCCAATTGAATGCTGTACAGTAATGGAGTGAATACTTCAGCATAGTATAATGGGAGGGCTAAAGGGACAGAGTGTTCAACTTTCATTCTCATAAATTGCAGTATTACTGAGGAGCTCCTGTGGCGTTTAACTCCACATATTCCTTTAGCCATTTGCCTGAAAAACAGTCCCTATCAAATCAAGGTTTAGAAGCCACATGGTGTCATCGTTGAGGTACCTTAACTCTACTGATGAAGGCTTGTTTCAGTTATCAGGCTAACTTCTGCTATAATTCTACTGGGCTGATAGTTTGAGTGTTGGATGTTAATAATGCCCTGAGGGTTTGCATGCTATTTGAAGCCAATACAGTGTGTAATTCCATATCCATCCTTGGGGTCATTTGGCACAGTAGTAAGCTTCCCCTTTGGGAGATATCATAGGCCTGTAGCAATTGACACTTCGCAGATAAGGGTGAGGGGGTTTTCAGATCAATAAAACTGGAAGAGGATCACTATGAAATTTTGGGGCGACCTCCATGTCCTCCAACTGATACAATCAGATAATCTATGAAGCTCATTCTGGGTCCCTCCAGGAAAGTAAATTCTGCTGGGTAATCTTTCCCAAATGCACCATTAAGAACGTACAACTTAATTGTAGTTAGTTGATATAGTAAGGGCCCAGCATAATTAGATTTAATATCTTTAGGTTGTCGAATAAATGGAAGCCAATTCAAGTTAGATATAGAGGGGCAGGCTTTTTTCTCAGAATATAGGGCATGATCACTTGACCCCATCCTGGTGTTAAAATCCCCTCCCAGAATCACTTATGCATTGGGGTAAGATTGGAGGAGATCCATGACATACGTTTCAGATTGTCCCCAAACTAACCCGGTCTGTGATTTCTTCTTTTGAGTGGGGAGATAAACATTTATTACCAGCAGATCCCATCTAGCAAAATGAACAAGGACAGCTATCGTGTGTTGCTCATGGGATGGCAGCAGCTTTGTGCTTGAATGCAAAGACTTGATGATTAACACTCCTGGACCTCCTTTACATCCTCCGCATCTAGGGACTGCCCCAATGAAGTGTGACTGAAATCCATTAAATAGTAAATTGATAGCTTATTCTAATGCGCTCTACATGGGGCTGCCCTTGAAGATGGTCTGGCAAATGCAGCTGGTACGGAATCAGGCCACTTGGCTGGTGACTGGCACGCCAGGGGTGGCCCATATGACACCAGTTCTGAAAGAACGACATTGGCTACCAGTGGTGGCCCGGCTCAATTCAAGGTGCTTCTTTGACATACAAAGCCCTAAACAACTTGTGGCCCAGCTATCTGAAGGACCACCTACACCTGGATATACCTGCCCACCTGCTAAGATCAGCTCATGAGGCCCTTCTACAAGAGCCACCCCTCAGGGAGGTGACAGGGATGTCAAATAGGTGAAGGGCCTTTTCTACTTTGCTCCCCATCTCTGAAACTCCCTCCCTAGGTACATTCACCTGGTGCCATCTTTATTTTCTTTGTTGTGCCAAGCAAAGACATACCTTTAAAAAAAATAATACTTTGTCCTGTGAATGCTGGTGGTCTTTTTAAATTATTGTAATACTGATGTTTTAATCCTTTAATTGTTTTAATAGGTTTTAAAATGCTGTTAATTATACATATGTTTAAAATGTTGTTGTAAGCCACCTAGGAAGGCCTTTTGCCAGTTATAGGTGGCATATTACTATGTAATTTTTTTTCCCCAGGCCCATTTCTTGTATCAATATAATATCCTTAGAGGAAAGATAATCTTTTGATTTAGGGTTCTGCAAATGTGCAGCCCAACCACCTATATTCCATGTTATGAGACCAGTTTTATTTGTATGCTGGTCATCTGCAAGTCATTGGGTCGCAGAAGTGGTGCTTTCTAACCTCTCAGTACTCTCTTTTCCTCACTCAACTCGGTTGCTGGCCCTAAGACCAATCCAACTGGGAGAGCAGGGCAATCCATCCAATTCTCTCCTGACATGGAATCTACCTGAGAATGAATCACATTTGGCTTTAAATCTTGACCAGGCATCCCTGGAGCACTGAGGGCACCAGTTTGAAGTATCAAAGGGGCTTGGCAATCTGTTACTGTGGATCACCAGAATCTGTATAAGACTGAATGCTTATTGAATTTTGTGATCCTTCTGTGAGTCCCTCAGGAAAGATCTGAGGCTTCTCATTCTAGTTTCATCCTGCATCCTTTCCAGGTCTGTAAGAGATGTTTCATTTATAACAGAGAAGTAATAATTCTTCCTTTCCATTACAGGAGATGGACTTATCAGAATCAACTCCCTTATACCCATCAGTACCTCCATCTATGGTTTCACTTCCGCATCATCCATTGTATCAGTCTGTGACATGCATATCTCAGATGAGTTTCCAGTGATGAGTTTAGCCATTCTGCTGTCCGTTTGTGAATTTGAGCTATCATTTCTGAGATCATTGTATCATTTCATCATCATCATCATCATCTATTGTAAGCCACCTAGGAAGGCCTCGACAGTTATAGGCAGCCTTTAAATACATGTACAAATAAATAAGTGCCACAGGCTTCCCCTTGACCAACGGAGAGTGGGGCAGCCTATGCTTCAGCCCAACATTATCAACTGGTTTCATGTCACTATCGATATCACTATTAGGGGTATCCCACTGTGGGTTCAGGCAGCTCATATGGACTAAACATGTCTGGATGGAGGAGTCAAGATCTAAAGAATCACTGTCTCTCTCCAGTGCCAGATCTTCCTCACATAATCTAATTCTTCTTGGCATCAATAGCTCATCCAATTTATCCCTTAATTTTAGGAGTCCATCCTGCTCTTCAGGCTGATTAGCAGCCAGCTCATTGTGAGTGTCTGTTAGCAGTTTATCTTTACTGTCAAGGTTAGACTCCTCCACAGCTGTCTGAATTGGCAGTGGAAAGGAAGTTCCATAGTTAACCCTTCTGATTCTAACAAGCGTTCCAACGCCAGGCTCTTTGAAGACTTCCTGGGGGATTGTCATATCCTCTCAGGTATTGTGCCAAATGAAAAAGTTGTGAGGGCACAGTTACTGATTTAAAGTCTAGGAATAGTCTTTTGTGGTCCATGTCAGAAAGTGGAAATGGTTTAGTTCCAGTGGGGATATATCACAGTTCAAAAGTCCTGCCAGGGAGGTAAGAATTATTTTCTTCTTTGACCAGAGCTGTGCATCTTTCTTCAGAAAGGATACTAAGACCTGATTCTGTTTGAGAAATTCTTTGTACTCTCCCTTCTATCTTATGTTCTACCTTCTGCATTCACTCAGAATTAGGAGGGGGGGGGTACAGTATGTAGCCCTAGTGCCTCCCTCCTTCTGCGTTGGCTACTGGGTGAGCATTTGCTTGAATTAAGAGTTCCTAATTGCCTTTCCATTTTCTTTAAACGCTCCAAAATCAAAATTAAAGTTTTTGTAGATATAAAACAAATTTCACTCAACTGTTGAGTAGGCCAATTGGTGAGGGAAGAGCATATTCTGCCTTCTGACTGTTTACTTTCTGTCCTAAAGATTTATGTTTTTCCTCTTTCCCCTCCTCAGGGGGAGGTGAGTTGCTTTCTATCTCTTGGCAGACTGAGCTGCTGATGGGGGCTGTGGCAAAAGCCACTAGTCTATTCTTAGTGCTGTTCTTAATACTCGGTATACGTAGCCCCATTCAAAGGAAGGAAGCTTTCAATTCTAAGTTGTTTCCTCTTCCTCTCCTTTTCCAACTTCTCTTCTCTGGGACTTGTGGTATGTCATCGCTTTCTTAATCTCCTCCTCTCTTTGACTGAAAGTAACTCTTTATATTTCATATTTGTGGCTTCAATTTTCCCAGCATAGATGGGAGCAATAGCTAGGCGATGTTACCCTGTTGCCATCTTAGCCCCTCCCCCAATATTTTAATTGTACGATTATACATTCAGTATTTTTGCCAGTGGTTAATAAAACTGGTTTCAGCAAGACCCTTCCCATTTAGATCTAACAGAATTCACTGTAGAGGAGGACTGATCCCTGCAGAAACAGAGACTAGAGAACTGTTCTACTTACTGTCACGACCAGCATTTGTTAAGTGACTGGGAGGCAGGGTGAGTAGCAAAAGACATTCCTGCCTCAAAAACTTTCACACAAATTAGATGGCTTTCTGTGGGAGTTCAGCTGCTCTCAAGACTTTCCATTTTTGCTGTTCTCAACATGACTTCTCCCACCCCCATCTTGCTTCTCTTGCTTGTCTATCAAAAAAACAAAAACTCACAGATGCCAGTTTTCCAAAAAAACAAAAAAAAACAAAAACAAAAACAACTGTTATACCAGGAGCTGTGTTTCTTTGACTTTTTTGAATTGTGCATGCAACACACTCAAATGGGAAAGTTTCAGCAAGTATAATTCCTCTGCTTTTCTCTTTTGTTTCTAAACCAGTGGCGAGCAGAAGGGAGGGAGCAAACTACACTCTTGCCCAGATAGCTTGGTTGTGTAACCCTCATCCTTCCCATCTTAGCCTATTATCAGAGCAACAAGATGGACTTTGATAGCATCTATCCAACTTTCAAGTATATAATTCCCTCTTGATTCATAAATTACTGCAGGGCTAGCTCACTGCCTTCCTTTTGGGGAACATGAGTTGCTCCCTTCTTGTAAATAGAACAACCCTGTTATGGAAAGTTCTCTGCTGAAGATTCCCCACCATTTTTCCAGTCAAAAATGATTGTGGGGGTTTCCAGTCAAAAGTGAGGTAGGCATTTTTTTCCCTCCTGGAAATTATTGCATGAATGCTTAGTTACTTCTCCAATATCTTTGTTTCTCTTTGCTGCTCCTTCTTTGCTGCCTTTTCCCTTGGATTATAACTGTTTCAGCCTTCCAGGATTTGTTTTATGGGCAATCCCACTCACAAAGCGAATGGGAAACAGTATCAATATTATGAAAGCTATCAATTAGGACCACATGGAACACAGTTTTTATTTCACTGATGTATCTTCTCTGTTGCAGTCACACATTAGGACAAAAATATTTTACATGGCGATTGATGATCAACGTGCATAAAACCTGAAATATCTGTAATTACCTTGAAAAGGCTAACTTAGGACACAGGGCTCAGCATGTTCACATGAAAGTGAAATTACCACTAAAATCAGTGGGAATGATGGGCATTCTGACTCCAGAGTGGTCAGCCCGATGCCCACAGGGCATGGAGGAGCATAATGGAACCCACACAATCAAAGCTGTGTGCCATATTGTAAATGGGGCCATTGGCCCAGGAAGTACTATGGACTGCCCAGTTCTCTTTATCAGCCCATTCTAATCACAGAGCTGCCACCCCATGTTAAGACATTCCAAGGACAATGCTTCTTATGCAGGGTCATTTCCTTCAGGTCAGGCTCCTGCTGGCCACCGCAACACTGAGAGCTTCTGTTTCACATCTGTTATTACTTCTGCCCTGGCCTTTGGGGTCATTGCTTCTGCCTGGTTACCTCCCCTTTCCACCCCATTCACAGGCAAAGGTCAGGGTAAAGTAATCCTTCTCCTCCCTATCTATCTGCAGGATCCAGACATATCTTAGACATGCCTTTACTGGCTAGTCTAAGGCTGAGCACCTGGGTTTCTGTCATGCTGCTCTGCCTAGTTTCTAGCGGAGGTCACTCCTGCAGTTCACATTTTATTCATGGTGACCTTTGGTGTCCAGCAATGTCAAGCCCGGACAACACAAACAACCTTATCCTTGGAAACAAAGGACACAATTTCTAGTACATCTGCACTGGAATTCCATGACTGATGGATTAATTGTCTGAAGGCATAATCTGACGAAAGCCTCTGCTAGCTAGACAATCTCCACCTATACCTACGGGACTTAGTCCTCCCAGGCATCCCTATCACCATAAGCAACAAAGAGTCTTGTGGCATCTTAAAGATGAACCAAATCATTCCAGCATTTTATGGACACTATCCTGTCATCAGGTGATTCAAATTGTCTCCTTGACACTATGGACAACATCCATGAAGGCCTACACCAGAAAAAAACATAAGGTTAAACAATAAGGTGCCACAAGAATCTTTTATGTTTTTGCTGTGACAGACAAATGTGGACTTTCCATGGCAATAAGAATATCAGAGTTCTACAGGCTCACCCTGCACTAATTTTAAACATGAAGGTTCTAGGGCATTGCCATGAGTTAGACCACTCTTTCCTGAATTTGTCAAG
The DNA here is from genome assembly GCF_004798865.1 of Varanus komodoensis. Classification (NCBI taxonomy): domain Eukaryota; kingdom Metazoa; phylum Chordata; class Lepidosauria; order Squamata; family Varanidae; genus Varanus; species Varanus komodoensis. The sequence continues at coordinate 10,140,798 of NW_025335856.1, forward strand.
TCTCCTTTTATAGCCAGCTGTGTTCATAGGCATAGTTTGTGAAAGAATGCAAGGTTAGCTAATTAGTCATGCTAGCCCTGTAGAAACTGATGGTAGAAATTAGTCATGATTAACTTAAGTCTCATAGGTTTCAGTGCAATAAAGCATCACAGTTGATACTAACCCACCACGTTTTATGTTCTGAAGCTAGCACCAAACTCTTCTATTAGTTGACTTTACATTGCTTGTTTTTCTACGTGGGATGCAGAAAGCAATCTACAGTTCCTCTACTTCTGACAGGTCGTGTTTGCTTGGTACCGAATATGCCAGCTGCAGAAGTAGCATATGCAATGATCAGCCTCTGTTTTCATCTGGTGAGCTTATTTAAGGCCTTGTAAGGGCTATTAGTCAAACAGAAAACAGTAGAACAATCAGATCTTAAGGGCCATTGATTGGGTTCTCTTCAACAATTCTAGATGAACTCCAGTGCAACATTAACTCAAGACCATACCCTATGCCCAGCAAGGTCCAGACCAATGAAAATGGCAAACTGGAATGAGACAAATCCACCTCACCCCATGCACCAAAATATCCTTCAACGCAGCATCTGGGAGATGACACACATCATGGGCAAAGTGCATCCTTCAGAACTGATAATACCCTGAAGTTAACTTTGGCAGTTTATGAAAGGTACACGAGCCATCACTTTCCAGTTGGGAACATGGTTTTAATTTTCCCATAAAGCAGAAAAAGAGGCAAGGGAGGAAGATTTATGGCTGCCACATCTCCTCCATGTGCAGGTTATATGTAGCATTTATCAGGTGTCAGGCACATGGTGGCTTGCAGGGAGCCAAAGCATGATCAAAAGCGATGCTCCGTCTGTGCCTTCCCTCCCTCTTTAATCTCACAGTGTCATCTATAAATGGACACATTAACCTCTCCAGTTCAAACCAGAGATTCATTTTGGCATTTCACTGTCTGAAGCTCTTGAAATCAGCTTCTGTGTGCCAGCCAGGCCTGACTGTTTGCTTCTTTGATGTCACCCCATCTTCCTGGTTTTAGGAGACCTAGATTTTCATACTACTAATTTAGAAAGGCAAAGATCTCAGTCCAGATTTATGTTGGCTATGAATGAGAGGCAGCCAGTGCCCTTCCCACCCCCACCGCATATCAATACCATGCGGATGTCACGCCACTTGTTCTGGGTTTCCTGGGCATGGAAGTAGGCATGGACCCATCCCAAGAAGCCTCCAGGAATGTCCGAACAGCTTCAAACTTTGGAGGTTCATTTCAGTTGTCCACTCTTCCCTGCCCTGCCATAGCTGAATAAAAAAGCTCTTCAAAATACCCCTCACATGTATTTATTTGACTTTTTTAAAATAAAAGTTTTTAAAACATTATCCCCAGTGGTTACATCTCTATATGTATAATAAAATTTTCAGGATGGTGGAAAAATCATGTTATGAAACTGGGGAAGAAAGCATATCTGTTTATACCCTTACCCTTTCTTCAATTTCTCTTTTATATGGTTTAAAAAATTATCCCACTTATCCTACCTAAGTTTTTGCAATGCTCAACTTTCTGTACAAAGCCCCTTCCTTTGAAAGCCCTGGATTTTCTGTTGTAGTGGCTGTTTCTTTGTTAGGAGGAGAAAGGCTCATACTAAAACTTCTCAGTTATTTCCTCATGTTTTATATGACTGATATACTGTTTCTCAGAATGTGGAAAACCCATCATACTCAAACAACAAAGAAAACAAACTAGGATTCAAATCTTGCTAGGATTCAAATCTGCCAGACAACAGCTTCAATGATTTGATGAAACAGGCAGGTTTTTTACATTTCTGAAAATCAAAACAAATTTGGATCAGACCCCAGGAAGGCATGGTGCATTGCTGGAGGGGATGGCCTGCTCTTAGTGGAAGGGTACTGAACCTCTTGAAGAGATGCATCCCGGTGGTGGGAGAGGCCAAAGGCAGCAGGTCCAGAAAAGAAAAGAAAAAAATTAACTTAAAGCTTTTTCTGCCAATAGCTAAGTCTCAGGAGAGGCACTTCACAATCTTGGAATAGGGAGAAATCTGCACACATCCTGGGAAATCACTAACAGATCCATGGTCATAGTTTCCATGTTGATGCTGCCAAAGTGGAAATGCATCCAGTACTTTCTTGGTCTTGCTAAAGTTGACACCTCTCTTTCAGATTTGCTATGGACACATGAATCTTTCTACTTGTGAGATGTGACTCAACAAACTTTTTAACATGATACCATTTTCTTTCTTCTGAATCCATTCTACAACACTATAGTGGAGACTGGTGTGTTCAAAATCAATATCACTTCAGCTTCTTGTGCTAAGATCCTTTGGAAGCTGGTGGGGCAATGCAAGCACTCCATGCTCAGCCCGAACCTTTCAAAGCTGTCCATGGTTCTGAACCTCAATAATTGGTCAGGGTCAGGACCATGGACAGTTCCTTTACAGGTCGGACTTAGATTCATACTCATGTACCACCTCATTGACAATGGATCCACCAGACTCCACCACTGGTATCTTGTTTCGTTGAATTGACATGTGTTTACCAGCCTTTAGAGTTCTGTTTGATAGCACCATCTGGACTTTGATTCTGGTTCACTGATATCATTTGTGCTTCATGTTTGCTTCTCCTCTTACTTTTCCCTGGGAAATCCATGTTTGCCTGGTGAAATTATGCTTGACTTGGCCTCTCCTGTAACTCAGTCTGTGCTCTAGATAGCAAAGACTGGAAATTAGTTGGAGCAGGACTGTTTGCTTTCAGAAGAAGGCTAGATTGATAATGCAGGCAGAGGAATTATCCCACATAAGGCTCAGTGGCATTATATTACAATTCCTGTTCTTAAGGAGTCCTTCATTGTGATTGGATGCTTCCTCTTAAACAAGCCCTGCCGGTTTTCCTGTTAAAGAAACAGCCATTTCTGGGAGTAGGACATTTTTCCGGCCACTGCCTCTGAAGCAGAGTTTCTCTCTTCCTGCAGGAATGATCCCATGCTCCTCTCCCATGAGGATACATGTTCCCTCAGGACTTCTGACGTGTGATTCCATGGCATCATCCATCTTTAAGAGGTCTAGTTCCTTGGAGGATCCTCCAGTAGAGGTATACCAGTACTTCCCTCTGAACTTGCCACTACTCAGTTTGTGGGTCCAAATTAAAATGCTGGTTTTAATCTCTAATGGCCTACATGACTTAACTGTGTGAAGAAGCTTCATGTGACTGAAAGGAAATAGACCAATTTCTCATGCCCTGTCCCAGCCACATGTGCCGAGCCAGCCATGTTTCTCAATGTACATGTCTGAGCATGGACTTCTGTGAATGCATACACATAGACACTGCCTTTGCCTGCATCTACCCTCAGTGTGGTTGGGCTTGTCTAACATAAAACAATGAAGGTAGGGCCAGGAGACACAAGCTTGCTTCCTTTTAATTGTACATATCCTGTTCACCTAATCAGTGTATGAAGGGGCAACTGGTATTCAAACTTACTTCTGATTTCTGGATAGTTTTCAAGGGAAATCTTATATGCAGTGACTTATGGTAGTCGATTATGAAAGGCACTAGTGTTTGACCTCAATAAGGCTTGTTGTTGTTGTTAGTTGCAAAGTCATGTCTGACCCATCACGACCCCATGGACAACACTCCTCCAGGCCTTCCTGTCCTCCACCATCCCCTGGAGTCCACCCAAGCCCACACCGACTGCTTCAGTGACTCCACCCAGCCACCTCATCCTTTGCCGTCCCCTTCTTCTTTTGCCATCTGTTGTTCCCAGCATCAGGCTCTTCTCCAGGGAGTCCTTCTTTCTTATTAGGTGGCCAAAGTATTTGAGTTTCATCTTCAGTATCTGGCCTTCTAAAGAGCAGTCAGGGTTGATCTCCTCTAGGACTGACTGGTTTGATCGCCTTGTGGTCCAAGGGACTCGCAGGAGTCTCCTCCAGCACCACAATTCAGAGGCCTAAATGGTTGGTGCTCTCTTTGGCAATAACATTCCTCCAGAATCTTCATCATCACTGCATTTTCTCATGCATGTGCAGGAGCACCTTTTGTGAATGTGTTTTGCTTAAAGGTGTGTGGATGTATTTTCCCATTTTTGTACTGTAGAGAGTGTGCCATCAACTTAAATGAGTTTGCAGACATGTCTATTACTGCAGTGCCAAGTTGGAGGCACCAATTTCAAACAGATGATTTATTTCAGAGTGCATGAAAATACTAGCAACAACATTAAAAGAAGAAAACACAGCTCATATTCCATAACCACTGAAAACAAACAAAACAGGAGAGTATTTTCCACCATTCATTCTGTTAATTTGTTTTCAAGGAGTCTGTGCACAGTCAAGCAGAACAGTAATTCAAAGCTATAGCTCAGTGATGCATGGGAAAGTATATTGTCTTCACCGGTATGGCAACCTATGTCTGGCTTAACCTTCTCCCTGACATACTAATTTTCTGTGTGCAGGGATATGTAAAACCCTAAATGGCTTGGGTCCAGGATACCTGAAGGAGCACTTTCTCCCTTATGTGCCCTCCCACCCCTTGAGATCTGAGGCAGAGGCCCTCCTCCAGGAGCCATCCTTGAAAAATATCAGGAGGGTGACTACCCAGAGGAGGGCCTTCTCTGCGGTGGTACCCCAATTGTGAAACACACTCCCCAGAGAGGTTCACCTGGTACCAACGCTTCTTTCCTCCTGGTGTCAGGCAAAACCCTTTTTATTCTCCAATATTTTAATTGCAAACCTGTTTTAATTGGTGGTTTTATATTTAACATTATATGCTGTGTAACTGCTATGTATATTTCTATTTTTATTCTATTTTATTAATCTGTTGTAAACCATTCCGAGAAGTCTGTGAAGAGATGTTATAGAAAAGTTTTAAACAAACAAACAAACAAATAATGAAATATATGTATATGATAAAAACATGCTGCTCCTCTAGTTGCTGTCGTAAGTGCTATAGTCTATAGAAAAATGTTCCAGGAGATAATCACATAGGAACATAGAAAGCCACTTCATATTGAGTGACAAGTTTGGTTCTTCCAGTACAGGACTGTCAATACAGACTGGCAGAGGCTGTCCAGAGCTTTCAGCAGCATTTCTTCCTGCCTATATGGCGATGCTGGGGACTCAGCCAGGGCCCTTCCACCTGCAAAGCAAGGGTTCCACAAGGTGAGCTATGGTCCCTCTCGAATGTTGATTAGCTCCTGAACACAGTGATAAGTGCTATGCGACACTTCCTCTCCTTGCCTTACTCCACATGTCTGTCGTCATTTTATTTCTCTCAGAATACATAAGCCTGCCATGGAATTGGAAACGTGAAAGCAGAAGTGTTCAGTGAATAGGGATAAAATGGTCAAAAAGCTGAGGCTATGCTTTGAATAACCTCTCTAGGTTTGCCACTTTAATAGAAGCCCCAGGTGGCCCAAGCTTGGAGCTAAGTGATTAGCCATTGATCCAGGAGATGAGGCAGCTTCTGATTCAATCTAATGTGCAAAGCCAATTGTGAAAATGTTCCTCCAGAGACTCACATTTTGCATCTGGAGGCATTCCTGAAAGCCACAATGGGAAATCTGAATAGCTAATGTATGTTTTCCAACATTAAAAACAGTCGGTAATGTGGGTTTTTCTTTTCGTAAACCAATGTGCAAATCAAGACATGCCTTTTTGTGTGAAAAGCATCCAGCTCAAATAGCTCACAAAAGATTTTTTAGGAAGATTACAGGTGTCAAAGATTTCAAGGATATTTTTTCTGCCCAATCTAAGTTAAATCCATTCCTGGACAAGCAAAGGGGCCCAGAATTTTCTAACTGTAACAGTAACTGTAAACCTACCCCTACTCCTAGGCTTAATCTGAACCCTTAGTTGATGCATCTATAACACACATGGTTTCTTATATAGTTAAGAAAAATTCTTAAAGCACCCCTGAAGTCTCCATTCGAGACCACCTGCTGGCTGTACACTAGTTCCAGTCTCCCAGCCATACTGAGGAACAAGGCAAAGCCTAACCTTGACCATCATCTGAAGCATAATTAGCATAATTTATCCCCTTATATTTTGATAGCATTCATGTAAACATACCTGAGAGTGTTTGGGCTGCTGGCTTGATTTGTCTAATCAGTCTATGTTGAACGCAGGATGCTGGACATGCGGACAGCTCCAAGATTTCCTACCCCACCCCTATAATTTTGTGCAGATTCCATAAAGGTATAACTGAGCAAGTTTTCTGCCTGCTTTGTCACACACTTCTCACTTAGTCCCAAACTCCCAAACATACCCAAGAACTCAGGTTTTCCAAACTCTGGCCCTCACCCTCATGTGGATCTTAAGTGTAACCTGAACATGCACGTATGATCACCATAGGTGCTTGCAGGATGCCTTAACACATCCCTGCATTCCTTATAGTTGACCACCTGATTTGTCAGGCCAGGCTCCAGTAGTTCCACACTGCTGCACATATGCAGGAACACCAGTTTTCCCAACCTTAACCCTGAGCCTGATGCTCATCCCCAACAGCAAGGTGGGTGTGTCCTCTTCTCTTACAAAATAAGGAGCACGTGTTCCAACCTACATATAGCTGCTCCACAGAGATCCCCACTCTAATTAAATTGAAACTTTGCTACTGGCTATCATGTTGCTAGAATCAGAAGACCTGCACTAGATAAAAATTATATCTGTGCATTCTTTCAGAATGGGGTGAACAAGTGAGATCACGATCCCATGCTATTGACTCTAGGCATGTAATGTTTCCTCAGTGTTTAGGAACTGAAATCCAGTGAAGAAAAACAGCAGGGAGAATTGGAAAGAGAGGATTAGGAAAAGTCAAGGATGCACCTTATTGAGAATGGCATCCCAAAATGATGAACACTGCTTTTCTTGCTCTAATCTCTCTCGCTCACTCTCTCTAAATAGAAACTTTATACAGCTTTGATGGGTTTGCATAGGCTCACATGCTCCCATCCATTCTTTCCATTTTCTTAAATATTTATAAAGGTTTCAAGGGAGAGAGTGAAAAAAATCTCTTAGATACAGAGCCAGATGAAAAGGGGTGTGTGTGTGTTTGTGAGAAAGAAAGAGAGAGAGAGAGAGATGCTTCTGTACTTTGCCAAGCAATCTGTCTTCAATCAAAGGCACTGGAAAGAGGCTATGTAAAGAAATAGAGGAGCTGATAACCTTTTATTTCTCTAGCCATCATTTACAATTATTAATAACTTATTGGCATTGACAGGTCTGATGTCTCCCAGCTGTACTTGGGTTCATTTGGCTGAAGATAAATTATGTAGCCTAAGTATTACCCAACCAGCATATGGGTGTTGTGATGATGATGATCACGTCCAGCAGCTACTTGGACAGGGAACTAGACAAAGTATTATTACCTCATACATGTTAAAATTTGGAAGCACAGCTCCTAAATGTCCAGCCCTCACTCAGAGAGCTCCTGGAAAGAAACACCAACGGTTCTCTGCTGCAAATCCATAGCTTGGACAATAATGGGTATCTTTCACTGGTTGGAGAAGAGATTCCTACTCCAGAAGGCCTTTGTGTATAAAGATAAAGATCTTTATCTTTGCTCATTTATTGCCTCTCCACTGTTATTATGCATTCACACATACATACATTACCAAATGTATGCTTTAATATTCTAATATGACTCTGGCTGATCAAAGGGGTATATGGGCACTAGAAAGTCAGGATCTAAATTTCTAAGCTCCTAAATATGGGCTACAGAGTTACTTTTCTCTTTGTGGGGATTTTGTGTTAAGAAGTATTCAGCTATACACAACTCATGCCGTAGACTGTACATGCGCACTGTTGGAATCATCCTAATAAAAGTTATATTTTTATATTTTGAATTAAAGAATTCTTCACCTCCCTTGCTTCATCACCAAATGTCCAGGGTTTTTCCAGCCAGGCTCCATCTATGGGAATGAAGACAGAGCCTCAGGCTGCGCAAAGGAGTCACCAGCCAGCTAATAGTTTCCTCCAACGCACAGTGCTGGCAGCAAAGGGAAGTTTCAATGTAACCAGTTCGAATCCACAAAATGTATCAACTTGTTAAGCACCTGGTATGTCACGCACCTTGTTAGCACCTTTCGGAGAGAGATATTGTTGCAACAGGATTATGTCAGAGCTTCAGAAATAGCCGCCAGCTACTTCTCTACTTGCTACCTCCATACTAAACTAGCTCTAGTTTACTCTTCGTCTTTATGGAATTGCCTACCCTAGACCATAAAAGCAAACACTGAAACATGTTAAATTCTGTAACTTTTGATTGCTTTATTTTTAATCTGTTACTCAAGCACCCAATGTGTCATCATGCTTTCTGATGGTTTCTCGATGTTTCTGTACTGTCCCTGTGTGCTTCCATATTGCTCTTGCACATCACCCATTCAAAGTCTCATTCCCCTCCCTGCAATGCATACGTGACACCAACTCTAAAAAACACTCTGAATATGCTCAGTTTCTTCATGGCCAGTCTTAAACTGGCTACCCTTCAGCACTGTTGCAATTCAGTAAACCTGTTTGCCACTAATAAACTTGTTGAGTGCTTAACTGTATGCATTCTTTGGATCTGGCATTAATGTTTCACAAGTCTGAAATCCTGACAGTACTTAGCAATAAGTCCCACCAGAGTCATTCATGCATATTTACCTATGAGTAAGTCCCACCGAATATAATGAAGCTTCCTTTTGAAGAGAACTGACTATGATTGCCCTGCGATGGTCCTAGAACTTTTGGCCATCGAGAAAGAAAATTCAAATGACAAAGTCCCTCCTGCAGTTGATTAGTGGTAGTGCATAATCAACATTTTTTGTGGAATCATTTGGCCCCGAGGCCAAGGATGAGCAACTCATGACCTGCAAGTTGGACCTCTGGCTTGATTCCCACAGTTCTCCATTGCCATGGCTGATTTCCTGCTAAACTGATGGCAGAAAAATGCTATGAAGGTGAGACTGTCCAGTTAAATTCATTCACGGAGATGTTCTGCAGTGCTTCACCAGTGATTTGAAGCCATTCCATGGGGAGTGCAGCTGTTAGTGGCAGGAGTGTGAGTCGTGGTCCCCAGATCTCACAAAGTTGTTTAACCCTCTTGAGAACATTGGAGATGCGGACCAAGAGGCATAGACACTAGTCCAAATCAGAAGCACAGCTAGATAAGGTGGTCAGCAGTTGCTCACCTAAAAATTGATAGTACATAATCCTAAGAACAGACATCCTCGAGGATCTGCTTATTAAGAGGCAAACTAAGGTTATCCTAATCTGCATCATTTTCCTGTAATTGAGAACCTAATTATACAGAACAGTAAATGACTAATTACATATGGGCTTCTTGTTCATTTAATAGTAAATATTGGAGACCTCAGTTATTACCGGGAAAATGCAACACACACAGAGAAAAAAGTGTATTATTATTGTTGCTGCTGCTGTTTGTTTGTTTGTTTCTGTACCACCCCATAGCCCAAGTTCTTTATTTGGAGTTGATCCCTGTGGAAAACATGCCACACTTAGCAACAAGAGGAAAAAAAGATTCTGTTGACACCAACAGGAATTGGTTCCCCAAGGCTAATCAGAGCATATACTTGTGTCTTGGGTTGGGGAAATTGTCATCGGATGGTAGAAACTCGACTCCCTGAATATTGCAGTCCCCTTAAAAAAAAAAAAAAAATCAGTCCCCTGATTACTGATTCAGTAAACAAACAGCCCCTCTCCCAGCTGATGTGATAGTCAATAATATATTTAGCATCCCATCTGGTTAGACCCCATCTGGCTAGATCCTTAATGTTATTTTCCTTGTTTATTATTAAAACTACTTTTTAAAAAGCAGGGGCAGGAAGAGGATGGCTCCATCTGCTAATGGAAGGCCAAGTTTTCATGGTGCCCATGGGCTCTGTGTTGGGGCCCCTAATCAGGAATACAGCAAGAACTGGTGGGACCCCATGTGGTGTAGTGGTTAAAAGGGTGGGACTGGGACTCAGGCAATGTAGGTTCTAGTCCCCACTCCACCATGGAGCCAACTGGGTGACTTTGGGCCAAATTCAGGCTCTCAGCTCAGCCTACCTCCCAGGTTATCATTGTGAGAGGAGGTAGAGAATTGCGTGAGCTAACCTGAATTCCTTCAAAGGAAAAAGGATGGCATATAAGCAGAATAAACAATGAATGAATGAATGCATGAATGAATGAGAGCAGCCCCTTGGAATCCTCTTTCTCTCACTTGATTGCTCTCTCATGGCTATTCTCTCTCTTTCTTTCCCACCTCCACCAGCCTTTATATGCTTTCACAACATTTGAAAGCATCCACCCCTCCTCTGTGTAAATAGATTGACTTTTGCAGCTTAACTCCCCAAACCCCTCGGAACACCCTGAAACCTGCCCTGCGCTCATCTCCTGAAATACCCCCTTTTGGCTCAGGGACATCCTCTTCCCAGCCTTTCTCATCTGATTCCTTCTGCAAAAAGTTGCTCGCTTAATCTGCTGAGAATGGCATTCAGTTCAAGAAGCCTCTGATTTTCACAGACCTCCCCATGCCTCTTGGAAACTTCTCATGTAAGCCTTTGGTTTCCTGACTCAGAACTGTGAGGCAGACTTCTGAGGACTGTGTGTGGGTGGCAGCGAGGCCATTTACGCACTTGGGAAGTGCAGTATGACAAATTCTTTGCTTGCGGTGGCGTTTTAGGTAAATCAGCAGACTTCAGAGTGCACGTTTTATTTATGGTCATTTATTACAGCACTTCTATATTGGTTTTCTCAAGGCGAGTCCTAGCCTGAGGTAATTCACATTAAGTGTGTGTGTGTGTGTGTGTGTGTAGCTATACCTATGTCGGGGGGGGGGCCGGGGGGGGAGACTAAGCAAAATAACCAAAACTTACTTGGTGAAAAACAACCTATGAACAAATCACACTACCAACATTTCTATGCAATGCTTTGAAACTTTTTCTGTATTCTTAAAGAGCAAGGAGACAGGTTTTTCTAACCCCTATTTTTAAAAATCCGCCTCCCCTTCCGCCTCCTGTGCAACACCACCACCACCACCAGGGTAGGAGCAATGCTTAAACTCGCTTAGGTGGCAGGACCATAATATGGAGGTTGCTTCCACTGCTCTGTTGCCACACCACCAGTTCTTCATTAACCCCCGCGCCCCTTTGTCTATGAGGCCCTGGACCAGGGTCTAGCCCTGGCTGCACCTTTGTTGCTATGGCAGAATATCATGGACCATTAACTGCACCCCAGATTGCTTTAGCCTTTGATCCATTCTTAGTTTCATTTCCAGCCTTTGCCAAAATTGACAGAAGCTTGAAATTATGACTGACCTGTGCATAAGCGGAAAGATAAATCCTTTGGGGTGTTTTTATTTGAGTTTGTCTTATGATTTCTCAGAAACTGACTCATTATATTTCATTATAAAAGATGCAAAGAGAATGGATGTCTTAAATCAGATTTCCCCAATTTGCCATTTTCTTGATGTACCTAATTCTAACCCTAAGCTTAAAGCTTTCATAGTCAACCAGCATTCATACTGAATGGGGCTGATGGGAGATGTGATCCAAAACATCAGGGATGCAGAAGGTTTGGGATGGATGATTCAGACAGACATCATGAAGTCTGTTTGAATCTTTTGAATCGAAGATAGTTGTGTCTGCTGGAAATTGGAAGGATTTTCTGGCTATAAATGCATCTGATGCAAAACAAAAAACAAAAAAACCCAACAACAACTACAGGGGAAATGTGTTGAGTTTTCAAGTTAACTTGGAACAAGACACTTTCTGAAGACCATTCATAGACACCATTGAGTAAGGAGGAATATCACTATTTAATTATATTTTGAGGACTGAGTCCAGTGCTCCGCTGTTGAACTATGATCCACCACAACACTTGCGCACTTTCATTAGGGATTAAATAAACAAATAATAAAATTCCATTTCCCAAGGAAACATTAATTGTTAATCTGATCCTATTTGAAACATTTTTCCACTATTTTCAAAAACATTGAGTGGGAAATTTAATCTCCCTTTGACTCTGTCCTTTAATTTTCTGTCTGAGTTCACTTGTAAGACACTGCAACTTTGGATTGTTGTTTGAAACAGTGGACAAAATTCTTTTTTTCTTACACTCAGCAGAAATACTCAGCCCCGATTCTCGCCCCTCCTCTTGTTCTCTGTGTATGTTTTTCCTGCGCTCTATTTATATCAAGAACTGTAGGTCTCAAAAAGCCTAATATGGATTAGGAAACATCTGGAAATCCATTTGCATTGGCTGCTTTAGCAAGATAAAGAATACGTGTCAAGCAACAACCCAAGAGGCCACAGATCTTAAAACATCTGAAGGCTCAACCGTGACTCCAGGTGGAGCGTTGGCTTATGGCTTTCTATCAGCAGTTGGAGGGGGGAGGAACAAACATTTGGTTTTGCAAGTCACCAGGGGGGCCACTGGCCTCTCCCAGCTGGATCACGCTTGACGTCATGCTATTGTTCACTGCCTTGATGTTTGGATGTCTAGGGCAGTGGCGATGATGGGATGCGATGTTCCTACAGTGATGATTTGCCATGGCAGTGGAGATCCCCACCTGGACTGGCAGGCAGATTTCTGAAGGGATTCTATGCAATAGCAAAGTTAATTATTTACACAGCATTTGACTAATGAATGACTCTGTGCTTGTATGTGTGCGTATGTGTGTGTGTGTGTGAGAGAGAGAACTTCCTGAAGTTTGCTAATGTACTTTTAAGCCAAGGCTATGGAGCGAATACACGGATGGAAAGGAGTTTTATTTTTTTTAAGTGTGTGCATGCAGGGTGTGGGAGTACATTATGGCACTGTAATGTATAATCAGCCCGATTTTTTTCAATAAAAACTTTGGGCATGCCTCTTTGTGCAAATTGTGCCCCAGGGCTTGTGCACAAGGAATAACCATGCTTGAAATTGCTCCCTAGCTTGGCTGTCATAGAGGGACCACAGGCAATGACGCCTGGCATTTAGGCTGTGGGTCCAAACACAGAGAATGTGATTGAAGTCATTGTTTTACTATGGAGTAGCTTTGGGCTAGTCATGATCTCATCATCTAACCCACCCCACAGGGACTTCTGTGCAGGAAAAATATTATTTTGTGGAAGGGGGAGATAGTCATATTGAAGCTAAATAAATAATAGAATCAGACCCCAAAATCAGATTGGTCTTGACACACTCTGATGCGCAGATTCTTTTCCTCCTCAGTACTGTGGCTTGGTTTCCTGACACTGAGCATCATTAGGCTGGCCAAGAAAATAGTCTGTTTTCAAAGCTGGGGATTTTAAAATTAAAACAGGTCTTGGTTGTTTAAAAACTGAAGGCTAGATTGATGTCCTTCAACTTATTTAAGTCTTATTGTTGAAACTCACGCTATTCCTGATGTGCGTGTGTGTTTCTCTGTCCTGACTTCCCCAGTTGTTAAAACAAAGTGCCTCCTTGGTCACCCTGAAGGCCAAATTCAGTTTCAGAGGAGGCCCTGTGAGTCAGTGGTGGACGGAGCCAAATCACCCCTAAAATACCAGCCTATGGTCACGTTGAGCACATTGAAAGTAGTGAAACCTTAGAGAGGCACTTCAACTTTTCAGAATGGCACATTTTTCAAAAGCTCACATTTTTCAAATACATTAAAAAAATGTACACATGTTGCCAGATGCATTTTTGGGAGGTATGAAAACACAATGTCAGTGTAGAAATATATGGACTTTTACTGCCAGTTGTGTCTGAGTCTGTGTTTAGTCTGGGAGGTGTGGAGTGAGTAAATCCTGATCAAAAATGACTAGAACTGAATTTCTTATATATCCTTACTCAGTTGCACCAGGTGCTTCTGCCTGTGCCCCCAGATCCATGGGCCCCAGTTTTGGACTTCATCAGAATGGATGGAGCTGGGATGAGCTCTGTTCAGTACCGAGAGAGGAGTGGGGTGGGGGAAATGGACCAGGGTTTAGTAGAGACAAGCTCAGGAAATAACAACTCATATTTAGGCAAGCGTGTCTGGATAGTAGAGGTGCCACAAAGCTCTACAAAATCCATCCTTCCAGAATTCACAGACTTCCTCTCTGCTCATCCCTGTCTTAGAAAGTGCGCTGAGCTGAAAGGAAGTGCACAGATACTCACACAATGAAGGTTCCACAACTGCATCGTGTGCCACACAAGCAGAGGTGGCCGCATGTGTTGTGGCCACGTGGGGCTTGTGGCCACATGTTGTGGCCACGTGGGGCTTGTGGCCACGTGTTGTGGCCACGTGGCTGTGTGCACTTGCCAGGAATTCAGGCTCACTGCTGCTATAAAGTGGACCAGAAACTGGAGTGCGTTTGTGGTGGGTGGAATTCCCCAAAGTGAATTTCTCACACATCTCTGCCTGACAGTGTGGATCACTGTGCAGAGTGGCTATTGCCCTCTTTTTCCAGAGGACAGTCCTGCATTGGAAGGGCTGCCAGGGAACCATCTTGTGCTTCAGGATGTCCTCATCTCTGAAGGGCTGTCCGAAACAGTTATGGACTAAACCTGGGGAATTACTGCTCATCAGCAGCAAGCACCTATTCAGCAGAGTGAATGGGCAGGCAGGCAGCCTTCCTGGTCCCAGTCTTCCACACCGCTGCAGTGTACTTCATTTACAATTTCTAAATATGGATTGTTTTGAATTCTTCCCAATTATTTGTTCTTCTGCAAGCCTTCCATCTAAACCGAATGATCCCTACCTGGGGTGTACAGGTGGTGCCATATGTAACCAATGGCATTTGCAGCCTGAACATTGGGAATACAAGCAAATATACAGCAGATGAGAGAGAGAGAGAGAGAGAACTGGGGCTGGAATTGATGGAGAAGAATCAGATGATCCGAAGCCCAACTCCCAATATTCCTGATCACTGGAGCTGATGTGAGTTGAGGTCCAAAACATCTGGAAAGTGCCTTATGAAGGAAGGCTGATGTAGATTAATAGCTCATGGCAGTGTTGTTGCCACCGATGCTGCCGTCTCGCCTTCTGCATTATTGATGCATTGATTACCTTTGTGTAGGTCAATTGCCAGAATTATCCAGTGAAAAGCAAGGGTCATATTCTCTGACTTTTTGTGCCTACCACAAAGTTTCACGTTGTGTGTGTGTGTGTGTCTCATGCACTTCACGCATGTGGATGTGTGTATAATACACACACATGTCAATATGACAGAGAGAGAAATGAAATTTATGAACTGCAGCAAAGAGCCATCAAAGCAGTAAACATAAATCAGGTCAAAGGCTGCCTGTGACCTCTCCATTGTTCCTTTTGGATGGCTCTTAGGGGATCATCTGAGGAGTGGCCACCCCAAGCCCCTCCCAAAGCTCTGTAAACAGGAAACAGAGGAAGTCAGGAGTCAGGCCCAGACGGATTCGCAGGCTGCTGCCTGGCAGGAAGCAGAGCGCACGTTGTGACGGTGAAGCACACAATCATACAGCGGGAAATGGCCTTTATAAATACACCAGGGTCAGGGACAGGCCTTGACAAACAATAGGGGAAATGAGGATGTTGGGTGTTGGAAAGGGATAGTCTGATCAGAGTGACATTGGCCCAAGCAGCAGGGAAGAACAGTTGGATTGCGGTGACTTGCTTCGGCTGGTGGGGATGCAGAGGGCCATTTTTCCTGTTCCAGGATAATTCCAGATTCTTGATCACTGAGTCATATGATCACCAAATCTGGAAGCTTTCATTCAACCCGATGACACTAAGAGTAGGAGCCACAGACTTTAATTATATGTATCTGACATATCCATTCAGTGTGTGTGTAAATAATTATAGACCAATAGCCAATGCCCTCTTCCTGGGAAGATCCAAGCACTTTTGAAGGAATTTGATTATCTTGATCCATTTCAATCAGGTCTTAGGCCTGGCTTTGGGACTGAGACTGCCTTGATTGCCCTGTGCGATGACATTTGCCAGGAGGGAGACATGGGGAGTATGACCTTGTTGATTCTTCTGAACCTCTCAGCAGCTTTAGATACCATCGACCATAGTATCCTTCTGAAGTGGCTAGCCAGGTGGGAACTCAGAGGCATTGCACCGCACTGGTTCCACTCCTTCCTGGCAGAATTTGATCTGAAATGTTTAATTCTGTTATGATGATACCCCCCTGTTCTTATTGTTCACTGAAATATTTTATTGACTGTAGGTTGGTATATTCATTTTGTAAGGAAAATAGTTTAGTGGAATCATTTGGATGTTTCGACAGAAAGAAATCTTCCAATGTATTAAAGGGCTTTGCAGGGCAGCGCAGAGAACCCCCTTCACCCCCTTTGCCAGCTTTTTATTTCCATAAAACAATGGTAGATTGCTTTAAAATGAGGAGGGGACAGAAATCCAATGACTTTCATGTCTGGGGCCTTTCATTACTTACCGTTTAGGAGAACCTTCCCCATCCAAGTGTGCTCCATATGAGTTGAACTCTCAAAATCCCCCAGACAGATGCATGCTACTTCATGTGACTCCAGACTGCTTCAGGCACCTTGCCTCCCACCACTGGGGGCCGCTTGGAAATTTTCTGATCCTAATTTTCAAACTGCAGCTCAGAAGCATTGAGGCTACTATGCAACCACTTGGAATGCAATTCTCAATCAATTCCTAAACCACACATAGACTAGAATAAAAAATACAAGGAGACTCAGAAGGGACCTGTAAGGCCATTTAGTCCAACACCCTGCTCCACTTTCACATGTGGTCACCCATCCAGCTGCAGGCCCTTGACACAACATGCTAGCTTGATGTATAATTATGCACACTATACATATATATGACAGATCCCCTTCTACCCTTGACAATTCTTTTCCCTTCATGAATGTTTAGTCCTCAATCTTTTGGTTAACCCGTGGTGTACAAAAATTCAAGGGAATCGGTCATCTGTATTCATAGCCCTAGATATTTCCAGTGACTGGCTTCAGACTACAGGATAATACACATTCAAACACTGCATACAGCTTGAGTGTGAGTTGTTACTGAATCATGGTTTGTTGTTGAAACCATGTTATTGTGTTGACAGAACCTATCCAGGTGAACAACCCAGGGCTTGTAACCCATGAACAACCCATGAAAAGAACCCATAGTTTGTTATCTTGGCTGGGTTTGGACAACAAAGTAACCCACATTTCAATTACAACCTACACTTAAGCCTTCAGTGTGCCTTGTCATGTTGTCTAAACATAGTCAGTGTATTCTTACCCATTGCTTCTACCCTGCTCTTGCAGTTTTTGATACAAAGAGTGGAAACAGCCCATTGATGATAAGACTACACTAACTGTGATGGTATTAGGGTATTGAGGAACTTCAAGGGCATAAAGATTTTCAGTTGCTCTTGTTTAGTTGCAAAATCATGCCTGACCCATCACGACCCCATGAACAACATTTCCCCAGGCTTTCCTGTCCTTCACCATCCTTCAGAGTCCACCCAAGTCCACACCCACTGCTCTTCGGCTCCATATCATTCTGTTGCATGAGACCGCAGCCATCTGCCCCAAATTTATTTTATGTTTACTTATTTAAAAATTTTCTATACTGTCCTCTCACCAAATACTTTCAGGAAAGTTTTACAAAAGAAACAAAGTAAAGCACAGCATTGTTTCGGTACAATAAAACTCCAATTAAAGTACTGGAAAATAAAAAGGTTTTAGCCTGGCTCCAAAAAGAATAAAGAGACAGCACCAGGGCTCCTCTCTGGGGAGCATATTCCATAACTGGCATGCCAATCTCCTTCAAGGAGAGCTCCCAAAGAAGGACCTCCAACCCAGATCTTAAGGGGCAGGCAGGCACCTAGGGAAGGAGATATTCTTCTTCAAATTCCTACGCTCATGGCGCCACTGGAAATCCTATGGGCTATGAATCATGGTAGCTAAATGGAGTGTCCTTGCATGGAGCCAGTCTACTACTGTATATTATCAGATCCTGGGACTGGTGCTGGAAAATAGACTAGTCTGGATCATGGAAATAAAATTTTAGTAAATTCTTTAGAGCTTCTTTGGGGTGGCTTGTAACAGTAAACCCAAGCCAGCATTCAACACTTTAATATGTTGACATACTGTGCATATATTGTATCATCACAAGTGGGTATTAATTTCACTAGCTTTACAGAGTTGCTTTATACCAGCTTTAAATCAGCCTTGCCAAACCTGATGCCTTCTGCATGTGCTGGATTAGAACTCTCAGCAACTCTGGGAGTTGTAGTCCAACACTTTCAGAGGGCCGGAGTTGCGCACGGCTGCTTCAACTGGTTCCTACTCTGCAGGAGCCCATTGAAATGTGAAAGCATGAGTTGTTGTGGTTGCAGTTGTTGCTGTTGTAAATGAACCCTTGTGGTCACCCTCGATTTGTGCTGTTTTTGACATTATGGCTGGACATAGTCCACAAAACTTAAAGCTCCTTTTTGATGGCGTCAGTGGAAATCAGCATGGCTCCAGGAGATAACACAAGAAGTCAGTTGCCTGTTACCTATACTTTGGTAGAATGATTTGTTTTTCGAAGGTCAGGAACCATTGCATGCACATCAGAAAAGGCATTCTGGCTGCTGACCATTCTCTTGATATGCTAAATGAGGTTAAACTGGTCACCCTCTGGTGAAGAATTGCAGGAAATCTCTTCTGTCAGTTTGTGAATCTTTGAAAGAGCAGTTGCAAGGGATGCTGCTGGGCCACACTGGAGCGTGGGTGGAGTGGGGAAAACGGAGCAGGAGGAGGAAGGGTTCCCCTCCCCACAACATTTTCTGAGAACACGGTTCCAAGACAAATGGGTGCCAGACTCCATAAAGGCACTTGAAGAAATCCCTGTGTTGTCGTCAGCATTGTTCTGATGAATGAATCTGATTTGCAAGCACATATTTTAGATGCTGACAACAAAAACTTGGGAGAGACTTGGGGAAAGGTCCTTAAGGAGACAAACACAATGTCTGGCATTGGGCCAAGACTAGTTTCAGGTTGAATCCCAACACAACTGTACGTAGGGTGGGCACTTAAGACTGCCAAAAAAAGGAATAACAAAAGACAAACCAGTTTGCATACCATTCATAATAACATAGCAATCAATGTATCTTAACTTTGCAGAATAATTCATATTCCAATCTCTTACTTTTGTTTGTGTTTTCTTCCACAAGGTCCTCGTGACTAGGAGCACATCCAAAAGTTGTTTGCTCTACTGGGACTCCGGAGATCTGGAGTCTAGTTTCCACTCAGCCATCAAGCTCACTGGGTGACTTTGGGCCAGTCACTAACTTGCTGCATAACCTACCTCAGAGGGTCATTGTAAAAATAAAGTGGAGAAGAGAAGGTTTGTGCAAGCCACCTTGGGAAAAAGGCAGGATATAAATGTAATAACAAAAATAAACAGAGAGAATCCAAGTGTTAACAGGCCTCTCCTACATATTGGCCCAGATTAAAGTTCTGACAGCATTTTATCTTTTGTTCAAATTTCTGATATTGTATTTCAGAACTGAAATTTGAGATCTTCATTCACAATCTCTTTTGTTTTGTTTAGAGTTTGAATATTGAGGTCAAATTTCATTGGATAGCAGATACCTAATTTTGGGGTTTCTGGATAAAGGCTATAGTTTTTTCCTAGATGAAGAAAAATAAGAACATAGGAAGCTGCTTTATCTTGAGTCAGAGAAAGCTGGGGCCTTCTGCATACAAAGCTCTGCATCCAATTTTGTGTAGGAACAATAGGAAGCTTCAAAATCATGCTTTTTCAAGGTCACATAACACTATTAGATCTTTCCCCAGGGGTCATTGTTCTCAGCTTCTGAGACAGCTCCTTAAAGTCAATGGGACATAGTTTTGAACAAAGTTTTGCTCTGTTGATGTCTATGAGAAATAAATACAATTCATTTCCCCTGAATTGGCACCATGACAATTAATTAACATATAGCCATAATGACTGATATCTACTGATAGCTTTATCCTTTATGGTTTATCCTTTTGTTTCTGACAACACGATAAATTTCATTTCCCACACATAATTGTCCCGTTCCTCTCTTTTGTCTTTCAGTAATTGTATTCATTTTTCATTCATTTCAACTGATTACACTGATTGCCTTTCTCTTGGAAGCCTGTCATATTTTACATCCAAATGGCAATAAATCTGTAGTAAAACATCAGTCCCAAAATAGCTTCAAGAAATAAAAGAAAGGAGTCCTTTGGTTTAACCAACTTTCACCGATTAAAGTTTTCTCATGACAGGCAAGCAGCTCAAGATTTGGTTGATTAATCTTCCTATTAAATGGAATAACCTTTTCAGCCATAGCAGGAAAATTTGCATTTTAAGATTCTGACCACCCTTAATTAAATGTATTTATCATTTTTCTGCCCCCCACCCTTTCTCTGATGAACTTACTGGAATCTAGAGAAGATCAAATTGGGACCTAAGGAAGGAGGACATGGCCTTCTGGGGATCCTGAAGAATCAGACTTAGTCTACAGGCCTGAATGTCCTTCTATGGAAAAATTTGTATTTCCAGAGGATCCAGAACTTAAATCTTTCTGTTCAAATCCCATACTCTACTCTGACTTCAAACTGACAGTCCTTGAAATTTGATTTGGAAGCAAACCATTGTGCTGAGGTTTTCTCCCCCACCCTTCCCTTTTTTTGCCTGAACTTCCAGGTTTGCTTCTATTAGATTGGTATCATCCAAACTTCTTACAGCCCCAGTAGTTAAGCCATTACTGTCAATGGTGATAAAGTTGTGGCGATAATTTCTCCAGGGTCAGCATCCATTTAATTCCACAGCTCGTTTGTACTGGCTGCAATATACCAAGCAACATGACTCGGAACATACTGAGAGCTTCTCAGTGTTTACAGGACACTGTTAGTTTTGGATTGTGTTACAAATCCCTCAAGATGGAAATTCTCCCTGGTGAATGATAAAGACAAGGAAAGAAAGGCCATGACCTCTCCAGGGTCATGGTCACTAAATTACTCAGAGGGGAAAGCATTCTACAAGGCATGTAAGCAGAGGTTTGGGACAAAAGGGAGGAAGCCTTGGTACTTCGCATGCCAATGCCATGTCTTTAGGAGTTGCCAGAAATTATGGCAACTCATAACCTCAGTTCAGATGCTCTGAAATCTTCAACACAATGACCCTGTTGGCAAAACTCCATAGATACAATAATGAGTAGTCAGTTAAGCTCAGTGGTGGGAAACTTGAGACCCTTCAGATGACCGGGTTTATACCTCCAGTCAGTGCTAGCCAGCTTAGGCAATGGTGAAGGATCATGGAATTACAGGCCAGTAAAGGACCACAAGTTCCATATGGCACAAAATGAGCATCATACCCTTTAGGCATTCTTTGGAAGTAAGTTCCACCAAATCAATTTAGCCATTTTTATTTAGCAGATTTCAAGAAAATGTTAATGATAAAAAAATGAAATTCTGGTTAACAATTGCCTGAAAACTTTCATTTCTAATATAAATAAGGGTTAGAAAGAAGCAATGTATGCAATCTTTCTCATTTGGAAGAGGTTGCAGAGGTGTGATGGACTTTGTGATGTCCAGCTGTGCTGTCCTGCTTTCAGCAAGGTTTTGCAAACAAAAGTTCATTTTGTCCCATTTCTACATCAGTTTGCAAATGCCTTGTTAAAGTCTGCACCAAATCCATAGGCATTCTCACATACCTTTTCTTTCACGTGAAAATACACACACAGTTTTGCACACACCTTTCCCTAGGTTATGCATTTTTGCAGACAATCTCCCTGAATTTGTCTTTTTTTGTAAATCACTTCCCTAATATGCATATCTTTATATTTGTTTTAATAGGAAAACTGCACTGTGAAATTGGAGATGTGCAAATTATGTCCCAGTTCCTTTATTCATTTGAGAAGGATGAAATGGGTTGGCTTGGAATATCCCTCTTTTTCATCTCTACCAAGCACCTTTCTCCTGCTTCATCTTTGCTGCTTTTTCTCAAAAGGCTGCATCTGCAACTAGTTGTGTTTAGATTGAAAATAGTCATGACTAACATCTCCCATAGTTTTCAGTGTTTCTCCTCTAAGCACGACTAGCTGCATGCAGCTGCGTTTAATCCAATTTGTTAGAAATTAATTGTATATGACATTGCACATGAATGTCCATGATGGCTTCCTGTTAGGCTTAATGTTGTGATACTATTGACCAAAAAAATCACATTACTAGTGAAATCCAGTCATGAGTCAAGTAAGCCACTCCCCCTTTTAATGTAGCTTACACTGCTGCAAAAAACAGAAAGAGGAACACTATCAGTAACTGTTCTTGCTTTCTTAAGTTGCTGTTTAGATGATGCATTGTAGAAGTACCTATTTATAAATTACAATGCTTTGCATTTGCTAGAAGACCTTAACTACTGCGACATAACTTTTAGGGAAAGACAGAAGTGAGGAGGATACTTCCCACTCATGTAGAAGCATGGGGAAAGGAGTCTGTTTATAAAACGAGTGTATGGATTAATTGCAGTGGGACTCAGTTCTAAACCAATATTTAGTCTAAAACACTTCATTCTGTCAGTTCGCATGCCCACAAGCCTGTTTTCACCAGTTAATAGCTCCATTTATACTGAGGCTGTTAGAATTACAGATAGAACATCTATTTCAAAGAGACATGCAGAGAAAGAGAGAGGGAACGAGCAAGAGAGATGGAGACGGAGAGGAAGGGAGGGAGGGAGGATAATCAAAAATGGTCTGATTGTGGATTGTGGATGAGAAGCATCTTTATTTACTAATGTTTTAAAAACAGAGAATTTTTACACTTTCCCTTTTAACTCCAAGTTTTCTTGAATCATTAAATCTAATCAAAACTTTAGGAGTTACGAAGTGGCTGCAGTTGAGGTATTCCCACCCACACACAGTGCAGGAAGAAAGGGTTACACCAGGTAATCTTGGGGAGCATTGCACCTCAAAAGGGGGCACTCATCTTCCAGATTGCCTCAAAACGTTGGGGATCTTTTGCTGGGGTTTTAACACATGCAGCCAGAGAGAACAGGCCCTGGTTTTGCATTCACACAAACATACCCAGCGCTTAGAAAGAAAGGGACAGTTTATTCATCAGAAAAATGTAGAGCAGGCACCAGGTTTAGCCTCACGGGGTCCAGACAGCAAATATTCTTGTTCCATCTGAATCTTACTCTTTAGAAATATAGAGTTAAAGGGCTTCCTACCTAGAGAGAGAGAGATTACCGAAGTGGGGCGGGGGGGTCAGCAGGCATTACCTGTCCTGCAGCAGTAGAGTTTGTGTGTACAAAACTCTTGCAGGAAAGAGCAGGATGAAAGAGAGGAGAGTCCTTCCTAACACTCTGATGTTTATACCATTTCCCTCTGCACATTTGACTTATAGGAAACCCAACTTTCTAAGCTTACTCAATGGAGCTTGATGGCTTTTTAATAGCTTCAAGTATTGTTTCCCTGAGTAAGAGGTGAGTTCCCTGACTTTCTTGGCTTGGCGCTATAGGTGAGGTAATTTCCAGGTGCCTCGGGACAATGGGTCATCCTCCTTGCAGGGTTTTTCCTAATCTCCTTATGAGGGAAATACCTGACCTCTTGTCCTCAAGAATCCCAGCATTCATTCTTCTCTCAGCGAGGCTAGCCCTGGATACAAGGTCCTCCTTCCTGGGTTCAAGTCTCCCCAGCACGGCCCATGGCCTAAAAGCCTATTCTGGCTTGAGATTTATACTTGTGGTACTAATATTGATATACACATGCGTTCCAAATGACAGAAATGGAAGAAGACTGAGTTCTGCAACAAACATGAGCTCTACATTTGTATTAAATGGGTTGGGCTTAGCCATGCTTAGAATAGGCCCATTAAATGCAATGGGGAATTCAGATTTTTCTTCTTGAATTCAGTAAGTCATCTCAGAAAAGACTGAAAACTCCACAATCTGTGTCTTGGGGAAAAACAACTGCCTCTCCGTATACACCGTTGAAACAAGAAACAATGTCATTAAATGCCCTGGGCATTCCAAGGCTATAATCCTACACACAGTGGCTTCATTGACCTCATGGAACTTCCTTCTGAGTCCTTATCAACCATGCTGCATAAGGCAGGGCCTGAAACTGTGGGCTGTTCTGCTCCAGTTCAGTGTCCAGCCAGCTGCCAGCCACCAGCCACGTCCTCCTTCCAAGTTTCACCATTCCATCCGCTTCCATCACAACACAAATTGTTCATATGTTTTTCAGCACACGTAGCCCACCCCTCTGGCAGATGATTGCCTTTCCTAGGCATTGTTTATTTAGCCAGGTAGTTATTTTTGTACATCTGCAAGCCCTGAGCATGCTGTCACCTCCCTCTTGTTCCTCAGTGGCCCAGTTTTACCTACAGTGCAAGTTTGCCATCAGAGAAACTGATTGCCCCTGTGAACCCCATAACGTAGCTTGCAATGTGAGGGTGGTCTCATGCAGCAATCTCCCAGAAATGAGGTTTAATCATCACAGAGAGGTTTTGGAAGGATGCCAGTCAAAGCTAGGAAGTTTGCAGTACTGGATGACATTCCTGCTTTTTGCAGTGGATGCAAGCTCATTAGGCCAAATGCTGCCAATGCTTCCCTGCTACAGGACAAGGCATAAGAAGTATGGAATGAAGTCAACTGCTTTTTTGTCCCAACACCAGCCCTTCCCTCAGCTTCTGAAAGGCGGTGCCCTCCCTACCCACCAACCCCACAACGATCAAATTAGCGAACTCCAAACCACAAGAGTCAGAACAGGTGCACTTCGCAGCCTGCCTGCATTACACTAGTGCCAGATGACTCAAACCAAAACATGGTACCACACCTATTGATTATTACTATGGTACAGTGTGCAGTCTGCAGATAACAGATAGAGCCTTTTTATTTTTAAAAACCTGTTCTTATCTAAGGAAGTATGGAAATTTTGGTTTTGCTTGTAAAACACATGACCCTACCTTTTAGAAGTCTTTGCATAAAGCAAAAGAGCAGGTGTGTGTCCACCAAGAATATATTTTTTTAAAAAAATACTAAGTGTGTGCTTGATTTTGTCTTGTTCGCAATTTCCCATTCAATTTGCACAACTTTTCTAATTTGAGTTAATTTCCTTTGTCGTCGTTGTTAGTCACGTAGTCATGTCCGACCCATTGCGACCCCATGGGCAACACTCCTCCAGGCCTTCCTGTCCTCCACCATCCCCCAGAGTCCACTTAATCTCACGCCGACTGCTTCAGTGACTCCATCCAGCCACCTCATTCTCTGCCGTCCTCTTCTTTTGCCATCTATTGTTTCAAGCATTAGGCTCTTCTCCAGGGAGACCTTCCTTCTCATTAGGTGGCCTAAGTATTTGAGTTTCATCTTCAGGATCTGGCCTTCTAAAGAGCAGTCCAAGTTGGTCTCCTCTATAACTGACCGGTTTGATCGCCTTGTGGTCCAAGGGACTTGCAGGAGTCTCCTCCAGTGCCACAATTCAAAGACCTCAATCTTTCAGCTCTCAGCCTTCCTTATGGTCCAGCTTTCACAGCCATACATTGCAACTGGGAAGACCATAGCCTTGACTATACACACTTTTGTTGGCAGGGTGATGTCTCTCCTTGGTAGGCCACATTTCTGCTTTAGTCTTTGAGGCCTTTTTTTACACATTTGGGGAGATGAGAGAAAACCTCTCATTCAATGGCTGTATGATTTGTGCAAATCTCCTACTATCATGAAGTGGGCAGTAATCACAAACACAAATGGAAATAGGTGTGACAGAAGTGACATGATATCCTAGTGATATTGAACAACACTGGTGCACGCAATCCTAGAATTGTCTTACCCAATTGGCTGGCTAGGGCTGATGGAGGTTGACCTCTAAAACATCTGGAGAACACCAGGTCGCATTAGAACTTTAAGTCACCAAATGGCTCTTTATAAGTCACGGCTAGAATTATTTGCTCAACTGTTTATTGATAAGTTGTTACCGTTTTTTTTAAAGGATTAGATTAATGCCCTCCAAAAGCTTTGGATTTAACGCCTATTGTACAGGAGTTATAGTCTAAAACATCTGGAGGGCAACAGGCTATGGGAAGATGCATTAGACAGATTATGGCAGAAGGTCCATTTTTGCCTCTTAGACCTGCTGCCATACTGGAAGTTCACGCACAGCAGTATATTTCTGACTATCAGATGCTCAACGGGGGTCTCTTGGTCCTCACAAGACCACTGATCTGAGAGAAAATTCAAAATAGTTCTTTATTAGGATTATGTGAAATTCCACAAGAATTTCTTGGAAGCTTGCATATTTTTGTGGACCTTGGATTTTGTTTTCCTCCCATGGATGAACACAACTGTCGTGGCTTTATCTAGTTTATTTTTAATAGTTTTGTTATTCATGATGATTATTACGTGTTGTTACAAGGAAAGGGGTTAGAAGAATACCCCATGGAGTTGAGGACAGCTCAGTTATACCAAGTCACTTTCATGTTCTTCCACTTTGGTCAGAAGAAGGTGAATGGAGCTAGGGGAACTGCTGATCAGGGCTTTTGCAGAAAAGCCTTAGCAGATCTTGAAATGTCTTACCACTGGAACAACTGGGGTGAGAGGAACACTATAGAGAGGCATAGAATTAATCAATCCATCTAGAGAATGATGGGAAGCCATTATCTGTGGCTGACTCATTTGTAACACGCACATATCCACACCTTTAAAAGCAGTCTAGAAATTATTTTAGATCAGATCAAATCAAGTCAGATCAGATCAGATCAGACAGGATGCCTGTGGAGAAAAAATAGCCCATATAAAGCTGTCTGACTCTAGCATATGGAATATTTTCTTGCAAGCTTCATTTGTCTGGCTGACTCAAACAGCAAGTAACTAGAATGAATTAACTGGGGAGAAATGATCTGAAATCATCCAGTGATTTGTCTATCCAGGACAAATAATTATAGATGTTATTTGAGGGATGGACAACTGGGTGCCCTCCAGAATTTTGGGACTGCAACTTCCATCAGCTCCACCCCACAGAAATCATGACTGGGGATTAGGGGTGCTGGAGTACACAATACCTGCAAGACATCTGGTTCTGTGCCCCTGCACACAAACCATTTCCCTCAAGGTAATAAATAAATACTAAAAAAATACTCCAAGGATTTTGGAGAAATGTATGGTGGATCGAAATGAATACAGATTTCTGTGAACTTGTGAATACTAAAAGAGAATCGCTTGTCTGAGTCACGTGGATTCCAGAAAACATTGGATCATTTTTTTAAAAAATTGGAAGGTTTGCTCATGTTCTGTCAATCAGCAGATGAAAGAATGAAGGCACCTGATGATTCATGAAACACAAACAGCACATGATGAACACATCTGTACAGATATACTTGATAAAGATGTCATTCTACTAACTGTTGGGATGAAAAGAAGATGAAGAAAGTACATCTAGAAGTCACACGGCCACCTGAAAATCATCTTCATTTTAAACTAGGGCTAAATATAAATTTTAATTATTTAAAATTCTTATATCCTTCCCTTCTTCTGAGTGGCTTCCAATATGAATGAAGGAATTGCCAGTAAAATATCAACAATAAAATTCAACAATCCATTAAAGCCGTTCAAGGTGCAATCCAATGGGGTTGTCTGCAACTCCCCAAATTTGGAAAAGGAAGGGAAGGAGTGATGCAGGAAGGAAGGAGTGAGGAAACAAAGGGCTGGACGTCTTTAGAGTGTGAACTGCTGCCAGGACATGCCATCAGGTTCTTTCCTCCCTGCTCCCAGATTTTTGGCTTTTTTGAAGTCCAGGATACATGTTTGGCTGCAGTTACCCTTTGTCTCCTTCATAACTGAGAATCTGAGTATTGCACAGTCACTTTCCCCTAGAGTTCCCATGGCTGCTATTTTGTCCACCGGGCCATCACTGTTGGTTGCTATTAAATCAAGGATCACTGATCCTCATGTTGCTTCCTCTACCTTCTGCTTGGGAATAGTCACTCTGCTTTACAAATCGCACGTCTCCTGAGAAGGAACTGCAGGACCCCATTGCCAATGCCCTATTGTGAGCTTTCACCCACTTACTTATGGTGGGAAGGATGAGTGTGGTATTGCCTGGAGATTGAAATTGGCTGGTAAATTTCTTCGGTGACTTTAGTTTGCCACCCTTTTGCATAGTTGTCAAAATTGTTTATGCGGTTTAGGGAAACTGTGGTACACACATAGAGAATGATGCAAGAACGTTCCTGGTCCTTCCTGCTCTCCTTACCAGTTTCATTGCCTCTGCTTCCTTCTGGTGCAGAAAAAAAGTGATGCTGCTGATCTTTCAGTGCCCCCCCCCCCCCCGAGGCTCCTTACAGCGAGGGCAGGAAGCATTTTGATCGACTTGAAGGGCAGGCGTTGCAATGAAGCCAACCAGAGTGAGGAGGGAACCCTGGGAAAACCCTCTTAGCCTTTTCAAGATATTTCCTTCAGCAAACCTGGACAAGGCCAGCCGAAGACAAAACTGGCCCAAGCAAATAAGCATACAATAAGCCTTCAGAGTCAATGTCAAGTCAAAGATTATAGGCCTGTTGCTTATCTCTAAATATTATACTAAAGCTCTGGCCCATTACATTGTAGCTCCAGGCTATCAGGGCAAAGGATTTCTATGGGTTAAGCAGTAGCCTGAAGTATGACAGCAATCAGCTCGTTCCCACTGGATAGTCTTCAACTTTAGGGTTTACGCTAAAAGGTGACTTATAAGCCTTTCAAATAAACAAATGAACGAATGCTACACTAAACAAATACACACAATCCCTTGCCAAAGCCCCTCAAACTGGACAGCAGTGAAATGCTCAGCAGTGTAGTGGACACACAGTCTGAAGCACTGCCACTTTCTGATTAGCAGGGCCAATATTGCAATCTGCCCTCCCATCAAAATGCCCCATCCTCTCGGCACTTAGCTGCAATCCTCACAGCAGCATGGATGGAGGCGCGCATTTGCCCCTGTTCTGTATCTCAGCCTCAAATACACACAGTCTGCAAACCTCTTGGAGACTGGGAGGAAGGAAATTAAGACACTTTCCAGTCATGCCAGCATATACATTTGTGTCACTCGAGTCAATGCAGAGCGGCTGGCTATGGATCGGGGTTCTGTTTATCGGCAAGGCCACGACCTCTCCTGTTTATGACCCTCACGAGACCTCAGCATGGAAACGGGATTTGTAATGTAACGCTAACAATAACACACTAGAGACAGCTGTGACAGGGTCGTTTTCATCCTACACACTGCAGCTGGTTTCCAAGGATGGAAATGCAGAGGGAGAGGCAGAAGCCAGGGCCACGGGAGGGAAGCAGCTGTGCGCTCACGGTTAGGCAGAGCTTTAATGAGGTGAGAGCCTCAAGGTAAAAGATGAGGCAAAAGGGAGCACTCTTGCCCAAAGGTGTAAGTCGGGCATGGCCACTTCCTGGTGCGAAGGATTCTGGGATGCACTGCAAGCTAATCGGTCTGCGCAGAGAGGAAGGGTGAGAGAAATGGAAAGCTTTCCAGGAAGGGTTGTTCTAGGAATCCTAATTTCTCGGTGTAGAAAGAATCTCCTCAATAAAACAGATCTAGCAGCTGCTTAGTCATTGTAAGAAAACACTAAGGCTGAATGTTGGCTGCAACGGCTCCCGAGCAGATGACCAGTTTCCATCATTGGAATGGGAGAGGGACCTGGTTGGCTTCCTGGGGAATACAAAGTAGCATTGAAACAAGGAGGGTGATGGAAGCCATACGTGCAACTGCAGAATTGGGCAGGTTTGTAGCAGCGTGGCTGTCGGCCACCTGAGTTGCTGCTCTCCACTCTGCATCAGTCCATCTGTGCAGGGATGAAGGAGCAGTCCCAGGTCTTCCACGGCTGCCCTTAGCCGTCGAAACAAGGCCCTCCCCTTTATGCAGCTCTCCCTTCAGCAGCAATGGTTGCAGTCCACTAGCAAACTGCTATGCAAGCAGCTAACCCTTCAGTGAATTAATTCCCTAGCAGGATTGATGAGCCAACATCAGTTTTCATTGATCGGGTTGGGCATTAGGACACCCTTGCTTATATTTTGAGAAAGTGGTATGTTTGCTGTGGTCTACAGAAGCAAAGGATAATACTATATAGTATTACTATACTATATGCATATTAAATACATTTTCAGTGTATATAGTTATTATATGTTATAAATGCTACACCCAAACAATAAGGCAATATGAACTTATTCCAGAAGATCTGCTCCTGGAGAGAAAATATTCCTAGAACTGGTTTGTATAAGGTTCAACAAATCTGCCTGAAATTTTCTACTTTGCTTGAGGGCAAGGTCGTGAGGACATGATTATTCATGATGAGTACCCGGGCTTCAACCATGCCACTAGACCATCGCTTATTTGGGAATAGGTCCTGATGAATTCAGTTAGAACCACTTATGAATCATGCATACACTTGGAGGGCAAATAGAACTCCACCCCTTTTTCTTGGTATACCAAAAATATGCATCCACCCCCAATGGCTGTTAAAGTGCAGCATTTTCAAAAACGGAAACTTTGAGGCTAGCTTCTTAGTACAGGTACATATCCCACACACTTGTACAGTCACACTTTCATTCTTCGAATAGTCTACTTCACAATATCATAGAACACAAACCTACCCTTTGGCCAAAATGTGTTTTGTGAGGTCGGACTCCCTCTTGTGGAGTTGAGAAGGTAATCTGTCCAGGAAACAACTGTGAAGACTTGAAGAAGGAAGCTCACTTTAATCATTTTAAAGAATTAGGAATCCCCACTTGAGTGGAATGACAGAATGAATGTATCAAATATGTAGCGACTGTTGGCAATAAAGTTACAGTTCACACACCTAATTAATGTGGAAATAAATAATACATGGATTCAAAGCACCACAGCAAGACACCTTTTCAAACAAATTTTGCAGCATCAAGAACTTTTCCCTTTATGAATTTTTTTCTAAATATTTATGATTTATCATTGACCCAAGGCAGTGCGCACAAAATCAACAAAGGAATCCTGTATTAAAACCATACAATTCACCATTAAAAGACAAATTAAAACAGCTGCCCTTCAAAGAGGAAGCTAAAAGAACAGAATGATCGATTGCATTTCAAAATTAAAATTTAGACATCTGTGAGAAAATTCCATAGTATCAAAATGTTAAAATTCTTAAGTTAATTTGGTGTGGAGAACAAAACAGTGCCAATCATCTGTCATTTCAGAGGGGATTCCAAATTTGAGGCACCACCACAGAGAAGGCTCTGTCCTTTGTGAATGCACAGTATCTATTTTCCACTGCTGGCATTGAGAGCAGGGGCTGCTCTGAAGATCTTTCATTTGCTTTTGCTCACTGTGGATTTACTGAAGTGGCACCTTCATTAGCCAATGGCACTCATTGCTGGCATGATACTAGCATAGAAGGAAAGACCTGCTGAGCAGGAAATGGATTTCATAGACGTCTAAGGAAAAAGTCATTCTAAAGCAGCAGTAGATGGAAAGTAGATTGGTAGCAGCCATTGTGGGAAATCACAATGTTGGAAAGTGACCTTGGAATGGGAGAGACCTTTATCATGGAGGCAAAAGCTATCAAGGGCACTCTTCCTGATCACTATATGCTACCCCAGTATCAGAGGCAGTAAGATTATATACACTAGGTGCTGGGGAACATGGGTGGGCGAGTAGTCATGTTCTGCTTGTAGGTTTTGCATGGGAAACTGATTGGTTATGATGCGAACAGAAAGGTAGACTAGATAGATTGATCCCATGAGACTCTTTTTCTGACCGTATATTGTTACCTGGAGCTACCTTTTGCAAATGCCTCAGTGTTAAAGCACCTGTTTTGCATCAGGATCATTGACTGAGCCACTTCCAGCCCAAGTGCTGAATTCAGTTTCAGAGAAGCTCCCAAGAGATAATTTTCTGGTAAAGGTCAGAGCTGAAGGCAAAGGGTATGAGCTAAAGGTGAAACGAAACGAGGCAAACTGAACTGAGCTGAGCCGAGCCGAGCCGAACCGAACCGAAATGAAACAAGGCCACAGAGCGAAATAGTATGGAAGCCAGTCCTTCTTTAGGTATTTGGGCTCCAGACTGTTAAGATTTTTATGCAATTGTACTATAGGGCCAAGCTAGCAGTACTGCCATTTGTAGTATGTTGCAGGCTATCAGGTTTCTGGCTTCTGGACTGACTGCACCCCCCTCTGCTGGCCATTGCTCTTTCCTAAACAAGAGGGGCTCAAAAAGGGCATCCTGTCTGGACTGGGCCTTTGCAGAAGCAACAATCTCTTGCAGTCTGACTGTATGTGTACTTTGTCTCTGGTTTGGCCCCTTGGCTTGGGTTCCTGGCTCATATTAGACAGCTGCCAACTGTTCAACTACACTGCTGGAAAGCAGTTCTTCATGGCAGCTTCTCTTGACCCTCCTAAGCATTGACCTGCTTCCTTCAACTGGAGATGTCCGCAACTGCTCTTGCAACCTTTTGCAAGCAAAGGAAGTGTTCTTTCTCTGAACAATGGCTTGTATCATTGTGTATCAATTTTTTTAAGAACAATGGGTAGGGATGACATTTTGACTTGCTTCTTGTTTTTCATACATATTTGTTTCTGTTTTTTTGCCCGTTTGAGGCTTCAGAACCATGACATTCTTCTTTTAATTTAAATGGGAACTGGATGCTTTTCAAAAGCTGAACCCAATTGTAGGTGCTAAAAGGGAGGGGAGAGAGTTTGAAAACATTGGAGCAGATGTAGTGTAAAATAAGCAATCCAAAGTGATGCAGATCCCTGCCCCACCCTTTTTATAAGTGTTTATATGTTTGCGCTTTCTTCTCCTTCCTGTCTCTTCTCAAAAGAGTCTCCCTTGATCTTGCCACAATTGGCACCACAGCTCGCAGATGCTCATCAGTAACCAGTTGCTAGGAACAGCGCTGGCTTCCAGCAATTGCGAGTGATGGAAATTGGACGTGCACATACAATATGACTGCCAGATAAAATAATAAGGGGGTCAGTTCTGATTGTCCACTGGGAAAATATGCTATGGAAATATTTTGAGATAAGGCACATCCACAAGGCTCAAGGAGGAAGGAAGGAGCAGCGTTTGCAAGGGCTAAATCCTTAAGAGAAGTGATAGCTGGGAATCCTGTTAGACTAGGAAGGTGTGTTCCACCATGTTCATTCCTCCGCTTGGAACTACACAGGAGTGGATGCACTGCACAACAATTCTGCTGGAGGTAGTTGCTCCAGGCTAACAAAAGTGTGTTATTCTTTTGGGTTCCCTACACAGATGCACTCCCTTCACCTGACCCCCACCTCCTTTCTCCAAACTGCTCTTCTAAGGTTTAGCTGTTGTTGTTAGCATTATTAATAATATTAATTTTATACCTATGCTACCCAATAGCCAAAGCCCTCCGGGCAGTGTACAACAGCTGAGAAAATATAATAAAATACAGTTTAAAATATATACATAAGTAAAATATCATAAACTTTCACTGAAGGGTTAAAACCAAATCAGACACACAACTAAACAAGTCCATATGGCTAGAACTTCTCAAAGCAGCTGGCAATGACAGTTGTACTGCTACAGCCTCACCCTCAAAGGGCTATTTGGAGCTGGTGAATACTTCAGTACAGAGACACAAAAAGATAGTAAGGCTGGCATTGGACAGGCCATGGTGGGGGAATCATTCCATAATCCGGGATCTACCACAGAAGACTCTTCTCCTCCTTGCCACCAACCAAGCCATCCTTGGAGGTGGAAACATGAGAGAAGGCCTCACATGTTGAGCATAGCATCCTGTTAGTTTGTGGTTAGAAACAGCATCCCTTCACGTAATGTGGGCCCACATCATGTTACTGGCTTTAAGCTAAAGTATGTTGGTATTTTTGGTGTTTGGGGCTCTTTGGCCCCGTTTCGTTTCGTTTCGTTTCGGCTTGGCTCGACTTGTTTTGTTTTGCCTTTAGGTCATACCCTTTTGCCTTTAGCCCTGACCTTTACTAGAAAATTATCTCTTGGGAGCTTCTCTGAAACTGAATTCAGCACTTGGGCTGGAAGTGGCTCAGTCAATGATCCTGATGCAAAACAGGTGCTTTAACACTGAGGCATTTGCAAAAGGTAGCTCCAGGTAACAATATACGGTCAGAAAAAGAGTCTCATGGGATCAGTCTATCTAGTCTACCTTTCTGTTCACATCGTAACCAATCAGTTTCCCATGCAAAACCTACAAGCAGAACATGACTACTCGCCCACCCATGTTCCCCAGCACCTAGTGTATATAATCTTACTGCCTCTGATACTGGGGTAGCATATAGTGATCAGGAAGAGTGCCCTTGATAGCTTTTGCCTCCATGATAAAGGTCTCTCCCATTCCAAGGTCACTTTCCAACATTGTGATTTCCCACAATGGCTGCTACCAATCTACTTTCCATCTACTGCTGCTTTAGAATGACTTTTTCCTTAGACGTCTATGAAATCCATTTCCTGCTCAGCAGGTCTTTCCTTCTATGCTAGTATCATGCCAGCAATGAGTGCCGTTGGCTAATGAAGGTGCCACTTCAGTAAATCCACAGTGAGCAAAAGCAAAACAGTTCTGTCCATGGAGATATTCTTTCTGCATGGAACCAGGCATGATCTCCAAGTTTGCTCTGGTTTCTCCACTCTGATCTGTTTTCTTCTGATGGTTGGCTTTTTACTAGAGGGAAAAAGCCACTAATAAGACTCTCTAATGGGTTCTTTTAAGGTAGCAGAATTCCACAAGTCTCTTTGATTTTTTAAATGGTTAATTTCTAGTGGCCTAGTTATGAGTCAAACAACTTGCCCCTAGAAGTGAAAATATGCAGATCAGTTGAATCTCCTAGTCTAGATGAAGCACAAATAGATAGTGCAAGGAACGTAATGGAGGACATAGTTTTGAATATTTTCAGCGCCTGAGGCCATTAACTACACACTTGGTAGGGAATAAGTCCCACTGGAGTGATGAAGTCGTATATACCAGGTGTTTTGGACTATGGCTTGTATAAACCTCAGAGAGTGTGGCTATTAATGAGAGTTGCCGTGTAAAATATTGGGAGTTTGCTGAAATGCCCTATTGAACACAATTGTTTCTAGGTAATGATCTACTGCACGATGAACTTCTAAGGTTTTTTTTTTTTTTTTTTTTTACTTGCAGCTGCAAATGTAGTCAGCTAAAAGGGCACAGCTAAAAATACAGTATTTAAATGTCATGAACAGATCTTGAAAACCTAAGTAATCTACAGTCTCAGTCACTCAGCTGCAACTGGGATTGGCTCCTGGTTGAGTGTACATTTCATGGCATGTTCGATTTTTTGAACGGTTCTCATATTTATTGAAAAATTTTAATTGTTTAAACTGTTTTACGTTTTTTAAATTGGAATTTCATGTTTTATTTTATTGTATTTTTATTTTGTTGTCATATATATTATTATGGTACCTGTGAATTGCAGTGAACTACTCAGATCATTTTGGCTAATATGTCGTAATCTGTATAGACACAAAATAAATAAATGATAATTGGACAAACTACTCCAGATGAGGTCTGACTAGTGTAGAATAACTTGGAGCAATTACGCCTTATAACTATGATTCTATATTAATACAGTCTAAATAACACATCAGCCTTTCCTTCAATAGTATCACAGAGCTTCTTGAGTTCCTTTTGGGATTGCCTAGATTCCTGAGAGCCTTTACACTTATGCTACCATGGAGTTTGGTAATTATGTGCTTGCATTTACCTGGGCATCTCCACCCTCTTGCAGAAATGTGCGTTTATTTCTTTGGAATTTGATGTTGTTCCTTTTGAACCAGTTTTTCATTCTGTCAAGATGGTTTTGAAGAATCTTTCCCCACTGACTTATGAGGTATTCTTTGACATCACAACTGAGAGAGAGAGACACACAGAGACAGAGAGAACAGATGGAACCCTGTGAACTTTGTTTAAATTTGTTTGCTTGGCCTGAGCTGCCTTGGCTCCAACAATTCTCTGAAAGGGAAACTGGCAGAGATAATCTATATCTAATGAGCCAGCTTTGCTAAGTGCCCTTTTATTGGAACAGATAGAAGTCTTTGTTCCTCTCTAGCCTCACTTCTGTATTAGAGTTAAACATGGGTTCAATAAAATCACACCTGGTGTGGAAATGCTCCTTTGCAGCAATTCCAAGTATTTGGGGGCTCCTGGGGAGCTCTTGGACAGATTGTAATCAGCTAAAGAAGAAGCGATGTAGCATTTAGTAGGACTGGGCCCTCTTCTCCGCTGCGATGAAATCCCCCTCCTTTCCAAATGCTGGCACTAAAAGGACACCTTCCATTTTGTTATTCGCTGTGTGTGTTTGTGCATGAGTGACAGCCCTGGATTATACAGGATGTTAAAACAAGGATGAGGAAGTCCCACTTTATTCTTCTGAGCTCTCTTTTTTCTTTTTTCTTTTAATTTAGAAATGTAGAAACTTAAAGGGGAGACAAGGGGGCCTTCAAGGCCATCTAGACTGACCCCGGGCTCCAGCTGGCTCCACTCATGTAATGCCCAACATGTGGTTGTCCAATCTTTCCTTGAATACCCTTGACTGATAGGGCCTCAACCACTTGAAAACCCATTTCATATCCTGGGATCCTAACAATCAGGAAGTTCTTCCTGACATCCAACCTGAAGCCTGTGTCCCATTGGAATGCATCCTGCCCTCCAGTGCAGGGAAGAACAGGTCATGTCCCTCCTCCACACGACATCCCTTCACTTACCTACAAGTCGCTAAAAGATCGCCTTGGAGTCTCCCACTTTGCCAGTCTGAAAAGACCCAGCTCCCTCAAGCTCTGCTCATGGGTCATCCCTTCCAACCCAGCTACCATTCTTGTGACCATTCACTGAGCTTATTCTATCCTAGCTATGTCTCTCTTATAATATAGAGCCCAGAACTGGATGCAATACTCCAGTTGTTGGTGCACTGGGGTCATATAGAGCGGTAACACCACCTCCCTAGATCTGGAAGCCACACTTCTGGCTATAGGTCCAAGGGTGGCATTTTTCTTCTTAACTGCCGTGTCACTCTGCTGGCTTATACTCAGCCTGCTGTCAAGAAGTATTCCAAGATCCCTTTCACAAGTGCTGCTCTCCAGACATTTGTCCCCCATCCTGTGACACCTATTCCTGTGTCCCAAGTGCAAGAACTTGACCTGAATGAACATCATCCTGTTGTCCCTCACCCGCTTCCACAACCTGTCCAGATCCTTTTGGATCTGGATCACCTGCTTCTCAGTTGTGGCCACCACCCCCACTTTGGTATCTTCTATGAATTTAATCATTTAGTTTGCTAACCCTATAACAAATAAGACTGTCACTTGATGGAAGAAATCTTTGCCAAATTATTACATGAACTTAACTGGTTAATTGGTTTTATTTTTCCATGGGTGGCTAAATGGATATATCTTCAAATGAACCACCTTCTGGACCAGCTTCCCCAAACTTGTATCTTCCAGATGTTTGGGCTACAACTCCTATCTTTCAAGATCATTGGTTATATTGACATAAGTGGATGGGAATTTAAATCCATTGGGGAATGAAAACTTGGAGAAAGCTGGTCCAGATCAGCATTTTGGCTGCATGCTCTGGATGCTTCAGAACTACTTCATTCTTTAAATAAAGGATAGGAAATGTGCTGCTTTAGACGACAACTTTCATAATCCCTGGCCAACATGGCCAGTGATGGAGGATACAGGAAGCTATAGTCCAACAGCATCTGGACAGCCATACTTCCCAAAACCCTTCTTAAAGGGATGCTGCAAGTTACATTTTTGCTGGGCTTAATAGCTCTGTGCAGGGTGAGCTACCCAGAGAAATTTGTCTATTCAGTGACATACAAATAAATAGAAATTTCCAGTCACATGGACTCTTCTAAGTAGATCCAGTGAATGTGCAAAAGTCTTTAGAGGAGCCTGCATGCCTGGGGATAGGACTTGTATGCATAGCCATGCAAATTTTGGAGTGCACATGCTCATCATGGCAGTCCCCATAGCCACAACCACAAGGAGAGTGCGAGAGTTCTAGCAGCTGTGATCCATGTCAGAAAATCATTTTTAACAATGGGGAGCTCTGAACGAACAAAAGAGTTTTCCTTGAGTTTCTTTTGCTCATTTTCTTTCAGCCCTGTTCTTGTGTGCCCCAGGGATAAATACTGAGTGCTCTTTCTGAAGCAAACATAATGTTTGGAATTACCCTGTTGTAACCCTCTTCAGAGGAATGTGACTATCCCCCTTAGGCTGAGGGGAGACAAAATGGGCACAATGTCAATAAGACTTCTCATGTGTATAGATGCAAATTCAGAAATAATACTTAAAATGTATTAGAATTTAAATATAAATGCAGTACCTTGTATTGGAGTTGGACTGGACAACTACTCAAATAGAGAATACCTTCAAAAGACAGCCTTCTGTAAGAGGACATGGGGCCACCCTAACAGGAGCACATTATGAAAACAGTGATACAGATCATGGGGATATTTGACAATGCTCACCTAAGGTTTCTGTCTGTCTGTCTTTCTTTCTTTCTTTCTTTCTTTCTTTCTTTCTTTCTTTCTTTCTTTCTTTCAAGAAAAGGGTTTGACTGCATTTTTTCTCCCCCAAAAAGCAAACTGGCAAATTTGTTCTTGAAGACGCTAATTAAGAAAAATGATAACTAAAATTAATGTGTGGACTCTAAAATAAGAAACTAATGTGGAGTCTGAAGTTCAGAATGAGGGATAATCTACAAATCTCTCCACAGCCCCACCTCTTCATCATTGCAGTTAATCCCACTTTGAGTTTCCCTTGCCTTGCCTTGGCAGGAAGACAAATTAGGTGCATCAAGATTCTCACTTGATTAGTTTGGCTAATTCACTTGTTTCTTCTTTTTCCTAGAACAGCTAGGAAGGGATCTGTACTTTTTACTGGACTGTGGAGCCAACAAGACAGCAAAGGAAGAAGACTTTTGTGAGGAAGGAAGGAATATGTGTGTGTGTGGGTGTCTGGCGTTCCTCTGAAACCTTTGGGCTGTTCCGACTCTCAGCATCATCTACCTCACAGAGCTGTTGTGAAGAAAAAATGAAGAGGGGGTCTGTGTAAGCCACCTTGGCTCTTTTGCAAGAAAAAAGGCCAGATATAAATAGTGGTAGGAGCAACACATGCTTATGTATCTGGGGCTTCGTAAATGCAGAAGGGGTCTCTGAGCTTTCATTTTGCACCATCTCCCTCCCATTGGGGTTCTCCCTGGGGGTGGGGGGGGCTCTCTAGTGCATGGACTGAAAAGGGAGATGTGGGAGAAGGAGCTGGGGCCAGAGCAGAGCAGCATCAATCTCTTGATAAACCCTCGGCTGGGAAATGAAAGTGGATTAACACCGACTCCCAGAATGAAGAAGTCCTCCTCTGAGTTGTTATTTCCCAGACTGGTGGCTTTTTCACCAGCATCTTCCCTGAGGCAAACTTGACTCTCCCTCAGACCAAATTTAAAAGAAAAACCCTGTGGATAAGAAGAGTAGACAGTCTGGCTCCTGATTTGATATATCTGAGCTGCTGACCTAATCATAAGGCAGTCAGCCTTGCTACTAGACAGGGCTGGTTCCAGGTTTGGGGGTGTCCTTGGCAAGGGGCTCACTGTTCCCCCACTCCCAGTATCTCCCTGGTAAGCCTTCTACCACCTCTCCGGCAGGCTGAGCCCCTGAAATCTTAACAGGAAGTGGGCAGGAAGATGTGCAGCAGAACGGGCAGGGAGGAGACTCACATTTGCCAACATTTTTCCCTGGAGTCCAAAGTCCTTGGAGATCAGATACACAGCAATGGAGGCAGCTGCCTCTGTTGGCTCTCCTCTTTTCAGGGCCAGGTGAGGTGACTGTAGCCACCACCACCATCCACTTGACCTCTACTGATGTCAGGGATGGGGCCAACAGGAGGCAGCACTGGAGAGCAATGGGGGAAAGAAGAAGTAGGAGTGGCAGTAGGTGCTTTCTCCATCTCCACGCTATCCCTAGCCCTGTCCTTACAGCACCGAGATATTTAAACAGGTTTCTTAAAGAGGTGGTCTTTCACAGTGCAGCCTATGGGCCTGGCCACGGCCAACTCTGCCAGATGTTGGCCCCATGCTTCTGGCTAAAGGGGCATCCAATCCTTTATTGGCTCATTAGGTTTCTATGGTGAGTGACGGATTTAGGTTTCTGTGGAACAAAATCTGGCCACAGCAAGCCTTACACCGAGATGGATTACTTAGCTGAAGGTAGGACACTTTGTAGCAGATGGATCCTTTAATGAAACAGCAGCAAAAACTGCTATTCCCATGCCCTAGTACATCGTGTCAAGTAATGAGATGAGAGATCCCCCTTCCACACCTACCAGAGCTATTTCAAGGACAGTGCTGTGGACACAGTCTTGGTGTGATTTGTCTGCTACTCCACATACCGGGTTCCCTTCTTGAGGATGTATGGCTGTTAATGGCCTGCTTGTGGGTGCTCCAAACTGTCTGGTTGATCGCTCATTCTGGGAAATAAAATGCAGAACTGGACAGATATTTGGTCTGATCCCACGGGGATCTTCTTATGTTCTTCCCACTATTCTTGTTTTATTCTGGGAAGGCGCATATTTCACAAGAGCAAATTCAATTTGGAGAAGCACAGTCTGCTCTGCCACATCAGGACTACTAAATAGCAACTCTCTTTCATTAATACTTCATCCCTCTCCAAACTCCTTCACTCGATAGGCAATGACTCTATATATTTAAGAGGCTTTGCCCAGAGTTTCTCTGTGGTTTCCCCTCTCCCTCCAAATCACCTCCAGCCTCAATCTGTTTTCTGTTAGGAGCTTCCCCCACCTACAGAACATAGGTTAGTGCCATTCCTAAGTTCAAGCTCCCCTCGAGTGACAGGAGCACCATTCGGCCAAAGTGATGTTAAGCATTGCCCACCCCCACCCCTTAATAATGCTTTGTCTGTGCTTTCACTCATCCCAGTACAAGAAGACAATCCTCCTTACATCTGCTTTTAATTGACGTGCTCATTTGACCAGTGCTGGGAAATGGGAACTTCTATTGCAATGGAGGCCCTCTGTGTGTCTGCGTCTGTGTGTGTGTGAGAGAGAGAGAGCACACATAATTTCAAGAACTTGTCTACAGATTACTATATTGTGCAAACCTCCATGTCAAAGCAAGTTTTCTTCTGAGTCCTATGGAGAAATTCTATACAAATTATGGTCCTTCCTTTACCATCTTATTTTATTAAGTTTTTCTGAAAGTAAAAGAAAGAAAGAATAGTTATATGAAGTAGATATTGAAGCAAGCAAAAAATAATAATCTTTGGCATAATGATTGATTCTCTCTCTCTCTCTCTCTCTCTCTCTCTCTGTGTGTGTTTGTGTATCTACCATTTGATTTTTCATTTTTAAAGAACTTCCCCAACACATACACATACACATTTTTCTGTTCCAAAAGAACACAAGTAATAATCCTGCTTCCCCTGCACTGTGAATATAACCAACCCATTTCCAGTGCATCTAAGCCCTACCTGGACATCCTCTCTTCCATCAGGCAAAAGGGAGAACAGGGGCATCTGGATTAGCTTTTTCCTCTCTGCACACCCACTCTCCTGTCCCAGCAGCCTCCCAGGGGTTGGGAGCTAAATATCTGCACATCAGCAACACACATGCATTCTTCCCCCATGGATTAAAGCATGTTTGTATATATTTTTCAAATGTACACATTTTACATGCTCATTTTCCAAATATACACATGCATTCTTTTTGGTTCATAAATGACATCAGCAACTTGAAAACATATAGGCTTCGACTGCAGATTTTATCCAAGTCTGTGTTTGGTCTGAGCACTGGGAACTGGTAAATCCTGAACAAAAGCAAACTAATTTCTCATAAAGCTCTGCAGAGTCCATCACTGCAAAAAGCTCTCCGTCATATATACATTTGCATGCACTTGAAGTATCTTCTATACATCTTCATGCACAACATTTTACATCAGATGTAACAGGTGTTACAAGTGTTAGTTTAGCAAAGCCAGGGAACTTGGGATATGAAAAATGCTGCTGTGAATGGTTACTGTGCTTAGCTTGCATACACTTAACTCTCCTTCGAAATGTCGCAGATGGCACATTGTGCAGTCCATCCCCATTTATTTATTTAGTCAAATTTATATGCTATATTTATACAGGGCTGTCTAAGAGGCTAACATTAAAATACATTAAATACATTTAATTAATTAATTAAACACTACAATTGCAAGTACAGGGGGGTGAGAGGGGGGAAATTTGCTGGATTTTAGTCCCATTGTTTATACTTTCCACCTATCTAGATATGTATCTGTTGAATTCTACAGGAAAAAAATCCATTTATCCCTACTTAACACTGAGCTCTGAGACCAGGGGCATCACTGGGGGAAAGGGATCAGTCTTTAAAATCAGCTGATGGA
This sequence comes from Varanus komodoensis, assembly GCF_004798865.1. Taxonomy (NCBI): domain Eukaryota; kingdom Metazoa; phylum Chordata; class Lepidosauria; order Squamata; family Varanidae; genus Varanus; species Varanus komodoensis. The sequence continues at coordinate 10,183,111 of NW_025335856.1, forward strand.
ATGCTCACACACTCTGGTATTGGAGGATGAGAAATTTGCTGGACTTGTGGTAGAAACAGACATGATGGTGCAGAAAGTTAAGTCCTTCTTCAAACCCTGACCACTGAGAGCTCTGGCTTATCACATTTGCACACACATGAGCACAAATACACATCTGTCCTATTGCTTATGAAATTTTGTTACACCCTAAAACAGTTTCTGGTAGGACTGCACTGAGAATAAACTTACCAGCTTTATTCTGTGATGGACTGGCAGATCGTAAAGTGGACGCTACTGGTACAAATGGTTTTTGTTTTGGTTTTTCCTACTGTAGGGAAAAAAGACCTCAAATAGCTTGTGAGCCAAACAGTTCACACTAACTGCTTTCTAGAACTACCCACACTTGCATGATTAACATACAGAGGAAAACTGTCTGAGACAGTCATCACCCACGCTGACAAAATGCTTAGCTAATTGGATGGAGCACAAATGGCTCCCTCAGCCCTTTCAGTTCTGATGCTGGGCTCAAAATCCTCCTAAAGTTGAAAATATTAATATTCAGAGAATTGGTACGCAGTGTGTTGGCACCGCAGAAGAACGTTGGCCCTCACTTATATGTAAGTGGATTTAAAATCTGGAACCAGTTTTATAAAATATATATCCTTTAAGATTTTCAAGATGTATTTAGAACTTGGCTGGAGGCTCCCTGAGAAATCAGAGCAGTGCTGTGTCCAAAGGGAAGAAACATCTCTGGAAGTGTTGTGAGCGAGAATCTGAAAAAATGAGCATTGTGAGAAAGGAATCAGAGCATAATTGCCCTCATTGAACCAGCACTGGGATTGTGTGGGTCTTGAGTAGGGCTGCCCCACACACCACTGGCCCAAAAGAGGAGAAGGTGGGTGCAGCTCCACTGAGGGAACCAGAAGCAGCCCCATAGCATCAAAGGATGAAGGACAATCACAAGAAAGCAGTGTGGCATTTCTGTTGCAGATGCTTCCTATTCCGTGGACTCACAGCCGTCTTTGTGGTACCATCAGTCTTTGTAGGCCTGCTTTGGATTGCCAGCCTTCTCCCACAAAAAAGAGGAAATGTACCACCAAAGCAGAGGATAACATTTTGCATCAGGTTTGTATATTCTATTTTATGCGTACTGATTAAAGTTCAGTAGCATTTATTATAATTTTAAAAGTACAGTGCATGGGGGACTACAGGCAGGTTACCTACCTGCCTGTCTGTTCAGTGTGCTTTTCTGATGCGAACTATCAATGGTCTTAGTGTTTGCTATCTTTAAATGGGAATTGCACAGGACAGCCCCCCCCCCCCCACATATACACACAAACAAAAGAGGGTAATTCTCTGGAAGCTTTTTAATTAGAAGACACATGACCACTTGCCAGAAAAGTGGCTTTGCTTAAGCATAGACCCAGCCCTGACTATTGCTAGAGGAAAGGTTTATTTTAAAACATCCATGTAACACACAGAGGCAGAATATTCAGAGCAATTATTTCAGTAATTACTCAGTTACTTGTATCCTTTTGCTACCCTCTTGCCACTGTGATCGCAGGCCAGGTATGCATGGAACAGAGCCATAGGTGCCAATAGATTTGTTATGTGTCAGCCAAAGGGAAGCAGCCGCTACCCACAACTTAGCCATATAAAGTGGGCAATAAAAAAAAAAAAAAGAAGAACTGTCCAATTAAAGACAATCACTAGTTGAGCTAATGACCAGATACAGCTTCTCTCCTCAGTTCCTGAGGATTTTATATGAGCATCCTTTAAAATGCCCCATCTCATCCCAAACACGCTGGTTAATGAGCAGAAATTATGAATGGCCTTCTCCCTGCCCAGCCCCCTACACTTTTCACTGAAGTTTTTAGACTTCCCGCAAACAGCTGTTTCCTATTACCCTTTCGGGCTGACAAGGTGCAGGCCTGGAACATAGCCTCCTTTGACAGGTAATTTTGACGAGGCACAGAGGGTGAGAGCCAAGTGTCTCTGATGGGCTTCCGGTCCTGTTATCAGCCTGCTTGGCACTCCCCTCCAGGCCAGACAGATCTTCTGCTGTCTGTAGATCAAGTCCATTTCTGAGACACAGAGTGAGTAGGTGGGTCAGTAGGGAAGCAATTATGGTTGTTGCATTTCTTCAGGTGAGGCTGGCAGTAGATAAGTTACAGGGTGTGCTTTCTTCTTCTTTCAAACATCTGCATGGGAAGTTGGAGAGCTATGTGAAGGCTTTCTTTTTCTTTTTAAATATGTTTTAGCAAAACTAGGCAAATGGAACTAAAGTAGCATTGCCAATTACTCAAATATGCTCCTATTTCAAAGAAAGTAGCACTGCCTAATTCTGTCGCCATTAGTACACCTAATGCCACTATTTATGATTTACCAAAAGGGAGAAATGAATCACCAATGAGAAAGATGACCATGATTTTGATACCATATACAGGAACACATGCAAAATGTAGAAATAATAATTTGACTAGAAAAGTACAGTATAGTATGGTCAGATCACTTCCTCGTGAGGTTTGTGCTTGAGAGCAGCCTTTCCCTCTGTAAGGGTGCGGACCCTATCGTGTGGGTCCACCCCTGGAGCCGGATGGATCCAGATGGATTCCTGAAGGCCCTGGGGGAGTTCCTGGCAGACAAGACTGGTGCTCCTGTAGATGCTCTGGTTGAACTATGGAATGAGGAAATGACCTGGGCAATTGACACGATCGCTCCCAAGCGTCCTCTCCCGCCGGGCAGAGCCCACTCTTCCCCTTGGTATACACCTGAATTGTGGGCTATGAAGCGGGTTGGGAGATGTCTAGAGCGTAGGTGGAGGAAATCATGGGATGAGTCTGACCGAACACACTTCAGAGCCCATTATCGGGCCTATGCTGTGGCGGTGAGGGCAGCAAAAAAGTTGCTGTCTGACCGAAATAGGTTCTCCAAGTGCCTGCTATTTCCTTCTTCACCAACCTTCCCTACGGTGAGCAAAATACCTTTGGGCAAGAATGCTGGTTGCTCAGCTCCCCTGACCCAGATGCAAAGCAGAACAGGATTCATGCAGTGTTGTCAGTTTATATGCAAAGGCATTGGAGCAGCTACTGCTTGTCATGCAAGAGGCCCACACATACGGAAGGGGGAAGAGCAGGAGTGGGCACTCGTGGCCTGCCAAGTATTTTGGCCTACAACTTCCATGTTCCCTCAGCGTAAGCTATGCTCACAAGGGCTGATGGGAATTTTAGTCCAAAATATTTGGAGGGCCATGAATTGCCCTCCCCTGTCCTAGGGCATATTACAATGCCACCCTTGAGGGTATTGCTGCAAAGAGGCACAAACTGCCCTTTTCGGGATAGTGGTGGGGTGGAAGAGGGACAAGGCCTCTCTGGGTGCAGCATGCCATACGTAAGTCCTCTTTCCACAGGGACATCCTCTATCCCAGGGGTTGTCCTTATGTTAGTATGGAAATAACCATGAGAGGAGATTCCTTGAGGCTGGACAATGTTGGCCTCAGTTTAGATTAACATAAAGTCAAACATGATGATGCGGCCAAGGCTTTCCCTTTCTTTTAACTCTTAATTATTAAAGAAAGGCATGTCTCTGTTGACTGGTTGAATTTGCCCTCCCCAATGCCAACTAGAATGCCCCTCTCCATGCTATGCTGTTCTTCCCAGGGACATTATTGGGGGTGCGGCAGTGGGAGGATGGCTGCTGCCATGAGCCCATGGGGGCAATCACGCTTCCCTCTAAGGGATATTCCTGGAAAATTGCTCTGTCATCACTTAGCTTTGTTCCAAAAGGCATTCTGGCCCACATTTTCATAGGAAATCACAACCAGGCACACACACACTGTCCCTGCTTTCAAGTTAGAAAGAGAGGGAGAGAGAACTTGCTCAGCCTTCTTGTTTAATATCAAATACATTCCAAACCAGAAAGTGATGCACCCTCTTCCCCCTTCCCCAAAATCATGGATATTCTCTTCTCAGTCATTCTCTCTCACACACATGCGTACACTCATGCATACATGCATGTACTCCTTCATGTGGGATGGATGGCCCTGTGATACTGGGAGAGAAAAATTCCACCCAGCGTTCATTGGGGGATCTGATTGTACCTCTGCATGTCTTTGATGTTAACCATGTGTTCTCTTTTAGGTTGGACACCCCATTTTTGACGAGCTGTCAGGAGACTGTGCTCTCTGGGCAGGACTGCCCTGCAATTCTGATTTAAGGATAAGAGGCACAAGAACAATTGCTAGCTTCTGAGCAACAGACTGAACAGGCAGGCACGGAGGCTACCTGGTCATGGTCTTCTGCCTTATGGTGAACTGTCCAGTATTTCTATTAAAACTTTACTATTTTCTAAATTTGCATCTAGATGAATGAACTAGCAGATGGCACAACATGCAAGCTTCAATCATCTGGAGTCCTCTTTTTAGGGTATGAGACATTTCTCGCTCTTCTTTCCTCCCCTTTCCCTTTCTCTTTATTTTTGGCAATTCATCACTCCTAGTGAACAAGGCAAAGTTCTGGAGAGAGAAAACATGGATTGAGCAGGATAGTGGGCTTGTGGGGGTGGCGGGAGAGGAGCTGCAACGACAAAGGGTCTTCTGAGGCATACAAACCAGTATTTGCTAATCTGCATGTGTGGAAGTCTGACTGTGAGAATAACTTGGCCCTCTCACATGGCTTCAAACAGCCAACTGACAATGTCCCTCGATGCCTGCCTGCTCAGAAGTGGATCAAATTGCCTTCGATGGTGCATGCTCCTAAAAATGTCAGCATGGGGGAGAATGGGCTTTGCTTCGGCTTTTGGGATCGAGCTCCAAATTACCTCTTTTGAATGCCACTCTTCACACTAGAGAGCTTTTCATAATGGATCTAAAAATAAAAATTCATTCATTCATTCAAAACTTTTCTAGACCATCCCTTGCCAAAGTCTCAGGAGGGTTTAACCATACAAAATGTAAAATAAACTCAAAAGGCCATTTCCCTATATACATCACCTTTCCAACTATTCCCAGTTTTCTTGCAATTGCAGTTGCAAGATTACATCTTCAACACAGTGAAACTAGACTGTATTCATTAGCATGATACTGCCACAGCTCAATACTAGGAAACAAGATTTGCATAAATACTGCCACAGCTCTCTGCGATAAACAAAAGGTGAAGTAGTGAGTACCAACCCATTCCCACTGTCCTACAGAAACTGGAGTAAGGTTTTGGAGGAAATTGTAAATTCAGCTCTAGCTGTCCAAAAGTGGGCTTCTAAGAATTTAAGTAGACAACAAACTTAAAGTGCTGTTGATATGCCTATCAGCAAGGGTACATTTTAGGAAGGGTGGGGAGCTTAAGACAGTCCCAACCTAAATACCAGAGTAGCAAGAAGATGCCGTGAGGAAATGTAGTTTTAGATTTGGGGGAAAAAGAAGATAATCTTTATCCCAGTTGCAGGTCTACATACTCCTGAGATTGTTGTTATTTGATAGGTTGTGGCATGACTGTAGCTTGCATTAATGATACCATAAAAGCTACTTCATGGTTATTTCTGGAAGGGGTGGGGAGAGAGGGGGGAATGTCTACCCAATCCATTTATATTGGTTTAACCATATTTTAACTGTCATGCCCAGAGGACTGGTCCTGATACCTGAGACTGTCCTCTGAGTGACCTTCTGCACTGTGGTTTGGCCACTTATGAATGGACTTATTTGCTGGTTGTCCCAAACTGTGGAATGCCCATCTTGCAGTGCAGTCCTTGGCACCAACTTTTTTGACTTCCTGGTGCCAGACGGAGACAGTTTCCAAGCCAGCTATAAGCATGTTTCATTGCTTTACTTCTGCTTACTGTAATGCTGCATTTCAGAATCCATGCACCTTTATTTCTTGCATTAACATTTTGAGTGTTGCTGCTGCTTTTAAAATGGTATGTTATAATGTGTTGTATTACTGGATTTATCATTGTTTTTATTCCTTTTGTTTATGCGCATTGCCCTGAAAGTGCCAGCAATTGGGCAACTCATACATAATAAAGCAATGGATTAGGCAAACGGATGACTGTATCAGCATAGGGCAAACATGTGTCCTACTTTTGCCAGGACAGTCCTCTCTTTGAAGGCATCCTATTTTTTTAATGCAAAACCATTTTAAAGATAAAGAACTGTAAGAAGAGATAGTAGAGACCGGCATCGGACAGCCACTGTTAGCACCTGGACTGAGCAGGCATGCCGAAGGTGATGTGATCGCTATTTTCCCTGCTTGTGCACTGCATTTTGAGTTAAACATACAGTAATTCTCCCTTTCTTTTCATCCATACCGATAATTTAACACATGCACATTGTATGGAAATCAGCGTCCTCTTGTTCAGGGAAGTAGAAGTGGCCAACGACACACAGCATATGTGAGTTCTACATAAAAGCATAAATACTTGTCTGTATATATTGCAGGCTAGCTGGAAGCTTCCAGGATTAGCTAAGCATTCCAGCCCCTACTCTGTTGTAACAGCTTATATATGACATTTGAGTTGATATCTGCTAGTTTGGGACTTATCTTTCCTTTCTCTGTTAGTAAACTTTTCTTGGGCATACTTCAGCTGTGTGTTTAAGTTACTTGCCAAACTCAACTCAAGCAGCTGACGCAGGGGTGAGGGCAAAAAGTAGCTAGAAGAAGCTGGAAGACGGAGTTGCATGCATACCTTAGACTGCTGTGCTGGCCAGTGTCTGCCTGAGTAAAAGGAGGGGGAATTGTCATCTTGTCCTTTGTCTAAGCAGAAAAATGTCTGCAAGCCCTCCACCATGCTGTAGGAATTGTGCTTTAGCTCAGAGAGTAAGAATTCCATCAGCGATCATTACCACCATCGCTTATACTAACAGTTCCTTGGGGCAGATTCCTTTGGACAGGGCTTGGCACTCGCTAGATGGTTTGCTGAACAATTCTGATAATCCCCAGCCAGCACAAGGAATGGCTGGAGATGATGGGAACTGCAGTGGACACCAGAGTGGGAAAGGCTTCAGTGACCATTTCACCACACTAGAGGTCCTAATTGCACAGAAAAATGAGGGGGGTTACAAATCTTTCCTGTCTTCTCAAAAAGGGAGGCCTAACACGTATTTCTGGCATCCATCCATGGGAAGCTATCTTCTCACAAAGGTGGAAAAAAGAAGCCAGGCTTCCTGTGGATTGTTTTGCTACCCCTGAAGCTACAGTACCCTTGTGATAACCTGAAATATGAACTTCTTGGCTCCAGGTCTTATTCGATTCTCCTCATATATTAAATTAAGTTAAATAACACAAAAATTGGCTCTGTACGTAGACTCCAGTTCAGTTTGGAAATGGGTTGGGGTGATCTGCTAATAAACCATTGACATCCATTTTCAAGGATTGTTTCTTGAGCTAATTGCATGACCTTGCTGGTTCTTGAGGATGTTGATTACTGTTAAACTTAGGAAACCTCAGAATAATGCTGTCATGGTAATTCACTGTAACAGGAGTGAAATTTTGAGCAGATTCCCATGGTTAACAGCTCCCAAATAAACCCAGTTCAGTAAACTAACCTTATATCAAGGCTGTGGATGGCTTATTATGTCCAGCTTGTAGGGTCGAGAAAAAAATTCATGTGATCTGAATTTTTTAAAAGCAAACTCTCCTTATTCACCCTTCCTGGACTAGTGGGTGCATGAAAACAGAGCTAACTTGCAGACTGTACATTTTAATCCACATTTTTTTGCTCAAATATTGCATTCTAAAAACTATGTGTATGATGGCACATTGCACACAAAATGCATATATTAGAGAAAGTTGTGTGCACAACTAATTATTATACATTTTCACGGACTGGTGTAGCACTAGACAGAATAGACTTACTACTAAATACTTGCACAGCTTGTAGTCCTACTGTCTTACTTGGCCACCCTTAACCACAAGCTCAGGGTAAAATATAACACCCAGCCATCCCCTTTGTGGTTCCTTACCCATCCTTATGAAGGAATCACAAAAGCAGGAATGGCCAGGCCATGAGAATCAGGAAACTAATTCACATTGTGCTTTATTAAGCCAGGATTTTGGCTTAGTCTTATGCATACTTTCAAACATGCTCATAGTTTCAAAACTACTGTCCTAAATGATAAGGAGAAAGAGCATGGACCACTAGATACAGAGCTGAACTCCAGTTTGCGCTCTCCAGCTTCCCCATCCCTGGAAAATTTGCTTCTGAACCACTCTTATCCAAGGAGTACTGGCCCTATCCTCTTCCCAGCATGGCTGCATACATAGGGAAGTGCCATGTGCTGACAGAGATGAAGTCAGACATGTCATAACCCAATGTTTATGGAAATATTAGCATTGTGGTGACACAGAAAAATGTAGCGTTTGGGTAGTATCCATTACATGGCTTCCCTAGCCCAGGATTGATAGGAGATCTTGTTAGGCTACTAAGCATTTGGAAATCATTAGTGGTGTCATAGATGGAGCCCTCTTGAATAATCTTAGCCTCTTTTTCCTTTCTAGATGTATTATTTTATTATGAGAAAGGCTGGCCCATTGGGAAAGCCATTTCCAACTGACTGACAGGAATTGCCAATGGAACAGATGCCCAGGACTCACCTGCCACTCCTGCCATGTGGACCCAGAAGGATCAGTGTGAACTTTCTTGCTGTTTGCCAGTCTTTACTATTGGAGCATTTTCTTTTTTGTATTTCACATTTACCATATTGTGTTACTGAATGGTAATTAAATGGCTGTCATGCAATGGATCTTAATGTCAGACAGCTTCAGGGAGTGCCCATTTGACGAATGGCAAAGTACTCCAGATATAAGAACAGGTCCAATGCACTAATTTTTCTGTAAAAAATCACATTCAAAATGAGAATGCAAATTGAAATTGGAACATCTTTGAATATTGGAGACAAGTGTTTCTGCTGGTATTTCAAGCAAAGGGACAAGAAGATTTGACATCCAGGTATAATGGATAAAATATTGGATATGGAAAATAGAGCCAGATTAAAATCTCCAAGCTGGGCTTCTCTGCATGAGGCATTTATTGTATGCTTGTGCTTTCTCACTCATGGAAGTTCACATGACAGTTTCACAGCAACATTGTCCTTCAGGGCCTCTCGCATGTTTTCCAGCCACTTTCACAGGGTACTTTAGAGCAAGAAAAGTCTGGAATTGAATTTCAAACTGGAGCAAAAGCCTTGTGAAAAGCCACAGATCTGCTGCATTGTAGCAGCTTGTGCTTGTTTAACAGAATATATAGATAGACAGAGAAATAAATCCTGGGAAGTTTTTTCCTCCTGCAGTGAAAATGGAAGGGACCTCAGTAAACTGGTGGGCTAAACCTTTCGTGTAGAGAGACCCTCAGTCATGGACTGTTGATCTTGTTTAGTTTGAAGGGAATTGCACTTCCCTAAAGGATCAGGCACATTGTTTCAGGAGTTGGGGGTGTGTGGCGGGGAATCCATTACTGTGACTAGAAACAAGGTGGACTTGGTGGCACAGGACAATTTTTATTAGCTTAGGCTGAAATTTCAATTATGACCCTTTCTGGACAAAGATGGCCATGCAACAGTGGTTTGTGTTCTGGTAACCAATCACTTGGATCCTTGCAATAAGGTCTATGTGGGGCTGCCTTTGCAAAGTGTCCAGAAACTTCGGCGAGTCCAGGACAAGATGGCTGTATCAGTAATGGAAACTCACTGATATGGTCACATTTTGGCAATTGTTTGCTCCAGATGTAACTCTCTTTCTGGGTCCAATTAAAGGTGTTACTTTTAAGCTTTAAATCCCCATATGGCTTCAGCTTACTTGAAGGCATATCCCCTCCCATATTTACCCACCTGAACCTTAAGGTCAGCGGATGATGTAGCACCCTGTCTTTAGATGCCTTCCCCAGACCGGCTTCACTACTGCCTAGGTTACGGCATTTTCAGCACCAGAAAAAAAACTCTACCTTCACCAGCACTTTAGAAACTCTTCTTAGTGCTTTTAGAATTTTGCAGTGTAGTTTCCCTGCCTGAGGTTTTATTTTTTTGCCTTGCTGATGGTTTTAACCTGTTGGTGGTTTTAACCTGCTCTTTATATGACTAGTTTTACCATCATTGTTTTATTGTTTCTTTGTATTTTTATTTAGTTATTGGGTGGTTTAAAAATGTTGTGTAAGTAACATAATGATGAGCTACTTACAGCTAATAATTCCATCTGATGAGGATTTGATTCCAGCATTGGCTTGGATTTGATCCAGCTTATTTCCTATCTCAGTATAAACTACCTTGCAGGGTTATTGTTAGAGTACAAGAGTATATATTACACTTTGATCTCCTTCACAGAAGTATGGAATCCATATTCTGCTTGAAGTAGGTTGGAATGGGGTGGGGTAGAATTCCATTCCTTTTCTTTCCAGACAGTCATATAATTATCTACTCAATTCAGGTGACCATACAACAAGAATCAATTACTTTCCACTTAACTTTCCTGCCACATTGGAAGCCATTCCACTTCCTTTTCTCTTCCCCTTGTTTGCTCCTAAGTTCAGGCACTGGATACAAATGAAAAAATGTGCTTGATAAATCCACTTGATCATCTCAGTGAGGCTGTCAAGATCACAAATTCTGTTCCATGTTCAATGTGGCACATCTTGTGCATTGTCTCTCCAAGAAAATGAAAACGTACAAGGATATTGGGATCCAGGCTTGTGGCTTTGGCCTCACCATCTCTGGAAACCAGTATTTTTTCCAAATGCAGCTTTTATCCAAGACTAACAGCCAGTGGGAAAATTATAAATAAACAGGCTACACTACAAGATTCTCAACCTGGTTAGAACTCCTGAGAAAGTCCACATGGCCTCTGAGTCAGCGAATGATCCTAAGTATTATCCCATTAGACTGGGAAGGCTCTTGGTGAGGAAGAAGGAGACCACAAGGGAATGTAAAAGTGGAATTAACATGAGAAATTCCCAGATAATTTATCAGTACACATGTCGCCTAAGTGATCTCAAACACAGTATGCTGAGGCTAAAAGCTTCAAACCAGTAGTCTGGATATCAAAACAGAAGCCTAGATCAAATCTTCATTCTAAACAGCTTTCTATCACTAGGGATTGATTGTCTTTGCTGGTTACAACAATAGCTTTGAAACAGACCATTTATTTTTCAGGGTGTGCCTGGGAACCGGAAATCCCAGCTCTAAAAACTCAGTTGTAGCTTTGACACAAGACTTCAGTAACTTTTTAAATGCGAAAAAACTCACATTTTATAATGCTGTAAATACTCTCCTTAGATTGATTACAGTAGCTCCATTTAAATCTGGTTCAGCAGAAGAAAAACCATTGAAAAATTATAAAATCACTGATTTAAGCTCTTGAACTTAAGATGATTAAATGGATGCACATCCAAAACTGATTATAATTATTCTGTATAGATGGGTGTTATTCTGTGTTAGGCAGTTGGCCAGTCTATTAGGTCTATCATGTCTTCTCAGATACCCAACTGGTCTTCGCACCAATGATGAGAAGAACCCTGATCACATAACCCAAGTCATAGTTGGACTTCTTAGCTCATTATTTCTTTCCAGGCCTTTATTTTGCTCAGGCTGCCTGACCTTGCTTCAGCCCAGACTGGTACTTAGAGGCTAGCAAATGTAAGGCAGCCGTGACCCTTCAGATGTTTTGGTCCACAAGTCATATCAGCCCTAGTCAGCTTAGCCAGTGGTGAGGTATGATGAGAAATGTAGGTCCACACATCTCAAAATCTCCCCACTTTGTAAAACACTAACAATAAATAGATCCAGGTACACATTTGTATATTGGTTGAAGGCCTTCATTTCACAGATTATCAATAGCTTTCACTTAGCCCCAGCCTCCCATTGAGTCCTGGCTTTATCACACACAAAAAGTTTACAGTAATCCAAGAACTAAGCGTGGATCTCTGAGTGATAAGCCTGTACAGTACAACATGAAGACAAACAGCTTTCCCATTTGTCAGAAAATGCTCCGGAAAGAAATGAGGGTTTTTTTAAAGTATTTTCTGACCCGCAGCCAAGAGCTTAGCAGTCTTCCTGAGAATTACCTTCATTTGGGTGTGAGGAGAAAGAAAGAAAAATACTTTCCCTTTCTTTAAGTCCTTATGAGCTGGTAAAATACCACTCGGCTGGAACTGCTTATTTCAAATGCTCCTGAGGGTCTTTCCTGGCAGTTTATAATGTACACTATCCAATTCAGCAGGTGCATGTAGCTAAAAGATCCTTTGGCTGTGGCCCATGTGATCCCTATGTCACATCACAGGTGATCACATTACAGGTGATCCCAAGGTTACATTACATTTGTAGCCCACTTTTCTTGCTTTTGCAAGCAATTCCAGTAGTTTCTAATGTATGTTCTGATGGCCTCTGAGACCATAATGAAATGGATTCTGGGGAGCAAGAGGTGTTGTTTCTCGCTGAAACTGTTTCTCAGTGTAACTGCTGGAATGGAAATGCTTGCCTCTGTGCCCCATTTAGGGCTGTGCTTGACCCAGTGGCAGGAAAAGTAATAGAAGCAAGAGACAGAGGTAGATTCCACAGTGGAATGCCACTGAGTAAGGGACTTTTCAGCTGGGATTCAATTTTATGTATACATTCTCGGAAGTAAGTCTCATTGACTGCAGAGAGGTCTACTTGTGGATAATGCATGTTTAGGATTGCATTATTAGCATTCTTTCTTTCACTGCGATGGGACAGGATAAGACATGGTGATGATTCAGAGTAAGTAGCACTCTGCAGTGCAGCCAAGTTTATGTGAGCACCTCCTGCATAGGTAACGCATGCTGCATGAGATGGGCAGAAGAAGTCACTTGCACAGCAGTCCTATACACATTTACATGGAATTAAGCCCACCAAACTTAATCCCATTGAGTCTTATCCTAGTAGGCATAGGATTACATTTACTGATTCCCCTACTGGTCTCTGCATTTTATTTGAATCAATTTATTTCTAATGCATTTGGTACACAACACTGTGATTTGAACATCAGGTGTAGTATGATCCATGTTTCAAATGAATGTATCAGCTCAGAAGGTTAGAGAGCAATCCCTGCACTCAGTCCATATAAGCCTTTAAACACGCAAGCCTGTTTGTGCCATTTTTGGCCATCTAGATAAAGTACTGGGGAAGAAAGGAAGCTGGAGAAGCAATAGGAAGCCATGCAAGACCTCAGAAGCAGGATCTCCCCACACACACAGAGCACATCCTTTCCCCCCTCTGTGATGCAACCTCAGGAGAGGCAGCCACCACGGTCCTTTCCTCACCAGATGAGATGGGGAAGGACAGGGTGTGTCCCTTGGAGTTCTAGCCCCAAAATTACAGGGTCTCAGATCTGGGACTTAATAATCCTATGCTGCCCACCCCTGACCATGTTGGGAAGCCACAGGATTGCACCCTTAGAAACTGATCTTAATTGCAGCCCATGCCAGAATATCCCTGAAGGGGCGGATGTCATGTTGCAATAACGGGCTTGTTAGACAGAAAACAGTCCCGCAACTCCTACATGCTGTCTTGGGGATAGAACTGTTCCCCTTCTAAATGTGCATTGGATTTCACCCTCAGCATGATCTCTGAATTGCACTTTGGCATGTATAACCACACACAATTCCTGAGACAATACATCTTTCAGAATTAAGTGAGCCCAAACCTGTTTTAAAATCCCACTATTGCATTTCTAATGGAGACTGATCCCAGAAGACTGGCCAGTTTTGTTACTGTGATTGAAAACAAGGCTAGCCGAGGTAGGTTGAAGGTGAGAGGGGTTTATGTGGACACCTCTGGCTTCTCTGTGTGGGTGGGTGGGAAACTGTTACTGCCTCAAACAATGTATGATGGTTTTATATGTGGATGATGCAAACTTATGCCTGGGAACTAGTCAGAGCCAAATTCGCCCACTGAAATATTTTCCAGAGATATGTTACTGCACATGTACAAAGGATACAGGATGAACTGTGTGAACCACTGGCCTCATTGTCTATCTTGTTCCATTTGCTTGCTCTGTTGCTTCTCATCTTTTGCATGCTTTTTCACGTTTTTAGAGAACACAAATTTGCCCCTCTCACATTATAGGGGAGTTTGTTGAAGTGAACTCCTGCAAACCTGAAAATGGTAATCCCTTATCTTTTTAAACTGAGAATGAGCAAATAATGAATACTTATCCTAGTACCAAATAGTTGAACTTCAGGACTGTGAATGAAATCTGCCCTCCCTCTGATTTTTTCTAGGATGCCCCAGAAAGTCACGCCCCCTTCACACGGCCCCATCGACTTTCTCTAACCCTTAATAGTTTGGGGTTTCTTGGTTTTTGTGAAATCCATCCCTCCATTCTAAAAACATTGGAATGATTCTCCAAAAGCTTGATCTTTGACTCGAATGTGAACCGAAGAGCTTCTCTGAATTTTAACTTGGTTCTTGAATTATAAGAAGTGGCTTACACTGATCAGTGGCAGTTCTTCATGGTTGCAGGCTTGGTTCTTTCCTAACCCTGTCAGGAAAGGCCGTGGATGAAACCTACAGAGCTGAGCATGCAAAGTGTTTTACCCCCAAGCCACAGTTCTTCTCCAAGCTGCTTTCCTTCCCTTGAAGAAGCATTACAAGCAAGCTAATGTGCACTTGTAGCTGGCTGGTCTCCTCATATCTGCCTCAGAGGCAGGGCGGTCAGTGTGATTTTCCCATAAAGAAATCACAGGAGACCAGACTTAAGAATAATAACCAAGCCCATTATTGCCATGGCAGTCCGCATCTCTGGGCCAGCCACTTCCCCATTCCCCAAAGTTCATGTCCAGCTGGGCATCCTCACTATCACTTGCCAGGATCAGAGTGTTCTTGCATTCAAGAAGGACTGTGTGAAGGTCTCTTGAGACACTCCACTGGAAGAAGATTGTCCTCTAAGGAGCAGCTGCCTCCATTCTTGCAGGTGACATGATGGCTGGTGCCTACAACAAGACACAAACTACAAGAAAGGCTCTGCCCTCCCCATGTGTGTATTTGTCTGTGCAGTTGTTCTACTAATTTTCATCCTTAATAACTTTATTTATTTAAAGCTTTTATATACCAAAACTACAAGTGTCTTGGGATGGATTTACAATAAAAGCAACACAAAATAAAAGACAGCACAGCATCCAACTTCCAGTAAATAAAACCCACCTTAAAACCCAATGAACATCATAATAATGGGAAAACAAAAGGGGTTTTGCCTGGCGCCAAAAGGAATGAAGTGTCAGTGCCAGGCAAACCTCCCTGGAGAATGTATTTCATAATTGCATTTATTTCATTGTATTTCTTCATTGTATTAGCTATTTGTAGAAAATATTTCTGTCATTACTCATGGCCTTTTTCTGTCTATCTGCTGTTCTCTGTGACTAGGGATGGATGGATCAGTCTACTAAGTCTAAATCAGTTTTTCATAAATTCATCCATAAGGTTACTTAATTCATCTGAAAGATTTCTTTTTCTTTTTAAAGCACTCATTATTTCTTTCCTCAAAACATTTTATTCCAATATGTGCACAGTTCTATGCATTTTAACCTAAAATATTTTTAAAAATTAACACTGGTATGTTGCAGTGTTGCAAATAGGACTCCAGAATTTAGAGAAGTGTAAAAACCAAGTTTAATTCTGTTCTAATCCATATATTAGTTCAATTTATTTAAAAACATGGAACAAATAAAATCCCCAAACATCACTGGCAATGACAGCAGCAGAGCTATTCCACAGCTATATTGGTTCCCTGGAATGTCCCAGACATCACATTGTTCTGGAAAAGTTAACAGGTACTATGAAAAAGGATACATTTAAAAATTCAAATAGGCAGCCTTCACTGGGTACCAAAGACAAATCCTAGGCATGCTTCCTTCATTGGCATTCATTTCATAAGGAATGAAAATGAAATTCAATAGGCCCTGTTCTGTTTCATGTTTTGCTAAACAAAAGCAGAGTCCTGGCTGTTATGTTTGGCAGCAGCCAAACATTGGGCTGCCCTGGAAACCATCTCCATGATACTGCCTGTTCAAAGGACCTTCTACTTGAGCAACCCATATCAAGCTGAAGATGTGATGGCTTACACTACAGTAAGTGTGGTTGTTTCAGAGATAGCTGTGGGATCCAATGGAGACTGTATCTATAGAAACCATTCACGGGCTGGGGCAGGAAGTGCGAGAAGACCTTCCTCCCTGCCTACCATGCCGCATTGCCAAGTGGAGATGCTTTCTGGGTCTTGCAAGAAACCCAGGCTTCTGGCAGACAGAACTGCATCTCTGTTGCTTGCTAATAAGCCATGGTCCTCCTTAAGCCCACCATGCTTTTCTCATGCTATGATGATGGAAATAGCAGGGCAAAAGACTCCCCCAGTCATGCTGGCTCCTAGTGGCTGGTGAGATGCCCAGGCTGTTAATCATACGGGAAGGTTTCCTTGGACCATTCCAGTGGGCAATTTTCTTATTCTTTTGAGGCCTCTCTGCATCCACCAATCATTAGAGCTTCTGCCTTGATCAGTAGGTGAGTTCTTTCGGCGCTGTCCATTGGACATATATAACCTCCCTGCTAGGGTTGGATTCAAATGAAGTTGGCAGAACTTGGTTCCTATTGAAATCTTTGTGATTTATTATAGGTCACAAGTAAGAGGATTCCAATGAGATCTAAGCTTAAGTAGCTTAGACTACATCTGATCCTATGTCTTTCAGGAGTACCTGGGCCATTTCAGACACTGTGGTGCATGATTGCTAGAGCAACCTCTGGCACAAACAATTGTTGACTCAACTAGAACAGCTGGTCTTTTTGGAATATCCAAGAATGAATCTGACAGGTCTATGTAACCCTTAATCCCAGCTGGAACCAGACAACTACAAGGGCTTGGCAAGCAACTTTATCATGCCTCTGCATCTTAGCAGCTGTTTGCCAGATTGTTCAGGGGGTCAAGTACTTGGGGAATTAAACAGATAGCTGGATACTAGTTTGCACAGTTTCTCCTTGAGTTATGAAACCACAATCTCAGTCAGCCGTTTTGCTTTACATTGAGGTAGAGCATTACTGAGTTTCTGTTGGCAGGCAGGCAGGCAGGTTTTTCTTAAATTGCCAGGCCTCTTATACACATCCATAGTTTAAGTACAATAAATAGCTGCAGCCTACGACTCTTTGGAGTGTGCTGTGTCTCTCCCAGCTTCCTTCCCTCTCACTCAATTAAAAAGAGGCAAGAGCCAAAATTTATTCCAGCTGGGTACAAAAAACTCAGATCCAGTATTCATTCTTATCTGTTACTGATGGAATGCATCAACTAATGAATTCTGCCCAAGTGATGGTGATAATTCACAGAAGGTTCTTTCCATAATAAACATGTGCAGAAAATGGCTAAAAGAAACAAAACCCTTTTGTGTTTGTATTATATAAAAGCTACATGTCTTTGTTTATGGTATGATGAAGGATGATATTACCACTAATTCTGTTTGCCAGCAATGCTTTGTGCTGAAATGATGAGTACAGCATGAGAGAGTTAAATGAGGGTGTACTTCTGCTTGAGATTTTCGGGTTTTAGATGATTCCATATCTAGGCATAGTCCAGAAGCAGATCTGCACTGCCCAGAACCAAATCCACAACAGCAACTTATATCCTCACGGGCTTTCAAAGGATTAGACCTGAGCACAAGAGCTACCTCAGGAATGTTATTTTGTTCACAACTGTAGTATGCATATATTGAGGGATGGAAGGATCTGCTAGTAAAAGTTTTTTTCAGTTTATCATTTTTCCAGTCTTGAATTCAGTTTGTCCCAAGCTTTTACAGTCCTTTTGAATTAATTGTTAAGGCTTTTGAACTTAGTCCATTGCTGAGATAGGAAAGCCACAGTATGTATAGTAGGCCTTGGGTGCATGCTTCACCAAAACCCGAGCAGTGTCCTTCACATTTCTACTGTCCTGTGAATCATAGAACAGAATCATAGAACAGTGGAGTTGGAAGGGGCCCTGAAGGCCATCAGGTCCAACCCCCTGCTGTTGCAGGACACCATGTTACACCCTCCCACTCAGATGGCCGTCCAGTTTCACCTTGAATGTCTCTGGTGTGGGAGAGCCCACCACCTCTCTAGGACACTGGTTCCACTACTGTATTGCTCTGACAGTGAGGAAACTTCTGATCTAGACTGAATCTGGGTTGTCACTATTCACATTGATTATTTCTTGTCCTACACTCTGATATCAGTGAGAAGAGATCATGACCTCCTCTAGACCCTTTCTAATTTTTCTGCAACTTCCTTAAATCTTGTTGTCCAGAACTGGACACATTATTCCAGATGAGACCTGACTAGGGAGGAGTATAGGGGAACTACTACTTCTCATGATTTGGAAGTAATACATCTGTCAATGCATCCCAAAATAGCATTTGTCCTTTTTGCAGCAGCATTGCGTTGTTGGTTCATATTAAGCCTGTTGTCTGCAATCATTCCAAGCTCTTTTTCCTTTTCAGTTCTGTTGAGCCACATGTTCCCCATCTTGTACCAATGCATTCGGTTTCTTTTTCCTGGGTGGAGGACTTGGTACTAGTCCCTATTGAATCTCATTCTGTTGCTTTCAGCCCAGCATTCAAGCTTATCAAGATTGCCCTGGATCTTCTTTCTGTCTTCCAAAGTGTTCGCTATTCCACCCAGTTTTGTATCATCTGCAAATTTGATTATCTTTCCTTGAACTTCATCATCTAAATCATTACTAAAGATGTTGAAGAGCACTGGGCCCAGGACGGAACCCTGCAGGATCCCACTAGTTACCTCCATCCACTTTGAGGAGGTGCCATTGATGAGCACTCTTTGTTTCCAATTTAGCAGCCAGTTTTGGATCCAACCTAATAGGGGTTTTTTTCTCTATCTAGCCCACTTTTCACTAATTTGCTTATCAAATTGTTTGCTTATCAGTTGTTTTAGCTGAAATGAGTCATGACAGAATTGCAAACAACTTTAAGAATCTGATGGTAGAAAAGTCGAATATGCATCTAAACCAAACAAATGGATTAACAAGGCATAAACAGATTTATTGGAATGGTTATGTGAACTAGCCTTTAAAAGGTTTATTTTGTAATGGCAGAATCTAAATAGACTGCCTGAAATTGTGTTCAGAAACATCAAGGAATCTGACTCTACTGCTGGAATTTTAAAGCAACGTATATAGGCAAATTCTTCTTTTACCCAGTCTCCAGTCTTGAAGAAGTATGAACCATCTGTTAGCCTGACTTGTAAATAATTGCAATAATAAATATGAGATTCTAACTTGGTTTTTTTTTTCCCAAAGGCAGCAAATATTTAAGTAAAGCATATTCCAGGCTCTTGATCCTCTGTGTATATTTAGCTGATGGAATGTTTTCCTAAATGACTTTAAAATTATTCACAAAAGAGATTTTCCAGCCACCACAATGAGCGATAACAAAGGCATGTAAACAACGCAATGGGCAACTTCTGGCAGCAGTGTTCTTCCCAGGGGGTGGGGAGGGGTGGGAGGGTGTTACTATCAGTTATGTATGCTTACTTTTGAGTAAATTCCACTGAACCTCATAGAAAGGGCTGCATGCCAAATATTGGGGCCAAACTACACATGACATGTTGATCTGTGAGTGGATAGCTTGATGCTTTTGTGTTTGCTTTAAAGCAGCTGCTGAAGGCTTTGAATATAATCTGCACTGGGCAAGGGGTTGCTTAATTCAAGTTATCTTCTGGATAATATGCACTTTGGTCCTCTTGATTTTGACAAAAGATGTTTTTCTCTATTCATCAATATTAGAATTATTTTTGAATGCCAGATTGGAATTAAGTATAGTTCTGGAGGCCAGAGTATCAGGCTAAATCTTCAAGTCCCATCTCTGATATGAATGGCCATTGAGTGGGGTTAATGTGAGCTAGCTCATAAGTTTGTCATCCATTTTACAACTCCTGCTATCTAGCACAATTCAGCTGCAGCTGGGGACATGAGGGGAGAAGGAAGCCCTTTCTTTCTCACAGTCCCCTTCCCCTTCCCCTTCCCCTTCCCCACCCAGCAGACCTGGGCAGACAGGTAAGCTGTTGCCACGACCTGAACTGATCACTTGCAAAAGGCTGGGCCCAGGTCAATCATACCACTTCTGAACCAGAAGGCTCAGTTGCATTCATGAAGCAGAACCACAGGACCCAATAAGCTTTGGTTTCAGGCAGGTAACTGCTTACAAGCTAAAGGGAAACGTTTGGTTGTGAATTCCAGGTTCCATGCACAATGTCTGGCTTTATAAAGCAGAGCTTATGGGTTACATGACACGCTGCAGGTGCAGACCTGTTAAGCCACCTCCAGGTCCTTTGCCAAGGACATACAGAGGGCTGTTGCTGCTTTTATGCAACTTAGGATAAGCTGGTTGGATGTGAGGACTCCATGTCCATACCCGCCTACAAATCTTTGAGAGTTCCAAGATAGAACATTTGCTTGTCTCCAAGTTCTGACACAGGCACGTCTCTCCAAAAAAGAGGAAATTATGTCACTTCTCAAGAATTGCTCAACTCATGAATGGAACTAAGGTATGTGACTCTTCTAATTGTCTTTGGCACAGGTCCAGAGTTGCTGGGCATTTTATCAATTACTCCCTGTCATCATTTCTGCCTTTTGGTCTTATCACTATTCCAGAGGGCAGGACATTATTCAGACACCAAAGAGGGAAGCTCAGAAAGATTGCAGTGATTCAATCGGCCACTCTCCAAGCAACATTGACTTTTCCAGCCAATACTATCATATGCAGACACTGAAATGCTCTGTCTACTCTACAGACTGCCAAAAATAGCTTGTGGATGAGACATTATTCAGAGTCTATTTCTTGCATCTTGAAAATACAAGTGCGGCCTGAAGAAGCTGTGTAGGGCAGAAGGCACTATCAATGTGGAGATCTTCTTTATAGCACACATCTGTATGAGAGAGGGAGAGACTAACAGGTATTTCCAGAGTTTTGTATATAATTGAATAAAGTCCATCAACATTTTAAACAAACAAAACTATCAGTGTGTTGTAGTTGCATTCGTTAACAAAAATTAACGAATGACTCTCCCTCAGCTTAGCTCATCTCACAGTGTCATGGTAGGGGAAAGAACATGTGGTATGTGCCATTCTTAAATCCTTGGAAAAGGCATGGTTCAATTAATATGGCAGTAATCTCAACAGAAGCTGGCTGGTGTTCAGTGACATGTTCACCCGGCTCTCGTTACACGAAGGTGGCTACCCCTGTGTGTGCCAGCTGATTTCACTAACTCCCCTCACTGGATACAGGTTGTGAGGACATCCACACCTGATAAGGATGAGTAACTGGTTTGATTAACAAACCACCCATGTGAACCATCTCAATCAACCACCCTCCTAGCATACAGACATCACTATGACCTATACCTGATGAAAGTGATGAGGGTAATTGGCTAACATGAATGGGCATGTATGGGAGGAGTAAACAAACCACTTATTAACTCATCTTGTCTCATGTGAACAAAGCATAAGTGCCAGTTCACATGTAATGGGAAGCTACCAAGGATGAATTTTCTTGCAAGGCTTCTCATCACAGCAGTGGCTGCCATTTTGAATATTTGGTGTGCAACATGGACATGCCAGAGCTTTTGCTACATGCAAACTCGGTGAGAATGAGCCACCCTCTACTGAAAAGCAGCCATGGGTGGCTTATCAACTGTTCCAACAGCCCACCTTCATTTTTCACACATAAGGAGAAGCCAAGGCTGGGGTTTGGATCAGTAATGTGGCACTGGTGACCACCACAAGCCACTCTGGCTAATAAGCAATGGTGGGCTGCAGTGCTCAACAAAACCTGTCTCTGAACCTGGAGGTCACCTATAAGCATGGCACACAGGTAGTTTGTGAATGATGGAGCTCCTATGTGTTCCAACTGACAGACGTCTCACTTATAGGCTGTATATAGCCTTGCCTAGAAAAGAAGTATTAAAATCAGGGAGGCAATTTAAGTCATTCTGACTAACTTAAGGGCCACGGATTTCAATGGTCTGCTCTAAGTATGGCTTGGCTCTGGATACAGAGCTAATTAAAGTGTTTCTAAAACCTTCACTTGAGATTTCTTCTCTAAACCCCTGTGCCAACATTGAATATTCACAAGCTATGCTCATCGCATCTGCCAGACATTCACTGAAACTTTGATATCATCCTGATATCTGTTGATCTACCTAGCTATTAAATCTGTGTTCCACCTTTTACCTGCCAGAAACTGGAAGTGGATGTCTTAATCTTCTTCTTCCATCTGTTCATGTGATCTTCACATCAATCCTCGACTGAGAGTCAGTGCCTGGTGCAAAGCCACTCAGTGAGTTTCATTACCCAGTGGGAACCAGAGCCCAATCTCCCAAATTCCCATCCAGTATTCTACCTTCCATGCCATATTGACACTCAATACTGAGGGGAGTTTGGTAGTGTTTGATTGTGTATGTGTGTTCTTGCCCTCAAATCAAATATACCACCCTACTGACTCTCAGAGCAACTGAAAAGCCTGTTTTTCCATCTTAAGGTGAATTGCTTCAGATGGCTCAGCTCTATACAAATCCTGAGAAATTGCACTTTTTCCCTGACCAACACATTCTTTTTTCAAATGGCGTAATCCTGCCTTTGCAACTCAGTTCACAATTCCAGTCTGCTTCTGCCAGAACAGCATCTGGGTAAAAGACATGCTTTAAAAAACAAAACAGAATGCAGATTTATATTTAGTCAAGGAGAAAGAGAGAAAATATAGCCCAACTTCTGAAACCACCTGAAGCTGCTAAGACTCTCCAACTTAGCATAAAAGTTAGCCTGGCAACACCTTTAATGGGAAAAACAAATGTGCCTTTGATTTGGCATATTTTGGGACACCTCAGCACAAGACAGGGAGAAGGAGAAGTCATGTGCCATGAACTGCCATATAGTACCTGATTCCCTATCTGTACTAGAAAAAAATAAATAAATTCATAACCTGGGAGGATTGCCCTATATGAAAAGCCTTAGTCCTGTTAGAGTGCACAGAGATAAGAGCCTAAGATATGGCCAAGTGTGTTGCATATGTTTTCCTTCTTCGCTAGAAACTGAAATCAGAACCATCTTCAAATGTTCCTGTGAAATGAGAGACAAAATTATCACACAGTCCAAGAGCGCCACCTCTTAGTCTCTGATATGATTTGCAGCTAGCCCCACGAGCACCTCTGATTCCCTGAGACACTCGTCATTTCATTTTATGAGCAAACTTCCTTGGTTATTCCTTGACATGATTTCCCTGCAGAGTTCAAGCTTGGGGTATAATAATATACCTTCGGTCTGCAAAGCATTAAAGGAAGGATATTGTCAGATATATGATCTAGTGAAGAACACAGGCCAGATGCATTTCTTACTGGGAGAAGACCCTCTTCATACCCTGACACATTCGTAACATGCTTGGTCTTTATTGGTATCTATCAGCCCCTTCCTTCCTCATTCAGAGCACTTGGGTTAATTTTGCTCCTTCTGTCCTCTTGACTTTCTGCAGCCTCAGCAAACAACAGGTGGCCACATTGCCCAAGTCAAGATGACATCTTCTGGGGCTATTTAGTCACTGGGCGAATAAATACCCCCTTCCATCACACACACCCACACACACACGCACCCTTTGTGAATGATTTTCCCTATGGATAAAAATCTCTTCTC
The DNA here is from genome assembly GCF_004798865.1 of Varanus komodoensis. Lineage (NCBI taxonomy): Eukaryota > Metazoa > Chordata > Lepidosauria > Squamata > Varanidae > Varanus > Varanus komodoensis. Next base: position 10,206,732 of record NW_025335856.1, read on the forward strand.
TTTTCCTGTTATTTGCCATTCAAATGAAGGTTTCTTGCCAGTGGGGGCCAAGGGAAGCATATATAGCCCATTAGTTATACAAACTTCTTCTGCAAAGAAGCGTTAAACAGTGGGACTGGGTTGAGGAATATGTCAGATAATATGAAAAGCGGTGAGTAGCAAATCAGGTGCAGTTTTACACCTTAAGCGTGCACCCAAAAGAAGTAATATGCTGGTTTCCCCCAGTTGCAGGGTTGGGCAACATTTGGAGATCTGGGTGCCAGTAACAGGGCCCTGAGAACTGCATCAGGGACTGCAGCCCTCCACATTGCTTCCAAAATACCTGCACCATTCATTTTGCTGCCGAGATTTAGTGTACAAAAATAAAGCAGGAGTCAAGAGAACACACTTCACCAGGAAGCAAAATTGCATGCCTTTTTGCTATGCCTGACAGTGGAAATTTGGCAAATTCAGCTATGTTGAATTTTAATATATTGTTAGTTGCCTAGGAAGGCCTTGGCAGTTATTGGCAGCCTATCAATTCTTGTATGTATGAATGAATGTTGGCAACAACGAGGAAGGGCAGAAGTAGGGCTGCCAAAATCCCCTGGAGAGTGCCTGTGGTTCATGAATCGGTGTTGCCTACCCTTGAGCTATGGCATCAACAGAACTGGCTCCAGGCTGGTGTGCCACACCTGGAGCATTTCTGCACCAGACTGAGGCTGCCACACAACCTCTTGACCCATCCACATCCCACCAACATGATCCTATTCTTTTATGCAGCAAGCCATTCTGGAGGGGATCTTAGAACCTTATTTACTAGAATATGAGCTAATATGGTTGGGCTTAAAAGGGATTTCATGAGGCTTGTCAAGGCCAGAAGTATCAATTTTGTACACACTGATCTCTGAGACATCAAGGGAATCATTTTTGCTAAGACGGCAGTGCATTTTCCCTAGTTTCCCCTGCCACTAAAATATACTTATGAGCACTCCCAGAAGGAGAGGTGAATAGCTGCTAACCTAGACCGACCTTCTGGTATATCTCTGTTCTGGCTAAGCTGTTGGGGAAAGGGAAGCATTGCTACAGACTGCACTTTTTACAAGTCTGATAGAGAATTCCTCACTCAGCCTTTGCTTTCCTTTGACAATTTGTCTCTGTGTATTACCTTCCTGTTTTAACACCCTGAAGTCTAAATCCTGAAGGCACCATCCAATGTAATCCAAGTGCAATACTTTACTATTCTGAGTCCTTTTGGGATTCCCCAAGGACTGCCACCCCTAGCCCTTGGTTGCTAAAAGAGATACTAGAAGTACTGGAATATCTGAAAGAGCCTATCTGTTTAACTTTTCCATCACACACATCTTGTTTCTTCCTTCTGGAGCAGCAATAAACAAATATTTGCTCACTGAGCATATAAAAAGAAGGCTAAGCACCTCAGCCCTCTGGGGGAGGTAGCTGAGTTTGCCATCAGGGCTAACTCCTCTCCAGCAGTCTTCAGTACCAGAAAGGATCAGGTATCACAGAGCACCTTGCTTGTTTTGCAATCAATATTGTGCCCCATATCCATTAGACTGGAGTGTACCACCAAGCTGGGTTGCCTGTAGGCTATGTAGAGGAGCCCAGCAGAAACGGGATATTATTTTAGAAAATGAAAGTCCCAGCTTGTGGAATTCCCAATAGATAAAGGAAACTGTCCAAGTTGCTCTTCAGGAGCAGGTGATGAACATCCTATGCATGGGAACAGGTCTCATGGCCAGCTTGGGTTTTTGGGAGCCACTGGGCAGAACATCCTCAGCGGGTCTCATCCCTCAGCTAGGTGGTCTTCTCTTTGCCATTGCCATCAGCTGCTATTGCTCCTAAGATATTTTCTCATCACTGCTACCTCTCATTTGCTTGACAAGTGAGAAGTGGTGAGCAAGTCATTGGCTGCATCTACTGCTCCTTGTTTCCACTGTGGTCTGGCCCAGAGTGATGGACAGGTGAACATGTCATTGAAGGCTGAAGAGGAACAGCAAGCCCAGGAAGCTCTTGTCAGTAGCCCTTATGATGGTACGGATTCTTGGCAGTTCTCTGACCATGCATGCCGTGATGCCAACCCTGGGGGAGTTGGCATGCTCCCCGTCCTCACACATAAATCAGGCTTCTGAATGTGGCTTCCATGATTATAAACCACTGCTCTGGGTCACCAAGCTCTGTCACAATTAGCAGGATGCTGATGAGGAGGACTTGTGCCCTGGTGAAAGGCAGATGGCCACCTTCCTCTTGGCTACTCTACATTTTGCAGCAGCAAGTATAAAATTCTCTCCCCACCTCTGGGAACTAACAAGATGTGATCAGGGGTAAATGAGGAACATATTTCAGTCGTGCAAGGCTGGGAATGGGGAGGGGGAGGGAGGCCCACAGCTTCTCCCACTCCCCATTCCCTTCAGCTGAGAGCAGGAAATTTTTCTAACAGCCGACCTGAGCCACTTGGAATCAATTAGAGGCAATGAAGCTTTGCCAAGTTTCATGCACATCTTGCGGTGGGAAAGCATGTGTGTGCATGTGTGCGTGGAGGTCACTTCCTTCCACTTTCTATTTTGGACTCTTAGAGGCATGTCTAAAGGCTCTGTGATTTGCCCATGGGGAAGGTAAACAAATGCACAGGCATCCTGGGTAAGGCATCCTGGGTAAAGCAGCTGCAACCAGGGAAAAATTAGCTTTACATGGTGCTTACAAGCTCTTGACTGGTGCATGATTCATACGGTTCCTGTTGGGAGCACAGAAAGGCCTTATTAGCTGTAGTCAGACCTGGATTTACTTGAGCAATGGCCCTCCTTCCTGCATCCTTCTCTGGAGACAGCTGGGGATATTTTTGCTCTCCATCTTGTGGTCTCCTGCATGTGAAAACTGAAGCCAGTAAGTAGAGTTTTCCACTTTGGAGATCTAATTTCTGGCTCTCATCTTTGAAGGATCTTAGTAAAGATTCTTTTGGCCAATTAAGTAAAGCATGGCCAAAAGTCTAAGCATGCCAAGTCCCTGCCATGAGAATGGCCCATCCACCTGCAGTTAAAACAACGTAGCCTGAATTACACAGGTGCAACTGAGGGAAAGCACTCAAAAGGGAAACCATTTCCAAACAGCCTCTCTAGAAAGAACCTGTGTGCTGCATGGGAATAGCTTCTTAGCATCTATTGACGTTGTTATAGCTGGAAGAATTAAGCTTGAAACATTCTATTTTGTTGATAGCAAGAGGTGGTATTTGAGGTATTGAATCTTCGTTCAGAGTCTGTGGGGGCAGATAGGTGCAGAATGAAGGTGGATACCATCCACTTTGAGCAGGTTGTAGGAAACATAAATCTGTCTGAACTGCAGTGATCAGAAAGAGAAGGAACAAGAGCATCAAGTGAAAAGATGGGCTTCCTGAAGGGGAAGGGGTGCTCAGAGTGGCTTACCTAACGCCTCTCGAAAGCCAGGAACCATCACTGAGAAAGACTTCACCTACAGTGCTGATAGGAATGAGCATGTATGGATGCATAGATGCTGACACAGAAAGACGTTAAGGAAACTGCTGGCACTATTCATGGAAGCTACTGCTGACCTTGCTTCCAAAATAAATTCCATAAATATTAGCTCGATGTTTTATGAAGACTTGAATATTTAGTATGTTTTCCCATTGAATAATATTAAATATTGGTTATTTGTCAATACCTGATACATGAGAGTATTTGACAGATATTTGAGAAGAGGTATACAGCAATATTCAATATTGAACCATAGCTTCCTCTCCTCTCCTCTCCTCTCCTCTCCTCTCCTCTCCTCTCCTCCAACCCTTGTTTTGCTGTCTTGCTGGCAGGCAGTGATATTTGGTATTGCTGTGGCTGAGAGGCTCATGCAAGTGGTAGAACAAGTGTTCTGTTTTGCATTACACAGTAATCATTCCAACGGTCTATAGCATTTTTGGCTTCTCAAAGCCCAGGGGAAGACAACATGTGGCAATTCTCCCACAGGGCCTTTTCAAATCACAATACAAAGACAGCCAGTAGGCTGAAAAGCAATGAAGAAGAAAGAAAGCACATACATTGCACCCGCAGCTACTTCCCAGACATAAGATAACACCACACCAAATTAATTTCAAGATAAATTATAAAGCATTCTGAGAAAGCAGAAGCACAGAAGCCTCTTGATCAAGGAAAGAAAACTTTCAGAAAAGTGGAGGATAGATTTTGGCTCAGCAATAGTTCTGCTCCTTTCCCAGGCAGGGCTGGAAATAATACTGTCCCCTCACATCTGCACTGTGGTGGATGAAAAATGCAGATCGGCCAGCTGGCCGGCACAGAGGATGGAGGTGCTGCTTGAAGTGTCAGTGTACAAAGCCCTTACAAAAAAGTAAGGACCTGTGCTACTACTTTGGCAATGGTGAACCTTGCATATAAGCAACCCCTGAGAATTTCTCCCATCCCCGGAGAAATATAGTTAACATTTTCTCCTTAATTTCTTTGTCAATAAATTTGGTGGAGCCCCTGGAAGAATAGTGGATGCAAGATAAAGCAATGCTGCTCAAATCATATATTATTTCTGAGAAATCATGGAGGCCAGGGGAAGTGACTGGAGAAGGGCTAATGTTGTCCCTACCTTCAAGAAAGGTAAAAAGAAGAACCTGGGAACTACAGACCAGTTAAACTGACACCAATCCCTGGGAACATCTTGGAGCAGATTAGAAAGAAGTCAATCTACAGACACCTTGAAAACAGTTCAGTGATTACTGAAAGCCAACATGGATTTCTCGAGAACTAGTATTGCCGGACTAATCTGATGTCATTTTTTTAAAAAATTGGAAAACCTTCCTAGTGGACTCTGGGAATGCTGTGGACATAATCTATTTTGATTTCAGCAATGCTTTTGACAGAGTGTCCCATGATATCCTGATTGGCAAACTAACCAAAAGTGAGTTAGATGAAAGAACTCTCAGATGGATCCAGAGTTGGCTACAGAATCAGACCCAAAGAATGCTAATCAATGACACCTTCTCAAACTGGAGAGAGGTAACAAGTGGGGAAAGCACAAGGATCAGCCCTGGGCCTGGTGCTCTTCAACATTTGTATTAATGACTTGGATGCAGAAGTGCAGGGAATGATTATCACATTTGCAGATGACACAAAACTTGATAGAATAGTTAATACCCTGGAAGACAGAAAGAAGATTCAAGGAGATCTGGACAGGTTGGAGTTCTGGACTGAAAACAAAGGAATGAGATTCAATAGGCACAAATGCCACATTCTGCACCTAGGAAAAAGAAGCCAAATTCATTGTTACAAGTTGAGAGAGTGTTGGTTCAATAATACCACAAGTGAGAAGGATCTTGGAATTGTAGAGCACAAACTGAATATGAGTCAACAGTGTGATGTGGCTGCAAAAAGGCAAACACTATTTTAGGCTGCATTAGTAGAGGTACAGCTTCTGAACCACGTGGAGTACTAGTTTCCCTTTACAGATCACTGGTTTGTCCTCATCTGGAGTACTGTCTCCAGTTCTGGGCACCACAGTTTAAGAAAGATGCAGACAAGCTGGAAAAGGTTCAGAGGAGGGCAACAAGGATGGTCCAGGAACTAGAGACAAAGCCTTATGAGGAGAGATTAAGAGAAATGGGCATGTTCAGCCTCAAGAAGAGAAGACTGAGCTGAGACATGACTTGAAAGACTGTTGCAGAGAGAAAAGGACATGATCTCTTCTCAATTCTTCCAGTGCAGGACATCGAATAATAGGCTCACACTGCAAAAAGCTAGATTCCAGATATATATCGAGGGCAAAAATCACGACTGTTAGAGCAAAACAGCAATGGAGCCAATTATATGAGGAGGTTGTGGGCTCTCTCACATTGGAGGCATCCAAAATGCAACTGGACAGCCATCTGAGAGTGATGGTTTAACTTGGTGTCCTGTACTGAGCAATAGGTTGCACTCCATGGCCTTCTAGCCCCTTCCAGCTCTATTATTCTATGATTTTATGATTCTCTGTAGTTTCTATGTGCATGTTTTCACTCAGAATTCTATTTCCAATGGGAAATTTTCCATTCAAAATCTGAATAGCCAATCAGGCAATCTCAAATAGTTGCAATTTTTTTTTTAGTTCAGGCATGATGATTGCTGCCCCTTCCACCCACGGTAATTTTCAGGATGTGACAAAGGATTCCTTTACTATAGAGGAGATTTTGCAAACTTACTTTATCTTTATGCAGGATTTTTAAATGAAAAACATGTAGTGGGGTTTCATTACAGAAATGGACATCTGACTCAACTTGTAGTAATTTATTCAGGTCCCCGGCCCCACAGTCAAGCCAGCTGAAGATCCTATCTTCTTCTAAGGGAATGCAAAACCTAAGGTAGCAGCTGTGTTTACTACTCTGACAGTTAATACTTTTGACAGGAGAAAAGGCTGACTGGGTTTGAAAACACACAGAAAGTTTTCAGATGGAATTGAGGAAAATGATTTCATGCAGAGGTCTACATTTGTGTAAAATCATGCTGGAATATACTAAGGGGTCAGGACTTCAGTCCATCAGGGAATGAAGCAATGAATCAATCCAGCACTTAAAGCAATGCATCCTGAAGAATTTAAAATAACCTGAGCATTTTGTTTAAAGAACTCAGCTGACCCAACAGGCAAACTGGCGATTAATAATGCACTAGATGATAAACAATGTTCAGGAGACCTGGATGGAGCACTGAAGCAGAAATTCTTCCAGGGAAGCATAGTGATAACATGGGCAAAAGGAGAAACTTTTTGTAAAAGAAAGCAAGTGTTGAGGAAAATGATGATAGAGGTGGTACCGTTTCCCCAGAGCATGCCTTATGCTTAAAGAAGAAGAGAACATGTGGACAGAAGCTTGAGCAGTTTGGTAGCCCATTCCTCTAGGTTGGATCAGATATTTTATGAGCCCTTGGACATGGTGATGCAGCAGTAGCATGTTTGTGGTCCCTTAACAGGAGGAGTCCCTTAAATGTTCCCTTAATTGGAGCAATAAATAAGGAGTAAAAGATGTTTCCTGGATGTAGGTTTCTCTGGTTCCATCCCTTGTCTTTCTATCACCCTCTACCCTTTGTTTAAAGGATCAGGTAGAGGGCGATAGAAGGACAAGGAAGGGCTGTCCACTGGTTTGGCCTAGAACTCCCATTATTCTTCACCATTGCTTATGCCAGGTAGGGCTCATGGGAGCAATGGCCAAAATATTTGAGGAGCCACAGATTGTCCACCCCTGGACCACTGCCTAGAGAATTGCTTTCAGTCAGAATATATAGCACATAGCTAGATGGACCAATGATCTGACCCCATATAAGGCAACCTTGTGCATTCAGCCTGCAATGTGTGGAAACCATTCATACTTCCCTAGTACTTGGCCCTTTCTCCTTCAATTTTTTTGCATGTTGCAGAGAACTTGGGTACAATTCATCTCCGTATGTGTACTATCTGTTGAATCTTATTTTATTCATTGATCTATGGGTTAATACTTGCCATTTTTCCAAATGCAGCCCAAGTTATCCAACTTAAGTAAAATAAAAAGTGAAGTTCATAATAACAAACACAAAACAATGCAGATAAAAATGAATCAGAAAAATCAAGAAAGCCAATAAAACAATAGCCAGTTGAACAAATTGCAGCTTGTTTACAGCGGCCATATCAAATCACCTTACCAGATCAACGGTCTGCCTGAAGAAAATGTTACCATCCTGTTTATCTTGCCCTGGAAACAAGCATGTAACAGGGCTCATCTAATCCAAGGAAAGACGGGAATCTATTGAGGCTGGGTTGTCTTAAAAAGATTTTAAAAAGCTAATTCATTGAACTCGGATACTTGAATACAAGAGGATGGGATTTCAGATAAAAGTAGAAATAGTATGAGTCTCCTTCAACCTCCTCTACCCAACCTACAAAGTCCTATTCATTTGGCCAAACATTCCAGCTTCTAGCATTGGTCATGACAGCACCTTTACCCAAGTGCTCGAGAGTCACACTGGCAGTGCTTTTCTGGAGAAAGCATTCAAGAATAGTCAGGCTCTCTCCCGCTTTCTTTCCTCCCCTCCAAGATATATAAATAAAATAACTCTGGAAGTGGTTTCACCAATAAAGTAACCCTCTTTGTACTCTAAACTTGTAGTTTGACCATTTTGAACTGTAAATAAGACAGAAACAATTACAAGAATGCAAAACAATAACATAAGAGAGGTTATATTTATGCAGCCCAGTGCATCTCTTCAGAGGGCAAAGGAAGGAGAAGTCTTGCAAGCAATCGTTTGCTATTATAATAGCCCAACTTTGCCCAGTAATTGAACCCATACATTTTGTGCATACATAAAGAGGAAAGATCAGCAGTAGGGACCTGCTGCTGGTCAGGGTATACAATGCTGTGCTTGATTGACATCTAGTCTGGCCTGGCATAAAACAGCTCCCAATCTGGTTTGCTAGCTATGAGCCTGGCTCAGTCCTTTAATAAGTTGTTGTTAGTTAAATTAGGAAGCTGGCTACCTTGCCTGCATGATTTTGCACCCCATCTGAAATAAGAAGGAATATGTGAAAGGAGAGGCATGTGTTGAAATTGGGAGCAGTCAGCCGAAAAAAGTTCATGAGAGTGTTTCATGGTGGAGAACAGCTAAAGATGCATAGTGGGTCTCTTTATTTTTCAAGTATTTAATTAGGGCAAAATCCTTTGAATGTTCAAACAGACCCAAGTCCATCAATTCCCAGCCTTCTCCAACCAGCCATGCTGGCTGGCAGTTGTAGGATTCTGTGTCTGTCTAAACATACATAAGATGGAGCCCTTACTGTACTTTTAAAAAGGACCTGAGAGTCTCTTTTACCATGCAGCAAAAACAGAAAATAAAAACCTGAAACCAAACTAATCCAAAAAATGAGAACAGACCCCATATAAAATGATGGTACATCCAATAGCAAAGAATAAAACCATCTGAGCATAAAAAGAGAGTGAGAAACCAGTCTTAAAGTGTGAAATGGCAGCTACAGATCATCTACATTGACAAATAAAAGCTTTTGATCTGATCTTGCAGGTATCCTTTTCTCCCACTACAATTTACAGGGACCTCCTGCTTATTCTTAATCATCAATGATTGTATAACAACCTGTGGCTGCAGCCTGCAATGCGACTTTATTGTCCACATGGTGCAACCACATTTGAATTAAGTGTGGGAGCAAGTTCTGTATTGCTCCCTCTGCTCTCAGTTTGAGTCATACAGTAAAGAAACTTGTTTTCACAAGTTGTGAGTAATGGATAAATTCCGTGTTCTAAAAAAGAACATCTCTCTTTGACTTATGTATGTTCAATATGTAGTAGAGATGGACAAATGCATCCATTTCAATTTGTTGCCCTTCCATTGCTAAATCTGTTCCAGTATGAAGGTCTGTGCATAGTTTCATTTCTCTTAATACACTCATTTGCAAATGCTTAACTTTCCCATTGCTTGTGGGTGTGCTTTCCTCTAATATGTGCATTTTCTCCTGAAACAGGAGAAACTATTTACAGGGAGGGAAGAAAAAGGCCAAAGAAGAGGGCCCACTCATGCCCACCATGGTGTGCAGATGGGGGACTGAGGCCAGACCCATATCTGCAAATGAGTCATCTTTATGCTATAAAATGGGGATAAATCATGCGTGGAGAAATGGACTTCAAGTGGAATTAAAAATCCGCCATCAACAAATAGAAAGGGCTACATTAAAATTGCTCCTAATCTTAATTTTCCATTTATTGAAATTTCCAGTTATACTACAACTGTAATCACCCTTATGGGAGGGGAATAAGTTCCATTGGTTCCACTGGAGCTAACGTCAGAATAAATATGGAAAAGTTGGTGTTGATGGCCATCATATCTTAAAGTCTCTTCTCTCATAGGTCTAATCATTTAAAGCCAAGCACACACATTTTCTGACAGTGCAACAGTTATAAACCGAACTGTCCTGTTCTGTATTGTTTCACTTTCAAATATATTCACGCTTGAAGCCATGCCATGCCATTTCTGCATCAATCTGCAATTCATTGTTGTTGAACTTTAAAACATCTGTATAAGAATTGCATTAAGGATGCATCTCAAAATGCATTTTCTTTAAAAATATTTAAAAGCGTTTTGAGTCATGAAGTGTATTAATATCCAGCAAGTACAAAACCTGATATAAAAGCAAGTTCCTGTCCATACATAGGTCTGAGAGATCACATCAGAACTGAGAAAACATGGCAGGTATCGTTAAAGGTGGCCTTTGTCATGTGGTGGTAGATTTATTACAAAGAGCACACATTTGGAGCAAAATGCATGGTTCTGAGCCATTTGATCAGGGGAAGGAAGTCAAGTTCTCAGGAATCACATTCTGTAGTGGGTGAAGCCAAAGGCAAAAGCAATAAAGCCAACTCACACACACACACACACACACAGAGAGAGAGAGAGAGAGAGAGAGAGAGAGAGAGAGAGAGAGAGAGAGAGAGAGGACGAGCACTGTATTGTGCCTTAAGTGCTTACTGCCCACAACTAAACCTTCAAAAGGGGGGAAATACTGTTCAAGTCAAGAAACCACAAAATGATTGGCATTGATAGAAAAAGGCCTGGGAAGGGGGAAAACATGACCATATAGGAACCCCCAGAGGGCTGGATTTAGCTCCTAGGACTGAATTTCATCACCCCTGCCCGAGATTACTTCCTGGATAACACAGGAACTTCTGAGAATTCAGAAGCTGTCCATCCCTGCAAAACAGTTGTAGACAAATTGTGCACTGTACTTTTCACCCAGGCTCCAAGGCAACAGGGTTAAGTCTATGTTGTTTAATGCCTGGTATTATATCATATTTGCTCAAAGATCATATCCTGCTGTCTTTTAAAGATCATCATACCCCCTTTTCAATCCCCCTCTCCCCCAGTTACTGATAAAACTGTTCCAACTAATAACCCACATCAGTAAGAGTATGAAGTACAACATCTTGGATTAGTTAGGGGTTTTCTGCATGAACTCAAACTCATATTTCACATGGTTCTCCAAGTGGTAAGGTCTGAGCTTGTCACTTTTCCTGCAGTGGGAAATGAGCAACCATGTTTTATTCATTATCTGTTTTCATCTGTGAAAACAAATACCTGCAAAACATTTCAGGCCCAGGCTGGATCAACAAGACTTCATTTGCTGTGACACTTTCTCCCTCACTTGGATCAAAAATTGCTATTCTAAATAGTGGTGGGATCATCACCTTGTACAAATGCAGCTTCCCAGCCTCTAACATGAGCTGGGGAGATTCATTCATTCATTCATTCATTCATTCCCACTCTTGTTCACGTGCTCACTCTTTCCCCGTCTGCCCCTCCATGTTGTACCAAATTGTAAAAGGGCTGGGAAAATGTTAACCTTGGAATATCGCTGTTCCCACTGAAATAGTTCTTTTTATGACACCCTCAGCACCTCTGCACAATGGAATGTTTTTTCTCCCCTTTCATGGTCCATTGTAAGTATTGCACAAGCCCCAATCCTTCAAAGTGCTTGCCTGTTATTGTTGCAGAACAGCCAGTACAGTGGATTTCCAAACTGCATTCAGAGCTATAAAAATTCCTCAAAGTGTCGACCAGTAAAAAGGAACATAAAAAGTGTGCTGTGGCCAAGCAGATAATTTGAAAAGCCCACAGGTAAGATGTACGGAAAGAAAACACACTCTGTCCTTAGCATTCAGCTGTGTACCACCCCAGACTTACAATTAATGTTATTATTCCATTACGTCTGTACCCCACCCTTTTCATCTTGTCAGGAACAAAAGGTGTCTCCATTTCATCCTCACAGCAGCAACACTCTGGGGTAGGTCAGACTGAGAGTGAGTGACTGGACCAAATTTGGTAAGTGAGCTTCTTGGCCGAATGGGGACTTCAGCCCAGATCTTCTTTAACTCCAGTCCAACTGTCTTACCACCACACTGGCTCTCCTCTTGGCACAATTATTGATTATTTTCACATTGCTCAGTGGGCAACTCTCCAGTTCACAAATCAAAGCACATACCCTTACAATGCAATAGCCCCGTCTATGGAATGCGCTCCCCAGAGAGGTCCGCCTGGTGCAGTCATTATATGTTTTTCGGTGCCAGGCTAAGACCCTTTTATTTAATCAATATTTTAACAAGTTTTAATATTGAATTTTATTACCATATTTTAATTACAGCCAGAGTGGGTCTTAATCTATATATGTTATACTTTTATGTATAGGTATTTCATTTGTGTAAGCTGTCCTGAGGCTCTTGCAAAGGACAGCATACAAATATCTTAATACGTGGAGGGACTGAGCCTATGCAGAGAAAGATCTGTGCCAGATGCTCTCAAAATCTGGCAATGCAACCTTAGAGAATACTTGTGTGTTTAGGGATGGAATGGGGAGGAGATGGGAAGCTTGAATGCACAGTACCCCAAAGCCACTCCAACCAATTCCTGTCTTTCTGAGATGGCACTGCTGGACCCTAAAAGCATCCTTTCCCTAAAAATACAGAGCTACCACTCCTCCCTCTTTACAGTGGGTGGATATGAGCATCTGAGTTCAGGTCTTCGTGCTCATTTTGTTAGGATCGGATAGAACAAGACAGAGCACAATAGAAGCAGAGTGGGAAGGGGTCTATAAGGCCAGGGAGTCCAACCCCCTGCTCTGCTTCCACAAGTGGTCACCCATCTGGCTGCAGGCCACACCTTTGCAGCAGAGCAAAGGTGACTCAGCATACAAGCCTGATGTACAGCCATGCAGAGTGGGTCACCCTGGAAAATGAAAAATCATTATAGTAAAAACTGAAGTTAGCACAGCAAAGATCTTCACATCATACAAACACCTTTTTAATCAATGAATCAGTCAAGCCAAAGGAAAAGACAGTAAAACATGTTTTCAGTTTGAAAGGGCATGACACAGGTGCCAAATGGGCTTCTTTGGAAGGAACCTTAAAGAAGTGGGACTTTCAGAGGACAATCCTTTATCTGAAAGACTCAGTTGGTCCAAATCCAGTTTAAAGATAAGGAACCACAAGAGAAGAGACCTTGAAGCTGACCAGCCACAGTTAGCACCTGGGCAGCAGGCAGAGCTTTTCTGATGAAGGCTGTTAATCAGTTGCTAATTTTCAGTGTCTACTTTCAGTTTAATCAGAGAACTGAGATCCAAGCACCCCTTGAAGAGTGTTTCCTGCTTTAAGCTGTAAAAAGCTGTGAATGAGGATTGATGAGCTCTGAGCAGGCACACAAGAGATTGTGTGGGCACAGTCTGCCCTACTGTTCTGAGATGTATTACATTTCTAAGCAAATGATACAGTCTCTAAATTTTCATGTGTACAGATCAGTTGGGACATGCAAATTGTATGGAATTCAGTATCCTATTTCTGAGCGTTGCATTCTTTCTCTTTTAGCATACCGGCCACTATATTTGGACCTTTTGTTCACCATACTTCAATTCACACTTGAGAGCATTTCCTGACGCAAAAGCAACGGCTAAATGGGTCTGCAAATTGGGGAAAATCCTCTTCAAAAAGAAATCAAATCCATACATTATCTGGGTTCCCTTTTTACAGCTCTACATAGCACCAAACATAGAGGCACTGAAAATGTATATTCCATAGCTTTTCTTGCCTGTGAGGCCCACCTAGTCAATTTAGCAAAGGCTAATAGGCAGAATGACCTTCACTTTTTGGTTCAAGCTTGTCAGTTCCGAACCTGTCCACAAGCAGTTGCCTTGGCTTCCTACCCCCACTCTTCTTCAGAGTCAACATTCAGATCAGAAAGGTATGTGCCAACTCAGCAGTCAGCCTCTGGTTAAAGATGTCTCTCAGGGACCATTACAGGCATTTGCTCTTAACCCTTCTTTGCTCACTCTCCCTCTCCACCCTCAGATTCCAGGCTGCCTGCCTTTTCCAGTTGTGCTGGAAGCTCCAGATAAGATTACAGTTGTCCCTCTTCAGAAAAATGAGTGCTGCCCCTTGCACTTTATTGTTCTTCAAAGAGATTTGCAAGACAAGAGCATGATCTGAGTCTTCGTGGAGGAAGGGCCCTGAAGGACAGGAATGAATAAATAACAAAGGGTCCCTACACAGTGCCATGATCACCCCTGCTTGCTATAGCTGAAACACATTAAAAGAGAACCTTGCCCCCTTCTTTTTCCTAATCAGCCTGATTCTCTCTCAGTCTTTCTCTCTTACACACATATACACTGAACCATGGAACAGCTGGGTAATTCTTTGGTCTATTGAGGCTTTTGATTCCTTCCCAGTCAAAGTTTTATAATGAGTGAGTGTGTGGTGTGTTCTCTGGAAGAGAAAAGTATGCCTGAGTCAGAAAAGGGCACTTTTCCAAGAGCATAAGCAAGGTTCTTTAGGCTTTAAATATGATATCCTTGACCAATTTTCCAGTCTGTGCACAATGCAGGAACTGGTTTTCAACTGCAGTAATACAGAGATACTGTTGGAGTTGCCCTGAAAAAGTTATATGTTAAAACATGGAAAGCCTCCCTGTTCTCCCCCTATCCCCATCTGCAGGGTTTTTCCTTCCTAGTTCATTCCCAGGGGGCAGCGGGGAGGAAAAACAGCACCAAGCTATGCAGTGATTCACAGGTCTCAGCTGCTGATTGCCCAGCTGAAACAGAATGGAAACAATGTTGCAAGCCATGGCAGTTGTGCTTCCTTTGCAATGTAAAAACACCTAGTCAGCTCATGCTTTGTTTTAAGGAACTTGGATCTCTGATTGTAAAAATCCAAAACACTGAAACCTGTTAGAATTCTGTAACTCCCAATTGTTTTATCTGTGATTCCAAGATTTCCAGACTGTATCCCTGCAACACTTGGGTAGAAAAATTAACTGCTTTTACCCTGAAAGATTTTCGTTTATTTCATTTCTACCCTATTATCTCCTGAACCTTGCAAAGGACTATTACTAGGCAGACAATATACATGGCAACAGAAATGTATGCTTGTTTTTGGAAGAAAGAACTGGTATAATAAACCAAGAAAGCAAAACTGCACTCTTCCTACCTTAGTTTGTTTATTTATAATATTTGTGTGTCAGGCTCCCACTTGTTTTTGAAATGTGTATTGGAGAGTAATCTTATGCAGTTTTACTCAGAAGTAAGCCCCACTGTGACTGGATAGTCTTTCTCCAGTGTCACCTCACTATGCCTTGCTTTGAGGAAGAACCCTTCAAAGTTTAGCATTTTAGCCTGGACATTTGTCCAATTTCTTGTCTGGTGTGGGGATGGCTAACTTCCATCTTCTTCAGATGGTGGGCTGTACTGCAGGTCACCTGATTGACCCTGTTACTGTCCAGACTTGAAGGGTCAATGTTGGCAGCAGAGAACATGATCTAGAACCATGGAGAGTGGGGAGGACAAAAACTAGAGCAATGATGGAAGAGGCAGAACCAGCAAGTTGCTCCTCTCTCTCTCCTGTGACTTTAATCTCACAGGGGATGGAAATGTCCAAACTAGGCCCTTGCAGACTTGTAATAACCACATGTCTTCTTATTTTCTTAACCCCAACCCTTGGACCTCAGCTGAACTATATGTAGGAGGTTCTGACACCATCATAACTCTTGCATAACCCATCAACCAAGCCTCCCCCAAGGAAAAATGCATACTTCTGAACAATGCACACAGAAATGCATGCTTTTCCAGTTTTAATTTTTAAAAGTTGCAGATTAAAATAAAAACAGAGTGATCCATTCTGGGCTTCAAAGTAAATTTTAGAGAATGACAGCCAATTTGAAGTTCTCTGGCTGTCTCATTGCTAGACATACCGGGGGGGGGGGGGGGCTCTGATCATCCTTCAGACTGCCTAGTACGATATTTAACCTCCAGAACTGCAATCTGGTAATGAAATAGCTTATGAAATAACTACATCTGAAATATATTCAACAACAGATACTCTTGAATTTTTTGGATGGAAATGAAAGGCATGGAAGGAGCTCACTTCTTACGTCCGTGTACATGCATGTGTACACACATCCCACCCTAAGCCCATTATATGAATGTACAGAAATGGAGTGTAAGGAATAGGATTATATGTACCTGATCCCATGTCAGGAAAGATTCTTGGTGCTTTTAAGTATGGCCATAGAAGTCTTCTGCCAAATGATTGTGAACCCTGCTATGCAGAGATTTCAGATGTGCAGAGAAATGTCCCTGCATGCAGGAGGCTCTATCTAGGTTCCCCTGGAACTTACCATGTACATACGATGAACACATCATATGCTGATGTGCTTACTGATTGTTGCAAAATGGTGCTTGTTCTAAAGCACTAATTCCCCACACAAATGCAATTGCCTTCCTTAGGATCTCAACTTGGTCTCTTTCCTTGTGGTCTCACTAAAGACTCTGTCCACCAAAAAATAAATGCTCCCATGGTAGGGGGAAGATGTGATGGAGAAGAAACTGTACCCCATGTGCCCTTTTTTTCAAGCAGGACTTTGGCACAAGAGCAGGTCTTCTGGGCTGAGTGCATTTTTCATTATGTTGTTGTGTTTTGAATTATGTTTTAATGCATGTCCAACTACTGTTGTTTTATTGAAACTTCTATTTATGATTGCAAGCTGCCTCTAGCACCAGTAAAAAAATAGGATGCAAATCAAATAAATAATGGACAGTTCAACCCAAATTAAGCTATTTTAAGTGTTATTTTGTAGACAGTGTCAGATAATTATGCCAGCCATTTGATTTATTATTCTATTTATAACCTGACTTCTTTTTCCATCTTACAAGAAACCCAGGGATTCTTGTATAGTTCTCTTCCTCTCCTTTTAATCTTCGCAATAACCATGTGGGGTAGGTTAGGCTTAGAAATAGTGACTGGCCCAAAGTCACTCAGGGAATTCCATGACTATGTGAGGATTAGAACCCAGATCTTCTGAGTCCCAGTCCTCTATCCCAGTGCTCTAACCACTACACAGACTCTCACAGCCATTAATTAAGGGGGGCAGCCAAAAAATGTAAAAAGGGGTAAGGGGGTTGTGATACATTTTTTTCTTTTCTTTGAAAGGCAGAAAAAACACAGATCTGCAGGAAATAAAATGCTCTTCCTTGCTACCAAATGAAAACATTTCCCTCTCTGCCTGCCATCCCTTTGGAGTAAAATTGTTGTTCAGCCAGTACATAATATTCCCCAGAGCATGCTCTGAGCTTGATAGCCTTCAGTGGGTTGACTTTTGAAAGTGGTAAGCTGATATTTCAGTATAAAAAGCACATCTGCAGGCTAAATGCCTTTAAGTGTTGGTGAATTATGGTCCCAGCTTATGGATCACTTGAGTTTTAATGCTACAAGAACCATAACGTTCTTTTCCCCCTTTTCATAATGAAGTTTCAACTAATTGCTTCCATATGATCTGCTTTTAAAATAATTCAAATTTTACCCCACCAGCCCACACAAGCCTATGCATAATGAGCTATAAAATTGTAGCTTATTGATTGGTCTTAATTTAGGGAATGAGCTCTAGGGCTGTTCAATTTCTGCACGAGTTTAGGCAGCCTGGAACCACTCTTCCCTTTCCAGTGACACAATGTATTTCTCCACTCAGTAGTAATCATGTGAAGAAATGACTGGCAGGTAGTTAACCAAAGGCTGAAATCCAGTATAAAGCATGCTTGACCTGTTGATGTCAAGAGATGTAAGATGTAAGATGTAATGACCATGGGCTACAGAAATTAATGATGCTGATTCTGAGGTTAACCGCTTTGTCAAGAGGAGGAAGAGGAGCAAGGTGCACCTAGTTAATTTTAGACCCCGGACTTAAGGATCTTGTGGGGAAGACTTTAGATGGTATGCCTTTCACTTCAGTGGTGAAGCTCTCCTCTGGCAACTATAGTTCTGTGCTTTACAACTGCTTCTTGGTTTCTGATAGGTTAGAACAAGAACAAGGCTTTTTCCTAATCCTGAGTTTCTGGACGCAGAAAAAGTACTGAACACATGCAGTGCTATATTTTCACCTCATCGAAAAGGTAGCACCATCATCACTGAATGAATAAACCGAGTCTGCTCTTGCTACCTTTCCAGTCTGCTGCTTTCTGAGTGGTAACCTCAGTGCAAATCAACTAACGCACACGTTAGACTGCTGAAGATTATAGGCCCTGTTCTAGGGTATACCCTAGGCTTCCAAAGAGGGCTTGGAAGATCCATCAGTGGCATACATGCACCAGTTAGCTTCCTAAGTGTACTCACTGTGGTACCAGACCAGTAATACTAGGCAATTCTGCACACCATTCTTGATCTTTCACTGAGCAACCCTTAATAAACTTGGAAGGAGCAATGCTTTAAAAGCATGTTTCCTCAGAGCACTCCTTGAAAAGCATTTTTAAAAATGTCAGTTTTGGTTAAAGGAAATTGTTGTCTCTTGCCCTTGTTCCAGGTCCCCCAGCATTATCGAAATTCATGTTCTTCTTAGTATACTCGCTTGGCTGTGGCCTGCTATGGTTTCTTTGGCCATGGGAGACCAGTCAATCATTTCCAGCTACTTTGTATTTCATGAACATTACAGTAAGGTATTATTTTGGTCCTTAGGTGCACACATAATGTTTTATCAGATAAGCGTACAATAGGAACCATGCCTGTCAGCTAAAAATATCTACTAATTCGTATGACTTCTGAATCCATGAAAACTGGACCTCCCAAGAAGAACTGCAGTGAGAGCTCCAAGCAGGACCTGGGCTTGCCCCCAACAGATAGGTTTACACTTGAGTTGAGTGAAGGACCAGTTGCATGATCTACAGGGACAATTCACAGAAGTTACAGCATATCTGGCAACTTATTTATGTTGGCTTTCATAGGAGATGGAATTACAGCACAGCTCAAGATACCAAACAATAGGGCCATTTCACACATCCACTTGAGATGTGAGCCCCACTTTTTTGATGACCTTTTAACATTTCCCACACTTAGGAAACAGGTCTGGATCCTTTGCCACAAACAAATTTAGTTCCCAACAGCTTGCATTATTTTAAACAGTCTTTGTGAGCCCTGAACAGCTCCAAAAAAGGGAAACTAGATTATTGGTGGGGATTGATGTGATCTTATTTATTTATCTATCCCAGAGGGGTGAACAATAAAAGATAAAAATGGTATCTAATAAAAGATAGAATGTGACATTAAGACAGACTATAAATACAAACAGAATATCCATTAATAACAGCGGCTGGTCAACCAAGGAAAACTTCTTGAAATAATCACGTATTTGGCAAATGCCAGAAATAACATAAAGCTAGTGCCTGCCTGACTTCCAGAGGCAGGGACTCCCATAGAATTTGGACCACCCCACCAAGGCTCTTCCCTGGGTGGAGTCCATACAGGGCTTAAGTCCATTAGGAACCACAGGAGCCTGCCATCCGGTGACTTCAGAGACTGGGCAAAGTCATAAGGGAGTCTGCTTCTGGGCCCAATCCCAAGCACTAGCATCAACTTTCAAAGTCCTGCATGCTTTGGAGCTGTGGTATCGGGAAGATTGCCTATGCTTGGACTCCAACATCATCTCCAGAAGCACCTCCACCAAGTGAGGTGACCTGGTTGATTGCTTGCAGTGGTATGCCCTCTTTAGTGAAGCTGATTTATTTTTATGCTGATTATTTCCATAGCTTCCAGAATGACCAAGCAGACCCTTGAGCAGAGAAAATGCAGCTCCTGAAATGAGCTGCAGTGCATGGATGCTTACATGGATGCTATTACCCCATGGGGCAATTTGAAGCACACTGACCCTTTATTGCCTTAGCTCATTTGTCTGAAAAATAAGACAGATGCACAGGCTATAGGCAGCCTGTTCTCTAAGAATGTGACCGTTAAGACAGAAGCCCCTACTTTCACACATCTGTATGTGGCTGGCTGGTTTCATTTCCAGTTAAGATTGCTCACTGTATGGGTAAAGTTGGCCTTCAGGAGGCCCTCTGGGGGTGGGGGGAATCAATAGATGCTTGGTCATTTCACAGAAGAGTAGTCATACTCTAGAAATGAGCAAACATAGCAGTAGCGGCAACAGAAGGTTCACGCAGAGCCAAAATAAGAACTAAAAGCCAGCTTAGTTTATCTAGTGTGTCTTTCACTGTGTAAAACTAAGAGCTAATTCACCATTAATTATACACTATTAGAGTTGAACAGAATGGATTACAAATGATGATGATGGGATTGCATTCATGTTTTTCCATCTGTTATCAGATGTCATGTTTAGTTATTTTTGTCTTAATTCAACTCTGGAACAAGGGTGTGAATGCCATGTCCTCCTGAGATGCAAATCCATGGCTCTAGGGTCCTCACTTGACCGTGCCCCTTTCCCAGGTCACCCATTCCCCCAAGACACTGATAATTTTGTAGTTTCCTGACTTTTGAGCAGTATTTTCCCCCACTCAGAATGGTCACAAGGTCTCTCCCAAGAGATAACAGCATCTAACTACAAAAAGCTCCTGTATTTGCTTTTGCCCCACTCACCCTGGAGATGTACCCCCCAAAATTTCCCTAGAATTAAGTCCAGCCCTGAAAGAGGTTTCCCATCCTTACTTTGTGTGTTTTGTATTGTTTATGAATTGCTAGTCAGGGACTAGCTCATTCAAGATAAACAATTTACAAGTGCCACCATAAACTAGAATATTCCAATTATTAATTAAAGAAAATAACAAAGACAAATAATTATTTAAATTACTTATTACATATTAAAATAAATGTTATTAAAATTTAAAAACATTATATACAATACCTTTACAAATCTTACAAACTGCTGCAAAAAACTTGCACAAGGAACAGTTGACTGCACATTGATGCCTATTAGGAGCTTCCTAGCAACCTCCCCACCAGATCTGCCCTGTCACCTTCTAAGTAGAGAAGAAAATAACTTGTATATCTTGATAACAGCAAGATAACATGTTCATTGTTTCAACCACTCCTGCAACACAAGGGCAAACCATCTCTGCCATAGTTATCTTGCTGTATCTTCTCTCCAGGACACTAAAAGGAGTACTCACCATCTTGCTCAGGAAAAAGCCCTATGAAGAGTAGAAGGCTCCAAGAACAATACATAAGGTGCCCAACCTGCAATGTGTCTGGTGTTCTCCAGTGCCAAGAAATCTGGTACTCTACTAATGTCACATGGCTGCTCAGTATCTAACACTCTCTGTTTGATAATTGCTATTGGTTGATCCAATCCAAATGCTAAAAGGGTCTGTGGAGTGGATCCTAAAAAGGTAAGCTTTTGATGAACTGCAGTTAACCAGGAAGATCAGAAGCAGTCCCAAAGAATTAGCGGAGTTAATCTTTGGGTACAATAATTTAATCTGAGCCAAAAATTAAAATAAAATAAAATAGTCTGAGCAGATCCTTGGCCAATCATGGCCACATATTCATGTTGGGCATTCCTTGCTCCTGAAGATTGTGACTTCAACCCTAAATACTTAAAAAGCATAATGTGCTCTGCCCTATGCCCATTAATACTCCAGATCCTAATTTTAGGTCTCTTCCAAAGAGACATAATCTTTGCTATTTGGTAGTTAATTTCCAGATGGTTTTCATTACAATAGAGTCTAAATGCCTGCAAAGCTCTTCTGAGACCCACAGGAGTTCCGGAGAGCAATACCGTGTTGTTGGCATATAAGAGTGCAGGAATCTTTATATCAGCTAAAGTAGGAGGGGGTATATCAAGGATGGGGAGTGAGTGAGTGTGTGTGGTTACTCTAAAATCTCTGTCTGAGTCTTTAAAGAACCTGTTTCCAAAGAACACCCCTATTTGTGAAAAGGGGTGCATGGGCAGGGAAGGGGAGGCCATTTTATTTCACGGAAGAAAAGGAAAACTTCAAAAGGAAGGTTTCAAAAGGGATATAGGAGGAGACAAAAACCATGTGGGCAAAAGGTGCCTAGTTCAGGAGGATTAGAGACAGAAATCCTTGGATCCTTGTGCCTTTATTTCAGCAATAGCCTATGGACAGCCCAAGTGGGCAATTCCCCAATACTGCTCTCCTTATGTATAAACTTCCTGCTTCCAGGC
Source organism: Varanus komodoensis (assembly GCF_004798865.1). Classification (NCBI taxonomy): domain Eukaryota; kingdom Metazoa; phylum Chordata; class Lepidosauria; order Squamata; family Varanidae; genus Varanus; species Varanus komodoensis. The sequence continues at coordinate 10,228,682 of NW_025335856.1, forward strand.
AGTGCTCTCCACCTTCTCTTGCCTGTATGTTAGAAAGGGTTCTGGGGAGATCTAAGCAGTCTCAGGGGCATCTGACTTCACATGCCATTTTGTCCAGGCCTCTCAGGTCTTGCTGGGCATCAGCTTAGATGGAGGGAGCATCCCTTGAAGCACATCGGATGCTCTCTAATGGACACATTGCTCCAGAAAAGAGAAGCACTGAGGGCAAGATATTTTCCAGGGAAGTGTGAAGAATGTCTGGCCTTTGCACTGAGGAACTGCGGATGCTTCTAGAAAGGAATGACTCTCTCACTTTCACATTTCTTCTTTTCTTTGCATTTCTGAACAAAGTGCTTAGCTCTTTGAGTAGGATCAAAGCTCCTATGCATTTCCATACAGCTTGCACAGGTGACAACCTAATCACCTATCTGGCTATTGGGCTACTTTCAGCCCCCAGTGGAAATTTTGTTTCAGTTTGCAGATTGCTCAAAAATTCCCAGTGTGAACAGAGCTTGTTTTCTGGAAATGTTCATAAATTCATGAACTTGTATTCACAATGACAACATGAGAGTCAGTGTGGCATATTGCTGGATTCAGGCTTGGAACAGCTGGATTCTAGTCCTCACCTGGCCATACATCCCACTAGACCAGTTACCTTGAGCTACTCAGATTCTCAGTCTCATAGGGTGTTGTGAAGCTAAAATGAAGGTGAGGATTATGTAAGCTGCCTTGGGTTCTTTAAGATAAAAAAGTAGGTTATAATGAACAAACAAACTAAGGGAGAGCTTTTTTACAATGTGCCACTTCCCCATTTGAAAGAACAACAATAACAAAAAGCTCACAAGCAAGAGAGACTCAAATTGAACATTGAAGAAAAGTCCAGACAATTCCTGCCAGCTTTACTATCCCTGCTTCTTCTATCCCTACACCAAACTTCATTTTTATGTGGCTATCAGCATCATTAGGTTCTCCATATTCTGGACCTGATTTTGTTCTCTGGAAATTGTTTCTTCCTTGGGTGTGTGTGCGTGCATGCGCACTGATAGCATGATTTCAGGGCTGGCCCTTTCATTAGGTTCCATTGCCAGCATTTCCAGTTGAATGGGTGCAGTAAAAGACCTTGACCTGGAGATCTGGCGACAGGAATGGGCAACTCAATTTCTAGTCTATGGCACTTATACAAGACTTTATTCTGCTCCTGCTTTCCCACTGAAATTGTTAAAAAAAAACCCAAATACTATTTTACTATGTATTTTACCATGTGTTGAAATGTGTGTTTCTTTTAAAAACTAAGTGTAATTTACATTCCCAGATATGTACTTAAATGCATATTTGGATGCCTGTGAACTGCAGAAAACTGGGTTACCACATTTTCATCTTCTCATTAGTCTGAAAGATGGAGAGCAACTCATTTCACATAGGAATTCACAAAGATCTAATTCCTGGAGCATCCTTACCTGGCAAGGTGCTCTCTGTTGCAGTAGTAGATATTGCTGGATGTAATAGACAAATATTCTAATAAACCCCAACCCTTTGATGTTCCCAGGTTATGTCAATCACACAGAGGTGAACTTTAAACTTGCAGATTCTGCTTCACTCGTTTTTCACTAGAATCCTGAAGTCCACCAAGGGCAAAATAGGGACTCAGGAAGGACATGCAATTGCAGAACAAAGTTCCTCTTGAGCAAATCCTCAACCTAGGAATTGGTTCTGGGCACCAGAAATAGAACTTGCACACACATCCATTCCTCTGTGCCCCGTTCCCACAACATCTTTGTTTTCAGCAGCCTTATTTAGGAAGGAAAATTAAACCATAGGGCATCTGCTTGCCACCTGGAGATCTTGATCTACTCTCAGTCTGGCTCTGATGTGCACATGCATGCATGGACTTTCTTGGACACACACTTCTCTACTTTTGCTTATATGTTGCTCGGTTGACTCTTGCCAAAATGGGAAAAAGGAGGAGGAGAGGAAACAAGCCCTAGGCCTGCCTTAGATTAAGCCCACTCCATTCAGAGAGACCAAAGTTCTCTGTAGGAAAGATGAGGAATTGATCTTGAAGGACTTTGCTGTCGACAGGACATAGGTGCAGAAAAATAGGAGGAATCAGGAGGGCTGGAGGGCTGCAAACCTTGTTTTCTCGAATTCCAGGGGGATGGCAATGCATCAACATGCCACTCACATTACATCACACTTTTCTCATGGCTCTTGAGTTGAGTTTCCTTTTTGAACTGTTCTTCTCTGCTGCTCTGAAACCTGATTCTCCTTTTACACCCTGGGTATGGGCAGCCAGTCTCTTGTGCAAACACATTGAAACATTTAACAAGGACCTGGCTTCTGACTTGCTCTGACCTTCCCTGTTTTGACATGCATCCTTCCTCCCACCTTCATGCCATGCCCTACACCCTTTCCATTGCCCAAGCTCTCCAGACTGTAGCACGAAGGAGCATAATATTTATAGCTGAGCAAACAGCACAATAAACATTACACCTTGTTATGCATCAGCAGCCAGCTACATTAATTTTGGGGCATGAACATGGCTGCATGTCAGTAAATAGCAAATTCTTGCTGATTTGCTCCGGCCCCCTGACACACCAGGAATATTATAAATAGATCTTTCACTTCCATCGCCACAGATGCACTTTTGTTCGCAACCCATCCTTCATGGAAAGAGGATGACATATCTAAAGTACCCTTAATTTTGGCTAAAGGGGCAGGATAGAAATAAACAGATAAACAAATCCAGTAAGCAAATTAATAGATCAATTCGGTAAAGGAAAGTGACGGTGATGGCAGCAGATGGCAGTCAAGCGCCAGTTGAAAGGCATCTTGCAGCCAAACCCTGCATAGAAAATCTGTCGTGGGGCAATGAAGGCAAATGCGAGAGTGGCCAGAAGGTATTTCACCAGCAATCATGCTGAATCCTGGACCCCGTCAGTCCCTCTAACAGTAAACTCATGCAGCAAGGGCCACCAAGACTGTCAAAATGGGAGGACTAGGAAACAAAAGAAAATTATCAAAATATTTGGGTAAATCAGAATGTTTGGGTGACAGACACTATTTTAACAGAAAAGAGGGTGTTTTCTCCTTCCTCCTTCAGAAAAGGGGGAAAAAGGTGAGGGGGAGAACCCAGTAAGGATGGTGCAGCCTCACCAGTCTTCAGAACCCATGATGTACTGGTGTCAACTGGAAAAATAAAAAACTTCAGGGGGGCAGGTAAGAAAAGTCACTGTGTTTCTTGATCACTTAGCTTCTGGTATGCCAAAGAATAGCTGGAATGCTGAAAAGCCATCCCCAATATTAGGAGATGAGGATATATATGAACAACATTTTTTGGTCAGTCTAATTCATCACCAACACACCAAAGCTCTGTAGGATTAACTGTAGTGTTGGCAGTTGGGCTGCACCAAAGCTTTCTCTGATTGCTCTCCTAAATCACAAGTCAGCATCCCAAGAAGCCCAGATGGTCAGTGGTCTTTTCCCACCTTCACTCATTCATCTTGACTTGAATCTGCTCCTGTGTTCCTGACTCCCTGAGAGGCATTATATTTCAGAAGGGTTAATAGCCAGTCCATGAAATCATCAGCCAAAGAAACCTGCCCAAGCTCTTGGAACAAATTGTGACACATTTCTTTCAGATTTATAACCATGGAGATGGGCGAGAAAGCTGGGGATGATTGCCTGCCATGGTTCCAGTCTCTAGAGGCAGCTCTGGGAAATAGAGGCTCAGGACAGAACAGCTTCTGGGCCTAAACAGAGAGGACTTGGTCTACCTGGGCCAATAACCCCCATGCTGGATTGATTATGGAAGCAGGAAGTGAAATCTGATTTTGCTGACACTTAACACCCTCCCCATATCCTGTTTCCTAGACAATGAGAATAAAGATATTGCATTTTCAGTGGCATTGACATTTTTATCCCTGTTAATGAAAGGAGGAAGCTGGGAGAGAGAGTTCTTAGGAAGCCAGACAGGGAGGTGGAAAGGGAACATAATGCTCACTTACAGTGCTTCTGGAAGAAAGAGGGTATTTGAATTGATAGCCTGTGTATGGAAGGGGACTTATTTGTTTTAATAAAGTCAAATGAATTCCCCCTTTCCCAGTGCTGAAGTGAAGGAGTGGGTAAAATGGTGGGGAGAAAAATAACAGTGCAGGGAAATGACACCCACAGAGAGAGAAAGAGTCAAACATTTGCAGTTAATAATATTTTCGGATGGGGAATGGAAGCCGCTTTACGAGAGTGACTCCAGTGGTTTGTGCAGGAGATTTATGCAGACTGCCACTTGTAACACAGCTAAATGTTTGCATTAAGAAAGAGCATGACAGGTTTTCTACCGCAGTAACATAAAATGGCACAGGAACTGATCTAGACCTGGCAGTGTAGAAAGGAATGGAAATGATTTTGTTCCATGGTGAAGATGGTCACATAAGGGTATAAAACTCTCTCATGTTGTATTCATGTCCAGTTTTCCTCCTTCCTTAAAATATAAGCAACTTTTGGATTAAATTTTCAACGCTGTCTTGCAGGATTGTATAGTCTAGATGCCTCCCCCCACGCCCCAAAAGGACTCAACTTTTAGGAATGGAAATTTCCATCCAGAGGGTTGTTTCCTCCTCCAGCATCCCTGTGGGGTGTGGAGCCATTCCTGGTGAAGTACTTCAGAGAGCAGGCCATCATCTTGGGACCGGGATGTGCGAACCCACTAGTTTCCCATCCATGTGTCAGCCTTGCCTACCATTCCATTCAATTTCTGCTAGGGTGGTTTGCATGATGGCAAAAAGGAGAACAGGAACAACCTGCAGAGCAGCGGTAAGACATCATTTAAAAACCAGACAAAATGAAGGAAAACATCTACTATTATTTGAATAGATATGCACCAAGTTGGTGACCAGGGGACCACCTGGGTACTTGCTCAGTCAGCTGCTCAGGTGCCTTCTGATCAATTCCAATATCCTAATTGCACTTCCTTCATCTGGTTGCTGATCTTTCAGTTGATTTCAGACACACCCTTCAATAGAAAGGCCTTTCTCAAGCCAACACTCTCTGGATGTGGTGGACTAAAAATGTCATCACCCTCAGTGAGAGCGCAGCACTTGTGTTATTCTGGATGGGGTGATAGGAGTTGTAGTCCAACATATCAAGCCAATGCAGGTTGGACACGGCTGAAATAGAGGATGCCTTCAGAGACTATCCTGTATAAACTAGGATGTAGGGTGAGCCTAGATTTTGCCTCAATCTGTGATTTAAATAAAATCCCCTGCAAGAAGAAATAATGTTAATGTATTTAAATACACTCTCTCAAAATTTGCATGTATTTTGATATGTTTAAACTGCTGAGAGCTGTATCTCAGTATGCAGAAAGGTCTGAAATTCCATGGATAGTTAAATTTCAATCAGTTCCACAGACTATATAGAGAGGGACAGAGCAGGTCACATGGTGTAGGCTCAAATTCCTCTGACATCCCTGCTCAGTGGAAGTGAGAATGCATGGCACAAGTCCTCAATCTGAGATTTTTTGAAAGCTCCTGCTAGTCAAAGTAACATGCAGGGTTTAGCTGGATCAGTGCTATAAACCCAAAAAGAGAAGTTTTGTATGTGCTGCAATAATTGAGTGGACCAGTTCCTTAAAGGCCACCAGGTCTTCCTGGCACAGAAAATCTGCTCTGCAGCATTCCTGAAGAAGACCATCCAGCCTCTGCTTTAAAAATAAGTCCTGCAAGGAACTTTCTCTGAGAATGAACTTGGTAAACCCGCCTGTACTGCAATCCTTTGCACTGTCTGTTCTAGGATTTCTTTTGCAGGGAAGATGGTGCTATGGTATCAGCAGCATTCTTGTGGCCGCTGGCAATGTAACATTGCGTCTTAGCCTAGCCACACCATCCCCTCTTTTTTCCTTTCTTTGATCCCTCCTAGATGGGTTTGTACCTGTAAGGTGCAGGTAGCTCGATTATATGGATCAGCCATACATTTGGAGCACTTCACATTAGCATCTCTCCCTCATACCTGACCACTGAGGCTGATGTACTCAGATTACATGCACAATGCAATTATCTACGGAATGTTGGTGCAATCTGGACAGCAGGTGCAGAGGGGTGGGGTATTTATGGAAGCAACTATGTGACATAGGTTATTTTATATATTTCTCTATTTATTTAGGCATTTATATGCTGTTCAAACAGCACAATGCTCTCAGAATGGTGTACAGATCCTATTAAAACAGTGTACAATATAACATTTAATTTAAAAACAAATTTAGAACAAGCACACCTGCCATAAAGCTTTCATACAATGAAATTCAACAGGCATGTACAAAATCAATAATAAACAAAACAATACGTAAGTTAAACAACTATTCCACATGCACCAATAGCAGTCTTAAAAGCCAATATAAAACTAAGCAATATATTCAAGAGCTAAAATGATGAGAAAGTTAAAAAGATTTTAACTTGGCACTGAAACCTGTAATGTCAGCACCTGGCTTACATCCCTGGAGAGGTAATCCCATTAATGGGGCACCATGGCTCAGAAGACTCTTCTCCTTGTGGCTGCCCTTTTTACTTCCTTTAAAGGTGGCTCATGGATATGGATCTCCACAGATGATCTAAGGGTCTATGTAGGTATATATGGGCCAAGATGCTCCTTTAGATGTCCAAGCCCTAAGCCATTGAGAATTTACACATTTGCAACAGCACCTTAAAGCAGACCCAGACTTCAGTTGTTAACCAGTGCAGAACAGTTCCAGGCTGATGTGTTCATTCCTGCTTGTCCCCATCAACACACCAGAGTATGGATTACAGTTGCTATGTTCTGCCTGTCTGGATGGGGATTCAGTTGGTAATCAACTGAAGTTAATGGACGGTGCTCCTGGCCACAGATGTAGCCAGTTCTGGATGCAGGAGCATCCCCAGATTCCACACTCTGTCATTTAGGGACAAGGCAGATAGGTTATGTATGGATCAATGCCAAATTAGATCTTGCAAGATGGGAAAAGGAAGATCCTCTGCATGTATGGTCTGTGCAAAATGTCCAGTGTGCAAGGTTTCATGTAACTGAAGTGCTATGAAAAGTGCAACACATTGGCATGTCATCTTCCATTCCATTCCAAGGAGCCATTTCAGTATCTGGGTCTGACAAATCTGAAAATGAGTTTAGAAAATATCCAATTTCTGTTTGTTTACCAGATCCTGTCCCACAGTACCAGTCCTTTAATGGATGCCTTTGCAGGCATCTGAGCCAAGCAGATGGCTTCTTTTCATTCATGTTGGTGGCGGATCAAAGGAGGTGTAGCTTATTGTAGCTCCTTTGTAGCTTATTTCCATGTCACACCCGATGCTGTCTGCTGTGCTTGGAAGGTATGATTTACCACCCCACCCTCTTGCACTTTGTCCTGTTCCCCAGCTCTTTTGCAAATCAAAACTTACTGCTTTCTTGATCTACCTATGTTCTCTCCTCAGCCTGCTTCTCAGTTTTCCTGTTTGCAAACTTTCTGACTTAATACACTGCATAGAATCAAAATGCATAGGACTTTGGATAAGTCTCATTAAGACCCATTTAGGGGCAGGAGTAGCTGTGCCCAGTTCTTGTTCCTCCAGCCTGCTAGAGGTGTCTGAGTTGGAACCTGGAGCACAGCAAGCAAAACACATAGTTTTGTTGATAAAGCAAAGAGATGGCAAACCTCCTAGAATTATGAACATGAGGCCTGGCCATGCTGATGCACAGTTGCTTGGCATTTTGGGGGCTGATAAAGTACCCCTTGTTCCTTACTCTGCCTTACTGGGAACATTCAGCTCTCTATCTTACGAGACCTGCTCTGAGTCTTAAGCTGATTCCTTGTCCCCAGGGCAACCGATCTGAAGCAGATGCTGTCACTAGAAAGATTAGAAAGAGCATGATCATCGCAACACCAGGGGTGCGGGAACTCAAGCTTCCTGCCACAGCTTGTTGTGTCATCTGAACCTAGTGAACATGGCTTGTTGAGGCACTCAACAAACCCACCCACAACCCTGCCACAGGCCATCAAAAAGCCATCCTTGTCAGGTTCAAGCAATATGGGAAGCTGCTCCTGAAAAGAATAATTGGGGAAATGAGCCAGCACATATCTTATTGTATCTTAACAGTAATCAGCCATCACCCTCATATTTTGCCAGCTGGCCTAGTGTGAAGTCCAGTAAAGCAGGCTGGCAAAGTCAAGCAAGACAGGACCTTCCAGGACCCTGGACAGATCAATGCCAGTGATCCTTACACAGGGTTAGCTAAAGGCTCAGCAACCTGCAGAATCTGTCTGAGACTTTATGAAGGCTGCTCAGTCTGGGCTTGCCATTGTCATCATCTTCTCTGAGCAACTGCCTGATTCAGCTGCCACAGGTTCCTCTGGCACAGGGATAGTGAGGCCTGTATCCATGGGGTGTTTGCATTTTCCAAGTTTGAAGAGCCTGACGAAGCCATGCGAAGAAGGATCATGCTTCTTGGCTATATGCCTTGCACGCCAATACACCCACTGGTGTTGTCCCTTGTAGCTGCATGTTCTGGCTTAGCATGAGAGGGGCTGCACACATGTAAGTTCACTTTCCCACTAAATGCTGCTAAAGGGTGTGGCTAAGCATTCGCTGCATTTCCCCCTGATGCATTCACAACATGGCGGTGCTATGTACACAGAGCTATGCATGTGTGGATGCCCATGTTTTGCTCAGCAGCAATATGAACAGACCACTAAATCATAGATATTTCGCTGCCGTTTCAATCTGCTGCCCAAGGCAGGACAACTCACATTGCTCACTGATAGGGACAGCCTTGGCACAAGATTCTAGTCATCCTTTACTGACTGGCTTTGGACAGTTGGATAGATCTTCATATCATCTCACATTGGAGACAATCTGTTAGCCATTTAAGTGACCTCTGGAAATCCTGGTTAGGAAGCAAATGACTCCCACCTGCTTCTGAGTGCAGGGCAACATGCTGAAATGTCACCCAAGTTTCCATCTGCTCTTCTACATTCTAATCTGGCCATGATTAATGCATCAGGAAAGAAAAGAGAAGGTGCAAATGAGACCCAGAAGAATAAAAGCAGGGGAAGGATGGATGGAGCCTGGAGAGGGTAGAAAGCAGGTGTGGCAATACATTGTGTCATGAATACACATTTGGACAAATACACACACAGTTGAGTTTTCCTTTTCTTCTTTCACAATTCAGAAAGAAGAATGTTCACATAAATGAATCATTCTGCTTATAAGGTTCTGGATTGTCCCTACGCCAAGACTTTGCTGATCTTGGCCATATAACTAGACTCTTTCAGGTTAAATGAACAGCAGTCTGATATGCCAAACTCTTCCACTGGTATAAATTGCCTACAGGCTGGGACTCTGCAGTTATATGGTGTTGTGCCGGAACAAGGAGCTTAAGAAGGGAAACAGGCCAGAGAGCTGTCAAGAATTGCAATGTCACAACAGCCAGAGGCCTGAAAGATACAGATATAGATATACTAGATAGATATAGATATAGATAGACCTTTTATTGGGAAAAGAGACAATTATTTGAAAGAGCAAAGCTGCCATCTAGTGGAATATCTCAGTGATCTGCAGAAGTGGCTTTGACTTTAAGGAAACCAGCTGCAGCAATGCTGGTCAGGATCATTTCAGTGACATTGATCCATGCCGAGAATTCAGAATTTAAGTGTAACTCATGCAATGGCTGTGATTATTTTTCTTTCCTGGCCTTTCACCAACATTAGACCCTACAGGTTGAGTCCCGATTGGACAGTTAGACCGGCTGCATTGACTTATTTATTCATTTATTTATTTAGCAAGCTTCTATGCTGCCCCATTCACCGAAGCCTCAGGGCGGCTCACAACAATAAATAAATACACAACCATATAAAACAATATAATTGGAGATGACCTGGCCAAAGATATAAAATCAATAAATAATATTAGCAAATAAAATGATGTTTAAATAAAAAGGTCTTGGCCTGGCACCGAAAAGCAAATAACGACGGTGCCAGGCGGACATCTCTGGGGAGCTCATTCCATAGATTGGGCACCACTGCAGAGAAAGCCCTCCTCTGGGTACTCACCCTCCTAATGTCCTTCACGGAGGGCTCCCGGAGAAGGGCCTCCGCCGCTGATCTCAAGGGGCGGGAGGGGATGTATGGACATAAGTGCCTGACTTGAAGGAGAGAAACCCTGAAACAGTAGTAATGGGGTTGCATGATCTAGGGAAGGGGAACATGTGGTCCTCTGGGTGTTGAGCTCCTAACACACATGGTCACTGCCTGCCATTCTGGTGGTGGAAGGAAGGATGCCCTCCAGCTTGCATGGCAAATCTGTGTTCCCGCTCCTACCTTTTCTGCTCCTTCTGGGCTACAATGGCAGTCTAGAGATCCCCCTGGGTGACTGTTCCTTTGCCTTTCATTTAACAGGCATGTTCCTTCTTGCACTCTAACAAGAAAAACAATTAACAGTAGGAAGTGTGATGAAATGGTCAAGGCAACACTACCCAACACAGTTCAAAGTGTTTAAAGCTACAAAATAAAGCAATGGCACATCACATTTCCAAAAGTGTCAGGAGAGTCAGATTAGAGATGATGGCAAGATCTGTTGTGGATTCACATGACTTCAGATTTCTGAGAATCTGACTCACAGATTGCAAAGAGGAGCTACATATTCTGCTTTGCCCTTTTTTTTTTTTTTTTTTTTTTTAATTGTAAGCTGTCCCAAGATGTTAGTGGTGGATGGGTCAGAAAAGCATTAAATAAATAAATCTATAGAGTTGTGCCCAGGTTTTTTATTTTATGAGATTTTACAAAATCCCAGAAAACCTAGTGACTGAAGATCTGAAAAAGATAACATATGCATCTCCCCCTCTTACAGGCTAAAGCATAACAATGCACATGGCATGTATTTGGGGACATTCTGGGGAGATATGCACACGTTTGGAAACTGGCATTTGCACATATTCAGGAAAATGAGAATAATCCAATTCCATGGATTCTGAGAGGGCAACAGAATGAAGAGTGCCTGGAAATATGCGTCTTGTTAAGCATCCTTTGTTCTGTCTTTGAGACAACCAGCTGCTTTTGTTCCTCACCCACTTTCTCGTCACCAGTAGTACTTGCCTGCTGCCCTGGCAGAGGGCCAGGCAGCAAGCAGCCAATACAGTGCTTCTCCTTCGCACCAGCCCTGTTGTCTGGGCCAGTGTGAAAGGTAGGAGAAGTCAATGCTGAAAGGAACACCAAGTTTAGCAGTCCACTAGGTTTGGCAGGGGTCCAAGCATGTTTACACTTGATGCTAGCCCTGGGCTTCAGGTCATGCAGGCTGGTGACTGCTGCCTGTGACTTGTGCAAAGACAATGAAATGATAAATCAATAAAGAGATAAGTGACACTTTTTAAAAACAGGTCAGAAATCCAAGCTGAGGTGCGAGGAGTGGAGTCACCAAGATGAAAGGGGCATGGCAGGTGGCCCCTCCATAATGCAAAACTGGGCTCACACCATCTGTGATGATGCAGCGCATAGTGACAGCGCATAACAGCAGTCCCCATTCTAAGAAGGACCATCACGAGTTGCCTATCAACAGGTTCCCACCAGGTGGCACCAGAATCACATGCAAAATAGATTTAGTAGCACATAGATTTGGATCTTGGATGTCCAGCCTGCTACGGAAGGAAGTTCTTCTTGCAGACATTTGTCTGGCCTGCCAAGAATTCCAGGTTAACAGGCTAAGTCAGTTTAATTTTCTTGAGGAAACAGTTGCAGATCAGATAATGGGGTAGCCGGCCTTGGAGCTGCAAGGCTGGAGCAAAAGAAACACAGCCTGATAAAGTCCCAGGAGACTTGATGAACTCACATCCAGAAACTCTTGCGGTACTGTCTGCCGCATCTTTAGAATTAAATGGGGTTAGCTCATGTCTAAATGGTTAAGAAGCCCTGTCCGTTCTCTGTCACCCCAGTTTCAGCAGGGAAGAATGAACAGTAGACTTCCCAGAACAAAGGTATATGAGCAGCACTCTGTCTGTTTGCATTATTGCCAAGTATATCTAGGAAAAAAGCTGTGAACTCTGTGATAGCCTACAAAGTGCCTCAGAGGAACTTGACTGAGGGTTGGCAGAGGGTCTTGTACCTACCATGGCAGCGCACAAGAGGTCAGCACATGGGCATTCAGATCCTTGCAGATTTACAGCCACTTTGGAATGTTGTAAATATGCCAGGCATAATAGGATAATTTATAAAATCTCTCCTTGGTAGGCATGGCTTGTCACAAAACACTAATTTCTCATCAAGCAAACTGATAAGATAAAGTAAAAGAAACATAACATGCCCCCACTGCTGCGTACAAGACAGTGGAGGAAGCTGAGCTGCGAAAGACAAATCAATTCTTGTTTTGATGGTGTCAAAGGTTTGCAGGATGCCAGTCTGAAAGTGTGTCCTTCTTTGATAATTAATTAGAAACATCTTAAGAAAAACCTGCTGAACACTAAGAGAGGTGTTTTTGGACACCGTGTTAGAAACCTCCATACTAAAGGGAAGCGGGTTCCTTTCTACTGAGTAATGTAGACATTTGTCTGAGTAAGGTGGACGATAGATCCATGGGGCAAGAACTAGAAGGGGAGAAGGGAAGCAGTGAGGCCCCACTGTGCTTAAGGAATGGTTTATTTTTAGTATATTATATATCCCAAGTTTCATCCATCCAAGAGGTTCCAGGTTGGTTTCCATCCAGGCATTGACCTGGCTGCAAATCATAAATCCTTGGAACAAACTTCTGAAGCAAGTCTTTTTGCTAAGAAGCAGAAGGAAGAAGAGAATGGGGATGGAGAGGAGGAGAAGGATTATCCCATGTTGATAATGGTGATGTGATTATTATGCAATTAAAGAATATGCAATCAAGAAATCATGATACCGAGCAGATCCTCATCCATTCAATTATGTGACTCTTCTTCCACTCTTTCTTAAGACCCCAGCCATGCAAACTTCATTTTCCCAACTTCTTCACAATTGTCCACACCTCCTATCTCATATGATAAAGAGAATGGCCAACCGTGCAATCCTTCCCCTGATTTGTGCCTCTTTAGTTGATCCTAATTAAGACTGTTCAAGAATTTTATTTTGGGTAGCAAAACATCCACATTTGACCCATGCACCAAAACAGTCAATCCTGTCAACCGTGATCAAAACTGGAAAATGGATTGCTGGTTTTTAAATGCACTTTGATATCTCCTTTTAAAAATGCCTTCTCATACTTTACTCAATGGGTGCATACTTATTAAAAATGCACACATTATCATTTGAACTGTGCAACAACAGCTTGCAAAAGAAAATGGGAGTAAGATGAACCAGAGAAGTTGGAAAATTTTGGCAAGCTCAAGCACCCCTGGTTCTCTTTCCCTCTCTCTTTCCATGAAGGCCTTGCTAGACTTTATGAAAAGAGAGAGTTTTATGTTTAAGATCAAGAGAGGCAATCATGAAAGATTTTTGTGTAGAATCAAGGCAATTAACGGGGTTTAGTTTTGAAAATGTCTTTTGTATAGCTCATTGAAAATGGTGCCTTCCCTCTACTGAAATCTAAAATTCACATGCTATGAAAAGCAACACCTGCAGAAACTTCTGTGTGTCTGACTTCTATCAAAATCACAGGAACAGAGCCAGTTTAAAACACAAAGATGTCAGATCTACCAATACACTTGAATAGTCTGCAATCCCCAGCTAGAGACTCACATATTATGGAAGTAAAATTGCAAAATTTTGAACCATAAACATAAATAAGCTTAAAGATGTCAACAGGAAAACATGGCTGTATAGGGGACTAAAGAAAACCACCTTGGCAGAATAAAGAATCAGTGCCTGACAAGAATGCAGGCAGTTCTTGGAAAAGGATTAGAGAGTGACATTATGGACTGCTCAGCAGAAGCAATAATAAGTGTTTACATACCAGACAGGTTTGCAATGCAGCTGCAGCCGGGGATGGAGCACAAGATGGTATCAACTGTGAAAAGCATGTGCAGTGTCACAATGATGGTTCAATGGCCATTTATTCCAAGCCTTTCATGCTTTTCCCTGCTGAGACTCTGCAAAGTGTCTGGCATATTGCCACCATGGAACTGGGAATGTACATTGCCTCCTCCATATGCACATCCCGTGTGTGTGTGTGTGTGTGTGTGTGTGTGTCCAAGAACTTGTTAGATCCTCCCTTGCAGTCCCTCTGGTGTTCTGCATTTCACCTCAACATTTCCATTAGGAAATCTGGCACCTTTGCATAGTCTACTTTCAGTGGTTTAACAATTAATGAAAAGCAATGAGAAGAAGGAGGGCTTCAGCCCCACACTTTGCCCTCTTCATCTCTGTGCACATGTGGGACTGCTGCCTGAAAGGGCCTCCTCCATCCAATGCATGCAGAACCCTTACTTTCCAGACTTTGGGATCATGTGGGGAGTCCCCATGGAGAGAAGATCTCCTTTTTTCAGGCAGTCCATCTCCACAAATACAGGGTGCTGAATGTGAGGAGGGAGAAGGACAGAGGAGTCTAGTGATGCCAATATCAGAGCAGTTGCAACACTCCCTCACTCTTGTGCTGCTTTTAACCCCTGTTTAAAAGACCGAAGAGGACTATGCTATGCTAAATGCACAGCTGTTGCTGAACTGCAGCTAGGGAGCATGATACTAAATTAATGAATTCCTTTTTTAAGTTGCTGCCAGTGCATCGGCCTGTTCTCCAGCCCCATCTTAGAGAAGAACCTCACTTGGTTCTGCTGTGGCCTGAAGCACCATGACATCTTGCTCCAGCTGGCCCAACCTGCTCTCCCCAGATGGGTGGACTGCCACTCCCAGCATCCCTTCAGCAGGGCTCCAGGTTGCAGAAGGCTTCTTCCACAGGAACAGACAAATCTGTCTGTTTCACCCATATTCATTAAAAAACCCCTCAGTTTTTTCCAAACATTTGAAAATTTGGGTGGATTCTTATCCATGAATGGACCAAATATATTTCTTGCCCATCTTCAGGAGCTATCAAGAGGGTATAACTATTTTCAACTCAGAAAGGACTGCAATGCACCTGCCTGTCACAGCTGCTAAAAGTGAGGGACCCTGTCAGAGGTAAACTCAAACAAGCTAGGAAACAAAACAGAGGCGGTTGGCCTTAATCCAACACTGCAGAATGGGAGTAGAGTACACCTGAATGAAACCCAGACTTTGAAGCACTCTAGCTGGATGAATTAATCAGTCAGAGTTGATTTCCCACTTTTGGGAAATCCCACTTTTGTGGGAAGTTGTGTGTCAACTGCTATCAGAAGATAAATTGAACAAAATTCTTTTCACCGATCTCTACACAGGCATCGGCACACTTTAACCTTAGGAAGCGTCCTCAGTTTTTCCCAGCTGGCTGATTTCAAGTGCTTCTTGTGACCTGCCATCTTGTGAGTTAGCTTGATCTGGAAGTAAAAGAAGAGGTTGCTGGACCAGCTGGTCAGAGGAATTGCCAGAGTCTTGAGGAAAGGGAAAGAGGAGAACACTGAGGAGAATGGGCTTCAATGGCCACTTTCTCTTCAGCTCTTGAGGGAAGGAAGACAAAAGCCCTGCCATTTATAGTTCATGGAACAGGAAACTTTGGCCTTCACTTTTTAATGAAGGTTAGGAGAAGGGAGAAAGAGGAACATTAAGTACCAAAGCCTACATAGGAAAGGAATGTGTGGTGAGAAACAGAACCCCCACCTTTTAAAGGAGAATTTCCCATAGATTGGACTTCTTGCCATCTCCCACATAGAAAATGGAAGTGGTCGGACAAGGTATCCCCTTTCCCAAACCACTGGTAACATGATCTTTAGCAACGCTCTTTAGTTAGAGCCCTTTAGTACCTATGAAGTCCTCAAATCTCTATCCTAACCAAGCCCAAATTGGGAACCTCCAGATTTAGCACAAATTCCATTGGCAGCTCCATACAGAACAGAGGTCCAAGGAGAAATATCATTTGAGGGACAGTCAGGAGGGGAGAAGCTGCCTCTTGCACAAAAATGTACCTGCTGCTGGCCTTCGTACCAGCTTTACAGATTGTTACTGAGGCAGTAGAATAAGGCATAAAGTTGCTCAGGGCTCAACAAGGGACTGTCTCTGTTGATCGTTCAGAAGCTTCATCAGGAGCAAAGCATATTGTGTGGTATTTCTCCTAGGACAACCAGCCTCTGTCTTCCGAAATATTAGCCTCCTGGAAAGATGCAGGAACTTAGAAAGGATGAGATGTCATATTGCTTGGAGGAATAGAACAGCTCTAGCAGTTAATTGCCAAAATCTTTCTCAGGCCAGCTCTGAAAATTACTGAGTCTGCAGTCCTCCATGCTAGTTACTCAATATATGCTTTTGCTGATTGGGTAGCCATACAAATTCATAGCAGGGGTGGGTCATAAGGGGCACAAAATATCAGTAAGCCTAGATGGACTGCACAGGCTTTGAAGTAGAACTTAGCCTACCATCTGCGACCTGTAAAGGCATTAAGAGAAGCTGGACTCCACCATATCTCAGAGACCTTCTCCGCCTCGTGGGTCTTCTTGCAGTTTCTCAGATCAACAGGCCCCTCCAGCATTGAGTCATAGATCAAACAGGACATAGGCATCACCCTGCTGGATCAGAAGCAAAGATTCCTCTTACTCAGTGGTCTCTTTCCAAGAACCGTCATCTAGGAGCTACTGCAACCCTTTCATGAAAAATAAGGTGTTGTTACCAGGTCCCATGATCCAGTACCAGAGGCATCACAGGTTCATATACGAACTACAAGGGCAGCTCCAGTGGACAACCTCACACTCATGAAATCCCCTTCTCTTGGATCCATGCCACAGTCTGAATGTTTCCTTTTAACTTTAGACATAATATGAAGACACCTTTTTGTGGGAGGGAAGCTTTTCATTATCAAAGTTTCAGATCTGTAATAGTTATAAATTTCCTGTTATATTTCTGTGAATAGGAGTGCTACTTGCCTTGGGACAGTACCTAGCTCAAGTCTTGAACCTGACAAAGAATTAATGTCTCTCCATAAGTACTAATGGTTAAACATTTTCCTTAAGGCTTCTGAATAGTGCAAGAATAATCCCAGTTAGGGATGATGCAATTGGAGTGTCTGCGGAGGAAAGAAAAGGGGCAGACAGTGGCTCTGTCAGAAACTAAACTAAGAAGAGCTGGGCTTACACTACATAATTTAGCAGCATTTTAGGATATTGGCTGTAGAGATATGTTGCGGATTAGTGGTGAATTCCTAGAAGAGGCTATCTGTGTGTATGCCTATTCATTCTTGCTTTTGATCAGGTTTGCTACAAATCATTCAAACCAAGTGTACACATAAAAATGAGGGACACAGCTCAACCCACTTTGCCTTGGGCCCCTCACTCAGTCCACCGACTGCATGTACATATGGTGAGCCCAGCCAGATTATTAGGATTCCTAGGACCCCTGACATACAGGCCAGATGGGACTGCTGTTTCCACAGTTCTGAGTGGGGAAATGCAGCTTATTGGTAGGTGTAAGTAACTGGGACCATTATCAGACTAAAACTATTAGGAGGAAAGAAGATTGCTTATCAATCTTTGTGCAACCTGGATTGAAGACTGTGCCTCCATTGGATGCATTCTCTGTTCTGGCCTTTACACCAGCGGCAGGCAACCTTATGCCTTCCAGATGTTTTAGACTACAATTCCAGTGAACATTGCCACTGGTTAAGGATGATGGAAGTTTGACTCCAAAAACTTCTAGAGCTTTTCCACCTTGCCATTTTCTATTTCCCTCTTCCTGCTGAACTCCCACCAGTTCTTTAGAAACATAGGATGCTGCCTCATAGCAAAGCAGAGCATTTATCCATCAAACAGGTAAAGATAGCGTCTAGCATCAGCTTTCTGGAATTTCATGGACTAAATGATGTCTACTTTTCCATACTATCAGTCAACTATTCAAATTTTGAATTTGACCATTATCAGTGCTTGCAAACCATGTGAGTTATTTTACTTGCCTTATTCAGAGCCTGAATACATGCAAAATTCCTATGGAAAAACTCTGTACAGAATATAGGCCCAAAGAGGAATTGCATTTGAAAGACATGGGAGGGGGGCAGAAGGGAGGAGATGCTACTTGTAGAACATAATCTGATTGCTGTGGTCTGATTATAGATTTTGAGGCAGTAGTCCAGGCAGGGAGTTGTGCTGAGTTTTCCCAGGCTTCCATGGAGTTGCCAGGGTTGGAACATTCTTCTGCAGGCAAAACATAAGCTTTAACAATGAGCTGACATCATTGCCCATTGATACTGATGGTTGCTGTGGCACTCCTGTGCATCCCTTGAGGAGCTGGTTGGCCACTGTGTGACCAAACAGACCCTTGGTAGATCCAGTAGGGCTCTTCCTATGTTCTTGTGCTGTAACGTATTTGCCGTCTGCCATATTTCTATGAGTGATGCCAAGGTTGTGGCAGTCATGCAGCAAACTAGAGCTGACCTCCACCCTCCAGAATGTGCTACTTCGAATGCTTCATCTTGCTTCATGGCAAACTTGTCTTGCATTGATGGCATTATCTGTCTCACTCTGACTATATTTGCAGCCTCAGGAAAATAATGCTGCTTCCTCCTGAAGAAGAATCAGCAGGGAAGTTTCCATCCGGTAAGCAGCAGTCACAACAAGGTGATCATATACAAAAGCAGCCATTCGGATCCCTCTTCCTACTGAGACTTTCATACTTGATCACCACATAGATTTCATAACCTGGAGAGTACAGCCCAGTTTCCCATCATCACACTCTCCAGGATGCCTCAGCAGGGACATTAGAATCAAGAATTTCTTTGATTTTGTAACATTCTCTTTTTCTGTCTAGCCTGCCACCCAAAAGGAAATGCCCTGTTCTTCCAGATACACCAAATACTGCAGCATGAATAAGATCTGTAAGCTCACACAAAAGAATTCACATTCACCGGTTAGCACTTTAGGTGATGGGTCATCCCAGCCACATGCTCCCTTGCAAATGAAAACAAAGGCCCCTTCACCTTCTAATCTGCCAGAGCTGAAACTTCACCTTGCCTGGCCGAGCAAGTCTAGTGAAAACTGAAACTGTGAATCATTTGGATTGCCTCTCGATTGATCTCCTGCCAAGCAGTGAGTGGCCTAGAACTAAGTGGCCTAGAACTGAGCAAGCAACACTCCAGTCGCAATGGGCTCTGTCAGCTAGTTGCTGTGTGTTGCCTGAAAGCATTGCCAGCCCTGGTCCGCATCCCTCTGTGGTCCCAATCTCCATGGTTTAGGCTGACTCCAGAGTGATAGCCCAGACTGATGGTGCAGTGCTGCCTGCACAGAAATCCTCATGTTCTGTTACAACCAATTTAACAGTTAACCATCTCCCGAAACTGCCCATGACAGCTCAAGGAATATTTGGCATGTCATAGTTTAATCTCGGGAAACAGGTTCCCCTTGTAGGGGATGTAGCCCCTTGCATCTTAAGGATCTTTCTTCTCCTTTCTGTATTGCAATAGAAGAGACTTGTGTCATTAACAGTTGCTCTTCCCTTTGAATCCAAGAGCCTCCATGGCTTATGTGTATTTTGCACCGGTGCCATGCGGGCAGCGCAGGCTGGTGTTGGGGTGGTATGTTAGGGGCCATGGCATTTCCTCTCAAGCTAGCTGTGATGTACCACCAGGCTTGGTATCAGCAAAGGATAAAGGGCTGGAGGAAGCATGAAAAGATAAATAAAAATAAATAAAAGCAGCCACTTGGTGGCAGCACTGTGGAGGAAACCAGCAAGATTCAGCCAGGAACCAAATCTGGAGCGTGATGATGCTCTCTGGTGTCAATTGGGCACACAGGGCTGGGGGTGGGGTGCTCATCCAGCCCCCATGCTCTAACTTAGTTGTCCAACCATGCTATGCAACATCCAAAAGGCCTCCAGAAATGTATGGCTGTAAACATGAAGACACATTAATAGAGTCACCAAGAAGTTTGGCTAAGGGAGTCAGCCCTTTGGAGTTCCACCACCAGATGAAACCAACAAGGAGTGGGAAAAACCAAAAGGAGCCATGCAAAGGACAAATGTCAACAAGATGTTGCTTTATGCAGCAATATCTCTAAGATTGGAATCATAATTCTTTACACTGAACTGCATTTAATTCCATATATAGTTTTTTCCATTCCGCTTCTCTACCTTGATGATGCCCATATGGGGGTATTTTTATATCCTGATAGCAAATAGGCAATCGGAGGGCTTTCTGGTGCAATCAGAGGACTGGTAACAATGAGGGACCAAAAATATGTTAACAAGCAAAGGAAAGGAAGGAAGTAGCTGTCCGCTGTTTAAGTGTTGTTACCCTCTTAATAGGCTCAAGCTCAGATTTAGCTCTGGAAATCCCACTGTGCATGAGGGCTGTTAATTTACCTTGAACAAGAGAGAACACATTTCAGTATTATGATAAACCAAAGCACCACCTAGCTGTTCATTAGGTGTGGTTAGAACTCAATTTATTTCTCCTTCATTTGACAAATACAATATGAAAAGAGCTGTCTGTGTTTATCTAGCCCTGGCAGTTCAGCTGAATGTAATAGAGGGAAATTGGCCCCAGGGGTCCGGCTGTGTCATTCTCTTGAGTTAGGCGAGGAAGGAGCAGGTAAATTGCATTCATTAGGCAAGGCAGTTGCAATTCATGTTAAGCTGGGAGCTGAGTGGGGGCAATATCTGGAGCTGAGGGTGGGGGAGATGAGAAATGATCTCCCTGGAGGGACTAAATGGTTATTCTGACATGGTAGATGAGTTCCATATCTATTGGGCCTGCCTTTTTTTAAGCAAGAGAAAGGAAGAGAAGGAACTTCTAGAGCAGCTCAGGTAAGACCTATGGGTTCACTAAAGCTGTTATTTCCTATAGGTTTCCCACTTTAGTTGGTTGGGGTGGTAAAAACCTTCAATGTGCAGAGAGCTGTAGTAGACAATCTTTATGGTGCCACTTTTTAAACAAATGTCCTTTTTCAAATTGGCAAGGATGCAAGCTGTTTAGGCTTCTCTCTAAAGGATAAGACTGCCTGCAGAATCCCTATACTGGGGTGGCCAGGTTGTGGCACTTTGGATGTTTTGCCTACGCCTCCTATCATCCCTCAGGAGCAATTACAGTTGCTATTACTTGTGGGAGCTGTAAGCCAAAACATCTGGGGGACCAGAAAGCTGCTCAGCCCTACCCTTGTATCCATTTTAAGACCAGCTTTTCCCAAACATTCTGCATGCACCACGTGCTTTTACATTAGAGTTCTCCAAAGTTTCAGAGCCCATAAATACATTCGGAAATGTGAGTAAATGTCAGGACAGCACCAACAATGGCAGCTGTGGGGGTCTGCCCAATGGCAAAGGACAATTAATTTCCTCAAGAAACCAAATTCAATGAGGATGGAGCATGTCCCATGTTGGAGTTGCCCTAATAAAAGTTATAAGTTTTATACTATAGAAAACTGCCTAATTCCCTCCACTCCCCCTCCCCACCATAATGCAGGTTTTTCCATTCAGGTTCCTTCTATGGAAAGGAGCCCCACATCTGATACGCAATGATTGGCAGACCTCTCTCAAATGCGGAGCACAACTGGCAGGGGAATGATGCAAAGCAAGTAGTTTGAATATTCAAATTCTGGGCCAGCTTGTCCTTGTTTTCCTGCAATGTCCTACCTCCGACTGGAAAAAGCAAACACTGAAACCTGTTAAATTCTGAAACTCCTGATTGCACATGTCTGAACTGCGACCCTTTGGTGCTGTTGTAATTTAGAAATTCCTGTTTCTGTAAATAAGCTGTAGAATGCTTGATTGTACACTCTAGGTATTCATCCCAAGCAGGTCTGACATCCTGGCACCCACGACCATCCTGTCAGGACAACCCTGATGCTCAGGGACACTCTGAAGGAGCAAGAGAGTCCTGACACTTGTCCCAGTTGTTCCAAGAATCCAGAGTTGGGTTAGGGTGCAACATTTCAGTTCCTCTCTTGGAACTTTCTGCAGGCCCATGTGAACTGTGCTTATATCATGAACATCTCTAATATTTGTTGGGTGTTGATTATGGAAGATTAATGGTTTTTTTAGGTATGTTGATTTCGTTTCCACTGAGAATACTGCTTAAACGTCCAGAGATTGTCAAGGTCCAGTAGAACGCAGTTTGAAACCACCAGCTTAGCTTGAGAAGTTTAAGGGGCGGAGAGGACTTTTCTCCAGCATTTTTGACCACTTCCAGGAATGCTGGAGCTTTTGCAAATGCATTGACCATGATAAATACATAGACTGTGAAAGTACTTCTTCAGAGCCTAAGAGTGCTCTCTCTCTTCCTGCATTCTATAAATGTGTATATAGGCTAATACAACCACATGCAAAGGAAACCAAAACAATCAGGGGTTTGAGCACTTTCTGGATGAGAAGATACTAAACTGTTGAACATCTGGAGAAATAAGAGCACATGTTAATTCTGAACATCAGCTGCAACCTCTGAATCCTGGAAAGGTTCAAGGTACAGGCCAACAGAGAGGGGGATAAGCAATTTTAAGCAATTTTTCCCTGTTACCAAATTCTATAGTTTTGGTGCCACTATTGAAAAGTCCCTGTTTTAGTTAAATATTTACTCTAGAGTATCTGGAGAAAAACCTCTGAGGACCATCACAAGATTTGGGGAAGAGGTATGGGAAGAGGTAATGTGATGGTACTAGCCCTTGGCTTATCAAGTGGCCTCAGAATATGCAAAAGACTATTTAACCATGTTAAGCTTTTCCATGCTTTTAAGCAGATGACTTACAGTATATATCACCAAAAAGAGGACTAAATAGAGTACTGATTTCTTACCATAGTAGAGAAGACTGTAGGCAGATGACATATGAGACTGTGGCTTAGTCTACTACTGTCCAGATGCTATCTTCCAGATCACTTTGATGCATCCCTTTAAGCCCTTTAAAATCACTTTAAAAATTGTACTAGAGAGACCTTCATATAGATGATACCTTCAAATATAGAACTGATCATCCTCCAAATAAAGGGCTACTCTGTATAAAATAAAGCACATGGCCATCCTACTGTGCATGTATGACGGGGTATGCAGAATAATTTTCAGAGTCCATCAGAGAGTTCTAGTAGAGCAGAATGGTTTTATTCCTACCCAAACAGGGATCCAAGCCAACAATGATTCCTAGTTACCCATTCTTACCTTTTCCCTCTGTTTCGTTTTGGTTCGGTTCATTTTGGCTCGTTTCGTTTTGGAAGATGAAATGGTTTTCATTTACTAAATGTAGTTTCTTTTATTAATTAATTAATTCATTTATCTGAGGAAAGTTTTTACCATGGGTGTGGAGGGAAGCAATATCTAAGGAATTTCTTTTTTCATTGTGTTTTCTCCTTTTATCAAAACACTAGGATGGGGAAGGAAAAATCCTTGGCAACTCTTATCAGGGAACTGCCTGAGGGACAAACGGCATTATACATCGCACAGTGAGCACAATACTATCCATTCAATATCTTGGACGTTTACCACACTGCTTCCTACCCAGGAGACAGCTAATGTAATTCCATCCAAGCTTCTGCTCTGTCCTGAGCTGAATCTCAAAGCAAATAGGATTGGAATGCAAGACAGGTAAAATAAAGACATTAAATACAGACAATACGTGGAGATTCTCTCTCCAAATCCCATCTTGAGCATCATTTTTGGTTGCATAACTGTTCTTCCTGCTGAAACAATTTTGTTCCTCTTATAAACAATTTTGTTCCTCCTCCATTTTGTTCCTTCATTTATACTACAACTTTCACTGCAAACTTCACCCATGACTGCTCTCAATTCCCCTACCTCTACTTCCATGCAAATCTGTGTGTTTTGTGTGTGTGTGTGGGGGGGGATTGTTTTTGTTTCGTTTTATGTCCTCTGTTTCACTTCCACTGAACAATGGCTGGGTTCACACAAGATGGCAAACAAGAGCATAGGTTGTCATGGAATCATGGATTCTTGTTGAATTCTGGTCTGTTTCTTGTCTTAATCCAGATGCGGTAACAAAACAATGTTTCTTAACCAAGGAGAGAACCTATGGTTTGTTGTTGGGTTGTGACTGTGTGTTGTTTGTGGTTAAGAACCATGACTTATTAACACAGCTGGGTTCACAGAACATGACAAACAACCATCAACAACTCAGCAACCCATGACTCAACTGCTACCTCTGTTCAACCCATATTCTGGCTTTTGTGCTATGTGAACAAGCATTCAATACAAACCTACTTTCTGTGCTTAGCCAACCTACTCCTCTTTCTGAGCTGATCAGGACAGACAGCTCAATTTATTATGCTAAAGCTAACCAGCTATGGTGGCTTAGTGTTACAATACAAGAATATTGAAGATATCAGCAAGAAAGACAAAAACTAACATAGAGCATGGCCTTATGATAAGAATTTCTTTCCCAGCTGAAGTCTATTCCTCTTCCTGCTCCCAGATCAAAAAGAGCTGACTCCTCCTTCAAATTGGATCATGATGTTTTAGGACCAATCCCTGAGAATATCTGACATTTTTCAGTTAGGACAACTTTTTAAGCTGCAACTTTATAATTGGCTTGAAAATGCTAAGGCCGCCCCCTCCATCATCTCAGTTTGTTCCCCAAAATTTCTCCCCTGAGCTAGAAACTGTCATTGGAGGTCTTGGCATTTCAGCGTGAAATTACAGCCCAGACTGTTCTGCCATGTCTGCATCAGAATCCACAACAACAAACTTTAAAAAGAACTGGGCCCCATCATTACACCTGTGACTTAGAAGAATACTGGCTAAGATATCAAGTTCAGCCACCCCAGAGACTGCAAAGCTGCCACATTGGTTTTGAACTACAGAGCAAAGTCAGAGTTCAATAAGGATATATAAATCTATTTCAAAGAATCATAGAATAGTAGAGTCGGAAGGGGCCATGAAGGCCATCAAGTCCAACCCCCTGCTGTTGCAGGACACTGGTTTGCACCATCCCACTCAGATGGCTGCCCAGTTTCTTTTTGAATATCTCTAGTGTGGGAGAGCCCACCACCTCTCTAGGCAACTGGTTTCACTGTCTCATTGCTCTGATAGCCATCTGAGTGGGATGGTGTAACATGGCATCCTGCAGGGGGTTGGACTCGATGGCTTCATGGCTCCTTCCAACTCTACTACTATTATATGATTTACCAAGCAGAGAGAAAACAATTAGATTCTCCCCCACCCTTTCAAAAACAGTTGGGTTAAAAGGGTGGTGGGGAGGAGAAGCTGCAAGAAATCTGAGTCCATATTTAATGTGAAGTCTTCAAAAGTTTCTTGGAAAGCTTAATTAAATGGTAATTCATCTGTGCATTGGCACTGTCTTGTAAAGCCTGATAATGCCAGAGTCTTAATTAAAAACTAATGCAGCTTTTAGGGTTTATTTATTTATTATTATTCTGCTTGTTCAAGAGGAAAAAAATCACCAGGCAGAACTGCCAATTGAGTTGAAAGATCTCTTGATGCTGCATTGATTTTGCCCTCTTTACATGCAGAGTGTCAGTTCAGGTAATCATATTAAAAGGTATTCCATATTTATTTATACACTCTTCTGGACAAATTGCAAATGGTGGTGCCAGAGGAGTCAGAGATGTCTGTAAATATTCAACACGAGTGTTAGCATTAGCTAACGTTCCCATCTGAGTTAACCTTCAGCTTGTGTCTGCTAAAGAAAAAAAAAAAAACAGCACAAAACATGCACAAAAACATACTAGGAATTTCTCATTTCATTTAAAAGGGTGGTTGAAAATAGACTTTGTGAAGATCAGAGATGCAAGAATCTTATGGGGTCTGCAGCTCAGTGGGATTGTGCTTCTGGGTTCAATTTGTGGCAAAGGGCTGGGAAAGATCCCTGAAGAAATCCTGAGAGAGTCAGTGTCATTCAGTTCAGGTGCATAAAGTATATTGAGCCAGACAAAACAATGGCCTGACAGTATGAGGAACTTTCCTCCAATTAAAAACTGGGCCTGAGTTTTGCACATTCAGGATTAGGGTTAACCATGCAATGCTCATCAATAAACACTACATGAGAAGAACCTTGATATAATTCCATGTGTGTAATAACATCTTTAGGTGATGGCCTGACACGGTGTAAGAAGGTGCAAACATAGGCCCTTGATGAAGCACCAACATCACACAGATTTCTCCAGGATTCCTGGTATCTATCTACATCAAGATCTTCTTCCTCTCATCACTGAGCACATTTCTGTTTCCTCTCAGTGGCAGAACAGTGCTTTAGAAGCCTCTTTAGCACCCATTAGTTTAACGGCTCAATGGATTAAAGCACAATTAGAACAATCCACAATTACATCATAATATTAAAATAAAAAAGAAACTTAATTTGAAACATAAAAGGGCTACAACCTGTTCAATCTTCATGTGTTCTCTTGATCAGCCAAGAGTAGCTATCACACCTTCTCAGGTTAAGAAGGAAACGATCAGAGTGATCTTAAGAGGACCATATTTTCTTGCTGGGGTAAGGAAAGCAAAGGTAGACCAGAGCACATAAAAGCTTCCATGTTATTATAGAATGTGTTTCAGAAGGATCACTGCACAACAATGTGTCTAGAAGGATCTGCCAAATGTTTTCAAAGACCTGTTGTAGAACAAGAATGGATGAATCTGTCAGTGTTGGTTTCTCAATTCCCTACTCTAAATTCCATGCATTCTGAGCACTGAGAACAATTCAAAAAGAGTTTTCATGAAAAATTGGATTCATTTTTTCTGAAAATTGTTCTTCATACATGCATTTTTATATGCAGTGTTAAAGCACTTTCTGAATTTAATGAATGGCAATCACAAATATACACTTTTTTGTTTGTCAGTTTTGTTTGAAGAGTTCCATTGCAGCATTTGGAGGGGTTCACTTTTGAAACAGGAGCTCAGTTGCCGTTACTAATTCATCTGAAAGTGTAAAATTGGGGGAGTTCATGACAAAATGTGAATGGAAGTAATTTCTCATTCATCTGTACCATGCAGACTGATCCAGATATGAGCCATGCCTTCAAGAGAGGCAAATCTGCTGCACATGTGGGAAAACAGGATGAACCAGAAGCAAACATCTGGATGTTGATCATGTTCATTCATTATGCTCTATCCCTAGGTCCAGACTACAGATTCCCTATATTCCTCTTGATTTGGCTCTAGACTTGGAAACTTAGGAGCCCTGTGAGACAGCTGTGTATAACTCTGCTTGATAAACCTGTTGCCCACCCAACCCCTGAGGTTGAAGTTTCAACCAACAAGTGGATGCTGTCCACGTTTCCCAAGGGCCAGAGCCTAACCCAATACAGTATAGTATTACTCTTAAGAGAGAGAGAGAAGGAGGGAGGGAGGATGAGAAGTATGGGGTGGGGGTGTCTTTTCTAAGTAAATGTTCAAGGTGGGTGCACACTGCAGTATTGAAATACAATATAATGGAATGTAAATCAGTAACTGATGCAATCCAGAGGGGAAGGAGAAGGGGAAGGGGAAGGGGAAGGGGAAGGGGAAGGGGAAGGGGA